>NC_059410.1:1992538-2350057 GCF_905220565.1 Melitaea cinxia
TGTACTAGATATACAATACAAGAGTTAAAAAACGTTTTAAAATTCTTAAGACGCTAAAGTGATCTTAACATAGCAGAGTTTTTATATTAAATTCGTTAAAATACAGTATTCTTTTATTTTAATTTATTTTCTTTTGTAAGAGTTATAGGTGAAATAGTTCTTTCCAAATATTTATTAAAAGATGGCGTTCGATATATCGCACCGCGTGATGCGTCTGAATTCGAAACTTGTCGAAATAAATTATTCATGACTCACTCCTATGAAGCTAAATATCCCATTTGTCATGAGCGGGATTGAAATCACGACAGCTTACGCAGTTGCTGTGCTCACTACACTAGCCTATTATCTCCTTTTTATAGAACTAGGTCGGCAAACAAGCGTACGTTTCACCTGATGTTAATCAATTACTATAGCTTATAGACGTCTGCAACACCAGAAGTATCGCCGACCCTATGCCTCATTCCAGGAGGTCTCGTCACCTTAGGTTTCAGAAATTAAAATAAATAATCATAATTAAATGTATACCTTTAATTTTGGCCAGTTTTGTAATTTTTGCATAAAAACTCGTTTTCACGTGAAACTATTAATTTATATGTGTTTGCTAGTGGACGTGTCAAATACATTAAATTTATACCTTAAAATGGCACTCGATAAAAATTTACTTTTGAAATACGAATTTATTTATTTTTTCTCTCCTCTGCATAACGTTGTATGGTTACAATTATCAATGACTTAAATTGACTGATTTTCATCCGCTAACATCAAAACATGAATTATAAATCTAAGCCTATTTTATTGTAACATCTCAGGTTACACATAAGCCTGATTCTCAATCTAGGAGGTAAGACTCAAAGTTTAATCCATGACGCTGCTTCACGGTGGGTTGGCGGATATATTCTCTATTATGAGTAACGATCACTATCAGATTTCAGTTTCAGATTGTAATAGATATATTTATATTCAATTATAAAACAAATTGTTTGTGTTAATGGCTGCCTATTCCAGTCTTTAGAACACAGAAAATAGATACCTCTCTATAATTACAAATGGGATCGATAGCTTAACGTGCTCTCTGAGGCACGGTGGGGAGACCCACGAGAATTGTTAGCACTATTAATTATACTGTTGTAACTGTTGTGTGGCTACGGCAGTAAAGAATATAGCCACCCCATCTCTTCCCGTGGGTGTCTTAAGAGGCGACTGAGGGATAACAGAGTTCCACTACCACCTTGGAACTTAAAAAGGCCGATAACCATCCAACTGCTGGTTTTGAAATACACAGGCCGAAGACAGGCAGCAGCGTCTTCGGTGCAACAAAGCAGGCCCTGCGGTCACCAACCCTCCTGCCCAGCGTGGTGACTGTGGGCAATACACATGAGTTCACGCCATTTTTGGCGCAAACTTGTGGTGGCCCATATCCAGCAGTGGACTGTGATAAGCTGAAATGATGATGATGATGAATGAATTATTATAAATTCTACATTCCCTACTATTTAAGTGTGAACATATGTTGTATAGGCTGTGTGTGTATAGGCTGTAATGATGGAGTGTGAACATAAAGAGCGGTAATAATTAACCGGTAAATATTCCACAACTGGGAAAATTACCCTCTGTGGTATAAAATGTCTCGATAGAACCTACTATTATATATTCTATATATTTAATGAAAAATGATATCATTGTTCCCTAATGGAATATATTTTGAATGTATATTATCAATACTATACATTCCTGATAGTCGATCAAAGTAGTGGTCCTGCTCTTCGCTCCAAGACTTTCAATTCTCAATAAATGTAGTCTGGGTTGTCTGGAAGAAATGGCTAATTAGCTAAGTCCCCCGTACTTCACACTCTGTAACTATCTTTATGCTTTGTTTCTAATGTATTTGTGGTCATCATTCATCATCATCATCATTTGTGGTACGATAAAGTATAAAAAATAAATATAAAAAAATGTACATATATCAGTCAGTTTACCAAAACCCAAGCATTATTCTATCTTCACTGTGTGTAAACGTTAATTATATTTATTTCTTTATTATTTTCATAGACTCTTTATTAAAATACGATTATATTCGAAACATTAACAATCACCGCATTAAAACGTTCACATACATTTATCTCGAAAACGTTCGTATATTTCATTACACGAACGTAAGAACGCTCGCGTATTGTAAATCAAGTTTATTTTACCTCTTCATTCGTAATACACTGAAATAATATTACAATTATGAGTATAATTTTCAAAGGGTAGTGGTACGTCTCGAATTTTCACAACATTTCGTCTTTAACGTTTCGAATGGGAATATTCTCAATTGCACAGGAAACTACCCGGTATGAGGCTGAATGGGGCTCGGTAAGAGGTAGGAATTAAGCACCTTTTAGCCTTTGTAAGTGGGCTTATTATTGTGTAGCCGAAGCACTCGTTAAGAACTACACGCTGGTACGGAACTTTTAGGACGGGGCTTCATCTAACACGATATACAAAGGTACGACTAGCTGAACGTTATGTTATTAAATATCCAGTTACTATGAACTATGTATTAATTATACGGATTTCCCGTGACCATGTCGTCATAATACTGAGAATAAGTACAAGTATCTTTGACAACTTACTGGTAAGACTCGGTTATAAATTATAACAAAGATTATAAAAGTAATTGTGTTTGCTCGCAAACGAAAAAAATCGACTACAATTACATCGACAAGTAATACAACGTAATAAAACGAAAAAAATTAACAAATGCACTAGTCGTCACTACGATTTTTGAGGGTTTCCCTCGATTTCACTGGGATTCCATCATCAAATCCCGGTATTCCTATCATGGTACCACCTTTGGGATATCTCTTTTCCAACAAAAAAAGAATTATCAATATCGGTTCATAAACGACGAAGTTATCCACGAACATACATTAGAAATATATCGGTCGAATTGAGTAACCTCCTCCTTTTTTGAAGTCGGTTAAATAATGTATTTTATTTATTTAAATCTCATTAAATTTAATTATGTAGTGTTACCGTACGTTTTATTTTACTTTAGATAAGATATACTAAAATTGTTGTAAGAAATAATTTTCGTATGAATCCATGTCGTCGTTTTGAAAAGTTACAAAGTAACACATAACACTACAGTAAAATTAAGAAATTCCTTATCTTTGAAGTTAAAAACAATTATAATTGTGTTTCCTAGCAAACGAGAAAAAAACCGACTTCAACAACACCGACAAGTAATCAGGGTAGGTAGACAAATAAAATAGTCAAGTAAATATTCGTTATCAAAGATTACTCAAAAAGTAATAGTCATATCACGATCAAATTTACACAAGGCTACAATACAATAATCAGCTTTCGAATAATATAAGAATCATTAAAATCGGTATACCCAGTAAAAATTAATGATGTATAATACAACGCAGGTCGACGAAAAAATAGTCAAGTAAATACGCATTAATAGATATAATTCAAAGAGTACTTGTCAGATCTCAATTAACTTTAAAAGGGACGACATGACAAGCACCACCTATCGATTAAAAAAAGAGTCATCGAAATCAGTCCAACCAGAAAAAGTCCTGAAGTAACACACATAAAAAAATCCAGTCTAATTGAGAACCCCTCCTTTTTTAGTTAAAAAAATCAAAACATTACACACATAGTAATAGTATCGTATCCAGCCGAACCGTAACTTAAGCGTACACTGGCTACGAGTATATCGTAGACATAAGAGGATTATAATATTGAGCTCGCCTGCTCCGACTAAGTCCGGGCTAATGCAAAATTGTTTAATAAACATTTTCCGTGCTCGCTCGCGCACGCTTGTAATCTACCATGCTGTGTGATCAAATAGGCTTATTTATTTGGGACATATTTCGTAAATGACTGACTAGCGTTGTCGCAATCAATGTTGTAAATTGTAACCACATTTTTTTTTTGTAATATTACTGCGTACTATTTGAATTCTATAGAAAAAGAAACCGAACATAAAAATTCTTAAACCGAAAATAAAAATCATCATATCAAGAATTTCGCTCTGGCGGGTACATCGTTCCATAGCTTAATTGGCTAGAGCGCCGACACGGTCAGTCGGAGACGCGGGTTCGAATCCCGCTGGAGCGGTCAATTTTTGATATGATATTCAAAAAATGTTTAGAATCCCTAATGTGTGGGTAACACAAAAATAAAATCGTACATATAAAGATATAAAACTTAAAAGAAAATCTGTTGTGATTTGTTGTATACGCTTTATAATGCAATGAATAGAAAATATTTAAGAATTGTAAAATAAATATTCCATTATACTTGTATATGTATCAGTATTAAAGGTTCTTGCGAAATTAACGAATTTTCTTTAATGGTTTTAGTGGGTATTATGTAATTGATATTGAAAATATTTCAACATTAATATATTCACACTATTCATAACACAAGAAAGCATCCTTATAATACACATAAGCCGCAAACCTCAGAACAAAAGCAGTGACCGTCGCAACCCGCCAGTAATCTGTAAAACGACAGTTTAAAATACAAATACCAAACACATTTACAAAGTAACACACACACAGAGAGCAACGTTAAAACCGTATAATTCCTAAAGAAGATTACCCCGACTGGAACTACAAATGAAATGAAAGGACAATTCGTTTAGTTTGTAGAAAGAAATGTTGTGTACCGACTCGGCTAATCCTTCAGATAAAACTTTGAAAAAAAAAAAACGCAAGTTAAAAGTGAATAAAGACCATTAGACGTGATGCGATGAGACTTAACAGGGTAATGTTGAATAATTTAAGTAAACTGATTGTCTTTTAAAAATATCTAGTGTTTATTTATTTCTTTATTTATTTAAGTATACTAACAATATATATATATATATTTACATTGTTATAAACACATAAGGTATACAGTAACGTCCTTAATACATATATCAATAACTAGCATGCATATCATTCATTTTTTTTTCAGCTTGCATAACACAAAATAAGACTATTAATTACTCAAAAAAGGGATTACAAACGAGAATATAAAAAAGGATTACAAAAGAGAATATTAATAAAGAAAGAAAAAAAAATCTATATTATTTGTGAAAGTGAGCAATAAGTTTCCTCTTAAATGTATTATAATGATCACCAAATATGTCAATGCCTGGTAAATCTTTTGCAATTTTGTTATAATTCAAACACAGTTTAACCACGGGCGCCTGATTTCCGATATGAGTTTTTGATCGTGGAATATAAAAGATGTTATGGATTTTATTTCTTGGGTACCTACGTGGGACTGGAAGAGATATACGCTCAGCCAAGTTGCTACAATGTACATCATGATGCAGAATTTTATATAGCACGAGAAGTGCACGCCTGTCCCGAAGGCTCATCATCCCAAACCAAGCCAATCGTTGATTGTATGGCTGTCTGTCCGAGATGCCACTGGCAGAAAAAGTGAGATACCTCTTAAAAGTACGTTGTATACTTTCTACGCGTTGTGAGTGCGTATACGTGTGTACAATATAGTGTTTTAGAGAAGAGTATAGAAGAGCGTTGTAAGCTTCGGATTAGATCTTGATTCCATTGATAGAGTGCAAATTTTTTGTTTGATTTTCAAACTTCTTCGCTTACTTCTCAATGGCATAGGGTAATAGTCATTTTTATGGCTATGACTCCACTCTAGTGTAGTGGTGAGAGAAGTCGCCTAAACACTCATTTTGTGGGATCGAATCTCGCTCGGGTTAGAAATTTGTATTTGTACAAATATCCAGTTTTGATGTCTGCGATTTTGGGTTAGCCCATCGTGCCTTGGAGAGCACGTTAAGCTGTCACGGTCCCGTTTGGTATCATTAATACCTGATAGCGATTGTTACTCATAGTAGAAAACATATGAAACATATCCGCCAATCCGCAGTGGAGCAGCAGGATTAAGTTCCGAACCTTTTCCTACATGAATAAAGAGGCCTATGACCTGCTGTGTTACAATCTGAATGCATATGCATATGGCTATGACTTAAAGACTTGTGTTAGATATAGGTAAAAAGCCCCATCAAAACATAAATGTGAAATGAGAACCAAAGCCAATATTGAATCGTTCTCGACTTCACCGTCAAAATAACTGAGATCTATATGGTAGCCAATTTCTATGCTTACATGGAACATAATTCTGGGCCAAGCAATTACGGGCTACCTGTAGGTATTACAAATATTAAACTGATGTATTTGGTTTGACAATTTAGCCTGTAACATCCTACTGCTGGGCATAGGTCTCTTTCCCCATATGGGAGAAGGTTTTGGATGTCCCCATGTATTTAGTTTGTTGGTGACACGCTCCTCCAAAACCGGTTCAATCGATTTTTTAAGTCGTTTTTTTTGGTAATATTTATTGGTCGAGAAGTATATTTCATACCGCTAGGTTATAAGGCTATGCAGAAACTTGTTGTAAGTAAAAAACGTATATATGTCTCATTATTTTAACGACGCGTTGGCGCAGTGGGTTTAGCACTGCCTGTTACGCTGGCGGTCACGGGTTCGATTCCCACTCACGACAGACATTTATATCGGTCATATAGATGTTGGTCGTGATCTGGACGTTGTGCTTGTGTATTGTGTGTGTTTCCGGACTCCAACACAGGAAAAAATGTCGATGAGCGTAACGGGACAAAAGGTGTAACGCTACAACGAGTCATCCTTTTTCGTACATGTAGCGGGTGTTCATCGATTTATTGGACGTTGTCACGTCAAAAAAAATAAACATTCTGTCAAAATCAATCATCTGATTCATTAAATTATCACGTTAAAACAAACGTTTTACCTACATTTTAGGTCATTTAAAGGAGTCCCTATCCCATCAACGTCGCTACATGATGTAGAGCTGAAATGACATCTTTGAAACGACTATTCGCAAGAGATTGTCAATGCCTACGATAAATTCTGTTTGAATAGGTTATGTACTAACTAAATTAAATATAACTTCATTTATAAGTTTATACATAAGTTATGTAAATAACTTCTATATAACAGACAAGAGAAACAGTCTCAATCTAAAAAATATACAATTAATAAATCAATTATAATACACAAATATTTTTTTTTTTACTAAAGAAAGCAATTTGGTTTTATTTGAAATTTGTAATAAGGTTGAAAATGCCATAAAATCTTGAGGATAGAAAAAATCAATCCTGTTCGCGTGCTGTATTCGCGGCATTTGTCGCTAATGTTAATCGCAGAGACCCGGTGCTAACCGACCTTTAAAAGGATTTATGCATACAAGTTGCTTTTGAATATACTTTGCAAACGAATAAATGTACTGAAATTATTTACTGAGTTTAAATAAGTGTTTTAAAATAAAATAAATAACGATTATTTATTTAATTTTAAAACACTTATTCTTTATTATTATTTTATATTTTACTACGCTTTTACCCGCGGCTTCACTCGCATCGATTTTTTTTTTTTTGTTAATAAAAAATATCCTATGTTCCTTAAAAATAAATGTGTACAAAATTTCATGATGATTGATAAGTAGTTTTCGCGTGAAAGCGTAACAAACAAACTTGCATTCACATTTATAATATTATAATAAAATATATTTGGGATGTTTTCGAATTTGTCAATTTTCTTTTTATTTATCTACAGTTTCATAGTTAATACGAATATGTAATCAATAATTTTTATTTCTCGGAACTCTTGGGAAAGATCGCGGATAAGGACGGCAATGCGCAGGCAATGTTCCTGGTGCGGCTTCCGTCCATAACCTACAGTATCCATGTATGTATGTATGTATGTATGTATGTATGTATGTATGTATGTATGCATGTATGTATGTATATATGTACGTATGTATGTATTTATGTTTGTGTTTATGTGTGTATGTATGTATGTATGCATGTATGTGTGTGTATGTATATAAATAAGTAAATATATTCAAACGTTTATATCTCAATTTGTACACCTACACTGATACAATACCATCTCCTCTGCCCCTAGGTTGCCTGGAAGAGATCGCTTTTCAGCGATAAGGCCGCCCGTTTGTACCTGATGATACTCTGTTTAAGTCCATAATATGTATTATTTCTGTTTTGGTGTACAATAAAGTGTATTGTTATGTTATGTTATGTTATGTCATGTTATGCTATGTTATATTATGTTATGTTATGTTATGTTATGTTATGTTATGTTATGTTATGTTATGTTATGTTATGTTATGTTATGTTATGTTATCCACTTACGGACCGTACGTCTGTTTAGCTCCTTTGTGATATACAAAGTTATATTAATTTAAATAATTCAGAATTAAAACTAATGTTATGAGGAAATATTTTTTTATTTTTAAATATTTATAATGTAACCTCAAAAACTACTACACAGATTTTTAAAAAATCTTACACCAAAAGATTGTTACGTTTTCACTGAGTTAGCTATATTTTAACGATATAACGGAATAGTCAAAATAGTGTAATAAACAAACATGCAGATGACTAGTAAATATTGTTTTCAATAATATATATTTTTATATTTTAGAGTTAACTCCTTAATAATCGATTTTCATATAAGGCCCCCGGTATGAAAAAAATATGAGGAGTAAAATCTACTGAACGAATGACCTCGTCACGTTTTTGTGACGACGTGTTCTACTAAATTGTGAATAGATTTGATTCGTTTATTCACCATTTGATGTAGTAATAATCTTTTTCTTAGACTAGTAAGCATTTTATGTGCCTATTTAGACATTCGATCTGATGGTGTAAACTCCAGTCGTGCGTCGGAGCACACAATTTTTTTCCCATTCGTGTGACTATAGTACTGTGTGGCTACGGTACTAAAGAATATAGCCACCCCCTCTCTTCCCGTGGGTGTCGTAAGAGGCGACTAAGGGATAACACAGTTCCACTACCACCTTGGAACTTAAAAAGGTGACCGGTGGCGGGATAACCATCCAACTGCTGGCTTTAAAATACACAGGCCGAAGAAGGGCAGCAGCGTCTTCGGTGCGACAAAGCCAATACTGTGGTCACCAACCCGTCTGCCCAGCGAGGTGACTATGGGCAACACACATGAGTTCACATTATTTTTGGCGTAAACTTATGGAGGCCTATGTCCAGCAACGGACTGTATAGGCTGTAATGATCGTGTGACTATGATTACTTACCTACAAGGAAAGACTGGACCACAATGTATTTATTGTATAAGATATAGAATAAACAAAAAAATATATACAATGAGTAGAAATTCAGTTAAAATATACAAATATGTATATAAATGCTAATATCTGTCCCAAGGGTAAGTACGTACCCGCGATTGTCATCTAAAATATATTAATTAACCCAACGCAAATTACGCCCTATTTCGAGGAGGATTCAAAATGGGTGAAAGGGGGGAGCGTGTCTGTCAAGGCCAAAATGATTTTCATTTGTTATTTAACGAAAATGACTGTATAGTAGGTTCTGTTAAACAAATCTATAAAATACGACATTTCTGGGTACAGATTACATTTTATTATCATTGAGGAGATGGATTGGAGTACATTGGTTACATTTATCAGCTACGGATTGCTGTATTCATATGTAAGAACATTACGTACAAAATATAAATAAATATTGTGTTTTAACTGACTGTTTTTTTTTTTCTTGCGTTTTTTTAGTGGTTGAGTAAATAACGCCTGTTTACCGCGCGCGAATTTGTGGAGGCCTATGTCCAGCATTGGATTGCGATAGGCTGCAGTGATGTGGAAGTAATAAATAATAATTGTGTTTGCTCGCAAACGAAAAAAAACCGACTTCAATTACATCGAAGAGTAATACAACGTAGATCGTATAATCGTATAATACAAGTAAAAACGCATTATTAGATATAACTCGAAAAGTAGTTGTTAAATCTCAAATAAATTTAAATGGGAACAATTGACACACACCACCTTTCGATTAAAAAAAAATTGTCGAAATCGGTCTACCCCGTCAAAAGTTCTGATGTAACATACATAAAAAAAAATAGTGGAATTGAGAACCTCCTCCTTTTTTGGAAGTCGGTTAAAAATAGCATAAAAATATCTAACTATTAGAAAAACCACACCGTTATATATTCGTTATTTCAAACCCCAAAAACCTAAACTAATAAATCGACTTCATACACGCCCGGCTGCATCGCGCAGAGTTAATAAAACTATTTGTTTACAAAACTCAGAGCTATATCAGTGTTTAACGAAAACCCCGATGAAACCCTTTGTTTAATTTGTTATTTAAAATTTAAAGTTACGCTTTTCTTTTTGAACGATTGAAAATTTTAATTGAAATTTCTGTAGAAATATTTATTATGATTTTTAATAAAAATTTCTCGAAATTACACAATCGTTTACAACGTTCGCGTTGATTTATTGAAGTTTGTATACAAATACAATTGATTCATTCTAAATTAACTGTTAATAAAACGCTATTTTATCCACAATTTTTTCTTCTTCTATTCGTGCACTACTTTGCCCCGCGTTCACATCATCTCTTTTTTTTCCTCTTTTTTCCGCTTTAAGCTTTATTCTTATGTAATTGTTATATGTTACTGTGTATTATAAAGTTATTTATTATTATTATTATCTCTCACTACCGTGGGTGAACTTGTAGAGATCTCTTTTAAAGATAACCTTTGCAAAATTCCTATGTGATGATGATTTGTAATATTAATTAGTGTAATAAAAATATATTATTAACGTTTGCTTATGTACATGATACTATAGAGCAAATAGATACCATTGCCTTTTGGGAGTGAGAGAGAAACAGGGTGTAAAGTTCCTCAGCCGCCATCGAAAAGGGAGGCTCCTCCGACCAGACGGGTGTAGTGTCTGGTGGGCTACTGTTGTTGTCGGGTTCTTGTATATATATTATTATATAGCTCTGATAATTTTGGTATCGCGATGTAGGAAACGTCAGCTTTTCTCTAGTTTGTATGTCGCGAGATAGATGGCGCCACAGCCTTTTATATACTACTACTGTTTAAGTAGTTAAAGTTACTGCCTTTTAAGGAGTACCCGTTTATTTTGATAATTACGAAGATAAACATCTGAAATGTATATTACTTTTAATTGTAGCATTTTTATTGCACTCCTAATGGTGAGAGGATACCATAATCTATGGACGCCTGCAACACCTGGAGTATTGTAAGTGCTTTGCCGATCCTACTTCCAACCCTCGTCAGGAGCTATGGCTACTTAACTCACCACAGGAACACAGCTCTACTGAAGGGCATGTGACGACGTCTATCGCGCAACATACTAACTACGTAATTAGAGAAAAAACTGACGTATGCTACATCGCGCTATCAGAGTTTTCAAAGTGATTGAATATATACACAAGAACCCGACAACCCGTTGGGGCATTACCCGCCAGACACAACAACCGTCTGGTCGAGGGATCCTCCCTTTGCGATGGCGGACGTGATTCTTCACACCACGTTCCTCTCTAACATGCGGTATTTTTCAACTATGATCTTCTATAATATTGAGGAGCAACTCCAGGCAGTCTATAAAATTGAACTAACAGCTAGGCATACAGTACATACAATATAGGGTCAATTAAAAAATCGAATGTGGATTAGACCACACGACTGAAGTAAAACTCCATCTAACTTATATCTCTCTCTGAACTTCCGTTCCCCTCGCCGTATCACACTTTTTGTAACGCTCTCGTCACGCATTCACAAGCTTACTCCCCACGTCAAGCGTGGTAAAGAAGTTTTACTTCAGTAAATATAACTCATGTAACGCGTAACAACATGTTTAATTTTGTTTTAAAATGTTTAGTACGTTATAAAATTACTGTGACTTATGTATTTTAACTATTTCGAGCATCTCAATTTACTAAAACGTCAAACAGAAACGATGGTCGCGATAAGAATGTCGTAATTTGTATATTTTATTGAAATTAGTCACACGGGATCGGCGGCGGCGCATACGAGACGACACGCGATAGAAGTAATTAAATGTAATAAATTTTATTTTGTGACTAACGAAAAATTAGTAAAGTCGAAATCATACCTACTTGTACCTACATAGTATATGCGAATTTGAACCTTTTAAAAATATCTAAAGAACAACCATGTTTACTGTAAGTTGTATCTACGAATAGTATAATAGTCTGTTTACCGTAAGTATCTACTAATAGTATAATATATAGATGTAATCTGTACAAGTTTTGACAAATCTTGTGATCTTACACTCATCAAACTTCCTAACTAAATCTGATAAACCTTAAAGGAGTAATAGCCGCCGCGTTGGCGCAGCGGTTACAGCTATGGATTGTACCTGTTGCGCTGGTGGTTGCGGGTTCGATCCCCGCACATGACAAACATTTGTATTGGCCATACATGTGTTTGCCGTGGTCTAGGTGTTTGTGCAGTCCTTGTGGGTCTCCCCACCGTGCCTCGGAGAGCACGTTAAGCCGTCGGTCCCGGTTGTTGTCATGTACACCTGATAGCGATCGTTACTCATAGTAGAGAATATATCCGCCAACCCGCATCGGAGCAGCGTGGTGGATTAAGCTCTGATCCTTCTCCTACATGGGGAAAGAGGCCTATGCACAGTAGTGGGATATGACAGGCTGAAACGTTGAGTAATAAGTAAACAAAATTGACACCTTTATACGCACCATTATTATAAAAAAAATGTGTGTATACTTATGTACGCACGTAAGAAGTTATAAGTACTTCATTGGCTAGCTAGGTGGTGACGGTTATCCGTGACGGTGTAGGCATCGTAAAAATTTACCCTCATCATTTTTGCTTATCGCGCACAAAAGAAGTATAACTTCAAAAATAGCATTTAATATTTCCAAAGACATTACATATCACACAAATAAACGTTCATTCGAATCGCGACCCACCCTTTAGTGAAAATCAGTTAAAATATGACTTTCTATTGCACGAAACACATGTCGAGAAGCAATTAAGTAAATGTGAATACACTTTCGTATGACTAATTTATTATTTATTTGTGCATACGTAACTATAAACTCTACAAATTACGTTTAAACTCATTATGAATAACCTTTAGTTAAAGTAACTTTTATTAATAGTAATTAGTCATTTACTTTAAAATATTTAAGTAGCATGTATTTTTAAGCGACTTCAAATAATTGTGTTTGCTCGCAAACGAAAAAAAAACCGACTTAAATTACACCGACAAGTAATACAACGTAGATCGACGAAAACATAGTCAAGCAACTACGCGTTATCAAAGATTACTCAATAAGTAGTTATCAGATCTCGATAAAATTTTGTATGTGACCACATGATAAACATCAGCTTTCGATTAAATTAAAAATTATCAAAATCGGTACACCCAGTAAAAAGTTATTACGGATTTTCGAGAGTTTCCCTCGATTTCTCTGGGATCCCATCATCAGATCCTGGTTTCCTTATCACGGTACCAAACTAGGGATATCCCCTTTCCAACAAAAAAAGAATTATTAAAATCGGTATATCCAGTACAAAGTTATGCGGTATAATACAACGTAGGTCGACGAAAAAAGCGTCAAGTAAAAACGCATTATTAGACATAACTCGAAAAGTAGTTGTTAGATCTCAAATAAATTTAAATGGGACCAATTGGCATACACCACCTTTCGATTAAAACAAAATTTGTCGAAATCGGTCTACCCGGTCAAAAGTTCTGATGTAACATACATAAAAAAAAAAAAAATACAGTCGAATTGAGAACCTCCTCCTTTTTGGAAGTCGGTTAAAAAGTAGGAGGTTCTCAATTCGATTGAATTTTTTATGTTTTTCCTCAGAACTTTTTACCGGGTGGACTGATTTTGATGAATCTTTTTTTAATCGAAAGCTGGTGTTTGTCATGTGGTCCCATTTAAATTTAATCGAGATCTGAGAAGTACTTTTTGAGGTATCTCTAATAATCGTAATGTATTTGAATATTTTTCGTCTACCTCCGTTGTATTACTCGTCGATGTAATTGAAGTCGGTTTTTGAAGTGAAACTTCTTTTTGTGCATGAGGGTAATTGTTTTATGGATGAAACGCAATAATAATAATGTTAGCGTCACGGAGATCAACAAAAACGTTGCACTTTTTATCGAAAAACAGAGCCACCTAGCGTGTACTGTAGAAACTACAAAGGCTGTTACATTAATATCGATAGTATTACATTGCATAATAACTAGACGGCGTTGGAATGGAAATCTAAAGCTTTAGATTCGTATAAATGCAGACAAACTTAAAGAGGGGCCGGGCACTTAGGCAAACCGGCCGCGAAGGAAGAATGGGAGCCCCCCGAGCACTCCCAGAGGGCTCCCATTCTTCCTTCGCGGCCGGCTTGCCTAAGTGCCCGGCCCCTCTCACCGGTGACGCTGTAAAAGCCGCTAGGGCCAACAGCACTCCACAATTAGAAAAAAAAAAAAAAAAAAAAAAAATCAGTTTGCCAAAGAAGTTTCACTTCTGACATGTGTACTTTGTACGCACGCAATTTTTTTTTCTTTCGTTTGCGAGCAAGCACAGTTATTGAAGGTATACTTTGATACATTTTAAGTAGCTGTTAATGCGTTACTAATAAATCCTGAGTATTAAATTAAACGATGAATATTTACTTTCTAAAACCACAACTATCTGTATATATTACTTCTCAAGTTGTAAATTGTAAATATATATTAATTGTAAAAATTCGTTTGTTTTTAATCAAATAAATCAATAATGTACTTATTTATTATAAATTGCATTAAAAACCCTGTACTGTGTGGTTACGGCATTAAATAATATAGCCACCCCCTCTCTTCCCGTGGGTGTCGTAAGAGGCGACTAAGGGATAATACAGTTCCGCTACCACCTTGGAACTTAAAAAGCCGACCGGTGGCGGGATAACCATCCAACTACTGGCTTTGAAATACACAGGCCGAAGACCCGTCACCAACCCGCCTGCCCAGCGTGGTGACTATGGGCAAAATACATGAGTTCACGTTATTTTTGGCGTAAACTTGTGGAGGCCTATGTCCAGCAGAGGACTGTATAGGCTGTAATGATGATGCATTAAAAAACCACGCAGATTTATGACAATGCTATTTAGTAACCAATAAAAGAATAAATATAAAATAATCACACCCTTACCCAACCATAAAATAATCACACATTTACCCACCCTCCTATTTAAAAAGAAGCTGGGACTGAAAACAGAAATAAAAAAATGCACACAATCAAATATATCAAGTCACAATAGTATCAAGAAAACTATTTTTAAGTTTACTTGTTAAATTAATTGGTGTAATATTTAGACGGTAGATCATTTATTAGTCTAGGCATTAAATAAGCTGTAGTTCACTCATTGTATGTAAATATATACGTATGTTTTTTGTATTTTTTGAGTAGGAAACGAAAATGCATTATGTTTGCATGCATAATGTTTTATTTACAAATTATACACATAATTGCGCTGTTGCACCTACCTTTTCAATGCATATTTACCTATTTCTAAAGGTTGTCTGGAAGAGCTACTAAGCGATAAAACCACCTTTGTACATTACTATCTCTATGTGTAAATAACTGTTTTATGTAATTTTTTTTCTGAGTGGTGTGCAATATAGTTTATTCTATTCTATTATATATTACCTATATGTGATTTGAATATGATTTCATAAATTTAATATACATATGTACATGTACGATTTTATTTTTGTGTTACCCACACATTAGGAATTCTAAACATTTTTGAATATCATATCAAAAATTGACCGCTCCAGCGGGATTCGAACCCGCGTCTCCGACTGACACTCGAACCCGCGTCTCCGACTACACGGTCAGTCGGAGACGCGGGTTCGAATCCCGCTGGAGCGGTCAATTTTTGATATGATATTCAAAAATGTTTAATATGTACATTTAATGTACATATTATATTAAATGTAATAAAAAAATTACTATTGTATATTGCTAAAAAGTTATGTTATTTTAATAGAAAAGCTTAAATAACAGGCGCGAACATTGTATGGAGCGCCTGAATCAAAATTATAGTATTTTCGCAGGTACACCGGTTGCTTTTAATTAAAATTTGTTATCATAACTAAAATTAAATAAGTTATTACGTTAGTATATCAGAGCACATTGTTTGAATAAAACATTATTTTGTATGTTTATTAAACTAATACTGATCTATACTGACATTATAAAGTAGAAAAATTTAACTACTAGGTAAAAATATTTTTGTGTTGTATAGCCCATTTACCGAAAAAGGCTATAGGCTATATTTTTTCTAAAATTAACGCGTGTGGAACTGCACGGCCCAGCTAGTTTTTGAATCAAGATTGCCCAATGAACGTACAATGTTCAACTTTAGACACCACATTATATCTTGAAATATTGTTATGTACTCAACGTTACTTAAACAATATAAGGCAGACAGCGTATATTAAAAGAAAAACTAACATATATGTGTTATGTAGGCACATATTGTCTTAAAGATCTCTGAGTATAAATATTGTTCTCTAACAAATTTGTTATATACCTACTGTATCTATAAATGATTGTAGTGTGTGCTACTGCCTGCGTCTATGTAACAGCTAAATTAATTTCTCCCTTGAAATATGAATTTGGTACAATAGTATTGCAGTAGTTGCTCATGTACACCATGTACACCCCCTCTCTTCCCGTGGGTGTCGTAAGAGGCGACTAAGGGATAACACAGTTCCACTACCAACTTGGAACCTAAAAAGCCGACCGATGGCGGGATAACCATCCAACTGCTAGCTTTGAAATACACAGGCCAAAGACAGGCAGCAGCGTTTTCAGTGCGACAAAGTCAGCCCTGCGGTCACCAACCCGCCTGCACAGCGTGGTGACTATGGGCAAAACATATTAGTACACGCCATTTTTGGCGCGAACTTGTTTAGGCCTATGTCCAGTGGACTGCGATAGGCAGAAGTGATGATGATGATGAGTGATGAGGATATATGATTCTCTGCGCCTAGGTAGCCTGGAAGATTTCTGTTTTGGTGTACAATAAAGTGTATTGTTATTTTATATTATTGACTTCATCCAAATAAATAAATAAATAAAATTAAAATAAATCAGTGCAACGACAGAAATAATATACTCGCCGTAAATTAATTACAAATCAAATGAATAGAAGAAATATTGGGTAATTTTAATACGAAGCTTTCACCAATAAATCGTCGACGGTGTAGCGTCAGCAAATACGTCTTGCCATTGGCTACTCGGCGTGGATTTGTCAGTGTACAGCGAGCATATCTTGGTTTTGTGTACCGATTGCAGAAACTGTATAGTTTTTAACCAACTTCAAAAAAGCAGGAGGTTATCAATTCGACTGTATTTTTTTAACTTCAATATGGCTTTAAATGAAAACAAAAGAAATAAACAAAAGAACAGCAAACAAAAGTACGGTACACCTGATGGTCAGCGATTACCGTAGCTTAAAGACGCCTGCAATACTAGAAACATCGCAAGCGCGTTGCCGATCCTACCCCCAATCCTCTCAGGAGCTCTGGTCACCTTACTCACCACCAAGAACACAACACTGCTTGAAAGCAGTATTATTTAGCTGTGATCTTCTGTAAGGTCTAGGTACTTCCTCAGTCGGGCTGCTCCAGACTTTGAACAGGATATTTCCTGCTGTACCCTGCCTCAGTTAGTGCAAAAAACTTCTAAAAATAAAAATTATTTCATAAGCAAAATAGTGCTATAGACAAAACAAACTAAAAGTTTATTTGTTTCAATCATATTTCCATGTTCAAATATTGTTATTACTTATTAA
This sequence comes from Melitaea cinxia, assembly GCF_905220565.1. Lineage (NCBI taxonomy): Eukaryota > Metazoa > Arthropoda > Insecta > Lepidoptera > Nymphalidae > Melitaea > Melitaea cinxia. Next base: position 2,010,265 of record NC_059410.1, read on the forward strand.
TCCAGACACAAAATCAAAGGAAAATTAACTACATTTCATAAATCTAATATATAAAATTCTCGTGTCGCGGTGTTTGTAGTTAAACTCCTCCGAAACGGCTTGACCGATTCTCATGATATTTTGTGTGCATATCGGGTAGGTCTGAGAATCGAACAACATCTATTTTTCATCCCCGTAAATGTCAAGGGTACTCCACCCCAAATTTTTTTTTTTAATTTTTAGATAAATTATTTATTATTTATTTTATTATTGCATTGAGCATTGAAAAATATATACAACTCTAAATTTTCACCCTTCTACCACCAACCCCTATTTTTAAATAGCGTTTAGCGGCAAGACAACATTTACCGAGTCAGCTAATTGTTTATAATAACCTTACACTAAACTGTTCTACTTATATTCTTTGCACTAAACAAGCAATTGGATGAGAAAAGATTTAGAAAGATTTTTATGTAAACGGTGCAACAAACTCAACGGAACCTAGATCCCCTTTCGGGCAGGAAATTGAGTGAATGTTTTCCAATTTAATCGCATCTGTGCTGATACTTCACGGTCTGTGCGGGGCTCGCGCGCTACGTGGCGAGAATCCGACGCCGTGTTTCCCGTGCCTCGTGTCTAAGTTGAGTAATGTTCTAGATGAGTACTAATAATATAAGGGGAAGGTATTCGTTGTTTGCTTATAATCAGTAAGATCTAATATCGATACTTGACTAATATTATATATTCTATATATATTTTATAATTCAATAATAGGAATAAATATTATTTAGAAATGTCTACCAGATTGTGGTTACTACTGGAGATGATTTGCCCTGGTTAAAGTTCTAGATGACTATCACATCAAAATCTGCTTAGATATAAGTTTAACTGTTAATCCAACAGCTGAATTAAGATTACTTTTGTTTTTATTCCCTGCTGTAAATAGTGAGGTTTCAAAGCATTTCCTTAATTTTTACCCCAAATATAACTCTTTAATATTTTCTAATTTCTTTGACTGTCCCGTTGGCACAGTTTGTAGTGACCATGCTTTCTGCCTCCGCGGGTTGTGGGTTCGATTCCTGCCTAAGTCTGGGTGTAATATTTATATTTACATATTTATATATGTATTATTTCTATGTATATTTATCAAAAATAACTATATTTAGCTACAGCAGTCAGCTGTTACCTATAACACAAGCTTTAAGTTGCTTACCTTAGGAACAGACGACCGTGTGTGATGTTGTTATAAGATATTTGTTTATTTAAATTTATTTACATATCAATCTCCGTCTGACTCTACTTCAGTAGAGTTCAATTCTTTTACTTTTTACTTCTTCAGTCATATGGCAGCCAACTTTGTAGACAGAAACTTTCAAAGTTCAGTTCCATACATTTCAAAATGATAATTCCACACTTTAAGACTTTAATACTTATTTATAATGTAGTAATAAGACTTCTTTTTCAAATCAAATTAAAAAGAATCGTAAAAAAAAAATTTGTTTGTATAAAACAGAAGGTGTCAAGTATACATTTATATTTAGCAACTATCTACCGCTATTGTAGTGTACAAATATATAACGAAAAGTGAATAAAGCAAATAAGTATAATTGTATGAGTTAAATAATGAATGCTATTTAATCATTTTCAATAAATATATCGATTTATTAAGATATTTTTCAAAGCCTTAAAACCTTTACCATACGTGAAGTGTGTGTGAACGGAGGAGTATGAAAATTGCACACTTATAGTTTATATAGAGAAGGAGTGCAGAATGCTATTTTTTTTAATTATGCATAAAAAATACGTTACACACGCTACCGTGTATTTGACACACACGCATATATATTCTTTTGTTTATTATTATAGAAGTATAGTCAATGACAACAGAACCTTAATATTTTTCAAACTTATAATTTAAATTAATTATGGTCGAATTGTCCACACTGAGCGACCACTATAGTAACAAATAAAGAAACGCCTCACACTCAAGAGTGTCCATTACAGTTTTACTCCTCTGTCGACGGTTCGGAAACACACACACTACATAAGCACAAGCGCCCAGATCACGTCAAACGTATGGCCAATACAAATGTGTGCCATGTGCGGGGATCAAACCCGCAACCGCCAACTCATCAGCAATCTAGCGCTGTGATCGTTGCGCTAACGCGTAGTCTATATAAAACCGATCACAGTTCTTTTATATATATACAATACAATATATATTTTACATTGAAATGCATCAGAAATACTCCATCTTACTAAATATAGAAAACACAAAGTTCGTACGAGGACGCCCAAATCAAACAGCGTTCGAGTACAACTTGTATGTAATGATTAAGTTAAATACATAGCCAACTGTTAAGAACATTAAGATCAGCTCCCAAACATTATCCCGAACACTTGTGGCGTGTTCTAGATTAAAGTGTTCCGTACAGTGAAATACGTATACTCTTATGAATAATTTAGCAGAATCGCGAAGTCACGTGCGCAACTAATTTTAACTAAAACAGAGAAATATTGTATTGATATCGAGCTGTTAATACCACCAATTTTCGTCGACAGTACAAATTAACTTCTTTGTAATTAAATGTACCAATTGTTGTAAGTAATTTATGTTGACGCGTATCATATTTTTTTTTCGTATTTATATATTTTTTAAGATTATTATATCTTTCATAAATAAGTATCCCAAAAATAAGCGATAAAAAAGTGTGTGCGTGAGTGTACTCATTCCTTGCGCAGGTTAGAAGTTATACTTCATTTGCTAGCTAACTTCACGTTGCTAACTTCTTCTTCGGTGACTAGTTAACTTGAAGGTGTCGGTTTTTTATGACGGTGTGCGCGCATCGTAGAAATTTACCTTCATCATTTTTCTTTAACGCATCAAAAGAATTGTAACTTCAAAAACCTTGAATCAGATTCATATAATCAAATCACAAATACCCAGAACCCGATAAATAAAACCATCGTACCTACCCCCTACCGTTATCGGAACGGCTTACGAACCTACCACCATATTAATAAACAACTCATTCACAAACACAATTATTTTTCCTTCAGTATCCTGTTTGTTAAGGAAATTACTGGCTATAAAAGGAATATAACTAGTAAAGGGAAAGTGGATGTAGGCGTTAATTATGGTAAGTATCGATACTCAGATTTCCTTCCAACGCAACTTATATTGAAGCAAAACTTCTTTACGTACGCTTGACTTGGGGAGTAAGTTGATGAACACGTGACGATTGAGTTACGAAAAGTGTGACCGGGTGAGGCGGACGGAGCAAGAGAGAGAAATGCGAGAATTTTCTTTTTCTCTTTCTCTCATAGCCGAGATACGTTTCGTATATCGAAGACACAGTGCAAGCCTATTATGCAGCAGTTTTACTTCAGTCATGTGGTCTAAATCACGCTAGTGTTTTGTTTTTGTTTATGTTGCTAAAAATAAATGAACTTAATTAATTTTAAAGAATACTTTTAAAAAGTACGCTATACACATTCACTTTTGTAATATTATATTAATTGTTGTTCAAATTATATTATAAGAGAGATGAATCGGTTGTATTGTAACAATAACGGACAACATACAAAACAAATTTAACATAGATTTTAAACACTAATTAAAAACTCATAGAGCAATATTTAGTAAGCAAAACTACAGGTAAAAAAAGGAATCTGCGCAGCACTACACAAAAAATCACTCCCTTAGCCTATTTTGAAAACCAAAAGGATGATACAATAATCCCCTGATAACTTTGGAAAACTAAAGAAAATATAAAATGAAATAAATCTAACAATAACAGCTCTATACAGTTCTCCAATGAATAGAATAGCGAAAGTGCAAGCAAGACAGTCGTAGTTTGAGCAGTTGTATCCTTGTATTTCATGCGCTCCCTCTTCTATTCCGCTTTGAACAAAACTAATATTAATAGTTATTATATTCAACATAAAAAATACATGCTCTATATACGTATTAGCGTTATTTTTAACTCTATTTTCCATGAGCTTTCAATTTGATTGTATTGCTGAATTCCATTTTTTAAATCTTGGTTTTCTCACGATGTTTTCTTTTATCACGGAGAAGACTTGTAAATTTAAAGAAATATTAAACACTGGATACCTCATCTATTGCTAAGTACTAATACTATACTACTAACTCACGTATGCTATCCACTGGACCGCCATATCTTTGATTTAGAAGTTTGATTAAATTACAATAGAAACAAAGATTCAACTAAGTTAGCAGGAAATATCCTGCCCGACATCTGGAGCAGCCCGACTGGAGAAGTACCTCGACCTTTCAGCAGATCACAGCTAAATAATACTATTTTCAAGCAGTGTTGTGTTCCGGTTGTGAGTTAATGCTATCACTTATTATTCATAATTTTAGACTTCTATTTTGGAATATCAAGCATCAGTATGATTTTGGCTATATAACGTATATTACAACTGGTTAATACAGTTTTTCAATATTGGGAACCCGGTCTTGCTAGACACGGCGTCGTCGGGATTGTTCAGAGGTGAGCCGGACAGTCCCCACGGAGGAGAAATCTGGCCTTTTCGCCGAGGCCAGCCTGTCGCTGGGGGTATCCTGTTGCCTGCAGATCCAGGACCCTCCAATTAAAGCGGCTGAAGGCTCCCTCAGAGGTTTTGGTCGATATTGCACCCCCAAGTGCTGAATGCCTACCCGGGCATCCTGGATATTACCCGTAAATGGGTTTCCCTGCGATATCAAAAAAAAAAGCTTTTCAATGTTGTTACAGTTAATAAATGAAATTAACAATTTTTATTGATCATTAAATACTCACAAATAAAATATTTTTCTATTTGAACTTATAATATCAACCGAGGTAGGGCACAGGGAAACTCAACAATTAAATCAAATCATATCAAATCAAATCATGATACCATCACCAACATAGTAACTTTTTCAATTACAAAATTACTTAGTAAAAAAAATAAAGAGTTTATGAAAATATAATCATAAAATTGTTATAAAAACTAATCATCGAAATATCCAATATTCAGTAAAACTGATTACACACATTAACAAACTCAAAAAAAAAGTAAAGTTCAATATTAATTCACATAAAGAACAATTCAAACCACATTATACATACATGCTCTAAAACACTGCAGGTACGAGTAAGTCGGATAAGAAAGTAAATAAATTGTTCGTATGATTTAAACAGCGTTAGCACCTAGCTCTAACATTTTTACTTCTTGCAACATTATCTTGGGTCCGGTATTTGTGAGAGGAAAAGTGTTTCAAATATTATAGAATACAATTATTTTACATAATAATTACGTTTGCTGGCAAACGAAAAAAAACCGACTTCAATTACATCGACAAGTAATAGAACGTAGGTAGACGAAAAAATAGTCAAGTAAATACGCATTATCAAAGATTACTTCAAAAGTTGTAATCAGATCTCGATGAAATTAAAAATGTAACCACATGATAAACATCGGCTTTCGATTAAATTAAAAATCATCAAAATCGCTACACCCAGTAAAAAGTTATGCGGATTTTCGAAGGTTTCCCTCAATTTCTCTAGGCTCCCATCATCATATCCTGGTTTCCTTATCACGGTACCATACTTAGGATATTTCCTTTCTAACAAAAAGAGAATTATCAAAATCAGTTCATAAACAACGAAGTTATCCCCGAACATACATAAAAAAATATACATACGGTCGAATTGAGTAACCTCCTCCCTTTTTGAAGTCGGTTAAAACGTTTATTAATTAATTAATTATTTTCCTCACTTCAGCCTATCGCAGTCGACTGCTGGACATAGGCCTCCACAAGTTCGCGCCAAAAAAAGGCGTAAACTCACGTACAGGGCTCGCTTTATCTCACCGACGACGCTGCTCTTCGTCTTCGGCCTGTGTATTATTTATCTTTTTACTCTCCTCATCTTAGGCTTACACTAAATATAACTTCATGTCATGACATTTCTTCGTGTGTTTACTTTTGTTTGAACGTATTTTTTTTTTTTCTTCTCTTTTTTTTTATATATTTTGTTTGTAGTATGTATATATATAAGTATATTTATGTATTTATATGCGTATGTTTATTTTGCTTATATTGTTTCATAGACCTACCTCAACACTTACTTTTACTATTTTTTTACGCCTTAAGGTTGACTGGTAGATAAGGCTGTACGGCCTTAAGTCCGCCTTTTGCGCAACGTGTTATCTTGATGTGTTGTTATGTTGTTTTTTTTTTTTTGGAGTTGTGTAATAAAGTTTAAATAAATAAATAAATAAATAAATAAAATTATTTATTATTTATTTCATAACTTCATTTTGTAATTATATTAAAAAAATAAAAGTATAATAAATTACTAGATAGATAGCTGGTGAATGGAGATCTCTGTCTGTTAACCCATAAAACCTACAATTTCTTTAACTATTTATTCAATTACATCATGAGTATGGATATATATTTCAACCCTCCTCCGCCATATTGGAATACGTATTTAATAGACGAATATGTCTAGAACAGTTTTAACATAATCACCAACCACGATTACACTAACTTTTAACTTACTTACTCTTTATAAAACGAAAGAATCAAGATTGTAGTGGACTTAAATGTTATTTTATCGGGTCCCGAATGAAACACTTTTTAAAAAAAAAGGTTTTACTAAATCCTAATAGGAATACATGATTAAGAAACACTTGTCATCAAAATAGTTTAAGGATGGGACCCGGGAGCGGCCGTTCGGTCCGACGACTTGCGACAGACTCCCCGAGTGATGTATGGAAATGAACCAATACAATCATAAAACATGGTAATCAAATTAAACTACTAACTTACGTGGCTCATCTCTATACATAGCTCAGGTATAACAGAACAATAAAATAAAGGTATAATGTTTAAATAAAGCCGGCTAAGTGCGAGTTGGACTCGCGCACCGAGAGTGCCGTACAAACAAAATTATTAAAAATATTTTTATCATACGATGTAACTAACAATTTATGCTTTTCTCAATTTTTCCTTTAACTGTGCTATAAGACATTGCTTCGCATCAAATTACAAGATTCTGAGTTCACGGGAAGTGCCCTGTAGGTTTTGATTCCCTTGCGAGTGTCGAAAATTTACAGCATAAACGGCTGTATTTTTGATTGCGTTGGCTTTTTAAGCCAACTTTTTCCCATCTCTAAGAGAAAGTAGACCTGAGCGTTTAATATGAATTCCAGCTTGATAACTATACGCGATCCTGTGAAAATTAGTCTTGACAGGACAATAAAGTGATCCTATTAGGGTTCCGTTTTCTTCTTTTAAGTTACGAAACCCTAAAAACTATCATAATGTAGTATTTCTAAAAATACCATTAATGAAATTCTAGCTAGTAATTAAATAACACTTTCTGCTGAATATGATTATACCAACACTGTCCAACTACGATTATCTTCAAGAATGAGTAATGTACGCTGGCAAACCTAGATTGACTGGGTAGTGCTAAAAAAACTTCACTATACCTTCATGTTCAAGATTAATTTCAGCCCGAAGTAACAACAAACCAGCATCTATGGCATGTTGCCAGTAATGGCTTATGGTCCAGAAACGTTGGAGTAAAGATTGGGTCTTAAAATCCGTGTTGTCACTACTATTCTCAAGTAGGTGGCAATGCATGATAAGAATTTCTTGGAAAATTCTCAAATTTAAATGTTATTAATTACCGTGAAGGAGTTACCGTTAAGTTACGCGAGATTGTATATAAAAGTTTATTACTTAATACAGATATTTGTAATGTAACATGATGTTTTTTTGTATGAAGTATTGTATGAAGAAGTCATTTGACTACCAAAAATAAAACAATACTTAAAAAATGTGTATGAGCAATTCACACACGGCAGAAGTGAAACTTTTTTTCATCGAGAATATAAAATACTGTATAGTGTATTCTATCTCACTCTCTCCTATACATTTATGTGTTTTTTTCTTTGTCTTAACTTATTTTTGTTTTATGAGTTTCAAATCACAAAAATTCTTAAGAAGTTTCACTTCAAACACTTGTTAGTAATATTTAAATATTATGATAATTATTACGCATCGAATAAATGAATGTTAATTTGACTTTACCATTATTGTATTTTTTTATTTAAGAACAGGTTTAAGCATTTTCTTGCCGACATTCCACGCGCATATATTTGCCATATTTCGTGGTCTCGGACATAATGGTTTCAACGCATAATATGGCGATAACTAACGCTGTCCGACCCATAATCTTAGATCAAATCTGAATAACTTGCTCAAGAAATTCGGTATCTTTTGATTTACGTTTAATGCTGTTTTTGTTCACTGTTCGTTAGGTTATTTGTTCCGACGACTTCTACTGTGTAAAGTTGATAATATATTTTTATTTTATATTTCATGAATTAATAAAGTTTCAGAGGTTAAATGCAACCATTGTTATGTGTAGTTTAACATTTGTCACTAATTGTATGTGTGTGTGTGTGTGCGACTGTGAACACATATTGGCAAACGTAGTGTGGGACGTCCTCCAGCCCGCTTGACTGACGATATACGTAAGATTGCCGGTAGAGGATGAGGGTTGCAGAGGACTGGGATGATTGGCGTGAACTTGGGAAAGCCCATGACCAACAGTGGACTGCGATAGGCTGAAGTAGTAGTGTGAATACGATTTCGCTTATAATAAATGTCCATTCTTATTACATATTGAGTTGGCGTATATACTTAGTTTTTTCCTCCCGTTTTTCACCACAAACTGCCACTTTTTGCCATTTTTAACACACATCCCGCAGTATTATAAAGATGAAAACAAAATTAAATGAATATTCCTTTTTGAAATTCATAAAACTGACCTTAGATTTTTCATTATTCAAATCTCCCTGATAACAATTACTGTTTCCGATGAAACAGTCAACTAGCGACCTTGAAAATATTTTAAAGATTTTGGGCACGCACGCTTCAGCCTGTCATATCTCACTACTAGGCATAGGCCTCTTTCCCCATGTAGGAAAAGGATCAGAGTTTAATCCACCACGCTGCTCCAATACGGGTTGGCGGATATATTCCCTACTATGAGTAGCGATCGCTATCAATCAGGTGTACATGATAACAACCGGGACCGACGGCTTAACGTGCTCTCCGAGGCACGGTGGGGAGACCCACAAGGACTGTAAAAAACACCCAAACCACGGCAAACACCTGTATGGAAAGATGACATATGAGCATTGACATTTAATATTAGAATTATCTTTACTGACAGCTGATAACTGAATAAAAGCATAAAAATCAAAGTTCGTAACTTTTCGATCCCACGTGACATTGGCGAAATCAACAGTGCCCCCTTCTTTACGTGGGGAAAATCCATCATGGATACTCTGCAGCGCGGGGACGCCGAGGGTTATGTCAGACTCCTACTGACTAAAAAATCACTACGTGTGAGCAGTCGTCTATCTGGGTGGGGCGAGATGGGGTCGCGCTAGCATTCGCTACCTCGCCCCTCGACAGTGCCTCCTGGCACAACTGAAAGCCACTAAGCCCAAAATAATTAAAATCAAACTAAAAATATCTTAAATGCTATAATAAATGCTGTAAAAAGAAGAAAATACCCACATCACATAAAAATTTAATGATTTTGAAATTAAAATCACATCCACAGAGACCACAAAAACAAATTACAAAACCCATACAAGCACAAGCAAATACTTCAGCCAACGTGGAGTTAAAATATATTCTACCCTCATCAAGCCTTACCTAAATTAACCTAACATCACGTGAATTAAGGGAAACGTCTTAATTAACCGGAAACAAATCTTCAGGGTAATAAAGTTGATTCATTAAACAATTTTAATTTGCAATAATTCATCGTCGCTTTACTTAAAAATTGTCTTGAAATATAAGCGGTAGCGGTGTAACTAAAAATGTATTAAAAAATTTACATTTTCATGTTTCTACTAATAACTGAAGTCGAAAACACGTTAGAAGACGTAGTTAACCTTGAACTTTTAAGGATAAACTTTTTATCTCCTGATTTAATGAGTTTTTAGACTGAACGCTTGGGAATAGCTTATTTTTGAAGTTATAGTTCTAAAATAACATTATTTAGTTCCGCGTTAGGGAAAAATGATGGGAGTAAATTTTTGCAATGCGCGCGCACACCGGCATAAAAAACTGACACCCTGAAGCTAGCTAGTCACGAAGAAGAAGTTAGCAACGTGAAGTTAGCTAGTCAATGAAGTAAAACTTCTTACGTGCGTACACAAGTACATACGCACACTTTTTTTTCATAAAAATCAATATTATTTTAATACAATGAAATAAACATGCTATAAATAATACTGATATGTATTATTGTGTTCCTGCGGTAAGTGAAGAAGCCAGAGTTTGTTGACAATAGAGGTTAAATCGGCATATTATTTGTTACGCTCTTGATTCTTCTGGCGTCCATTGGCTACGGTGTTCACTTGCCTTGCCACTTGGTTTCAAATTCAAAGTCAAAAATATTAAATTAGGCATTAAAAGCAAAAAAAAAATTGTATTCGTTATTATCTAATTTATTATAGCTAACATAAGGCTACCACCGATTGGGAATGTAGATTCTGCAGAGAAAAATAGTCAAAGAACTCCGCAGTTACTCTTAAAATAATATAAGAACCCACTACCTATTTCTGAGTCACTTGAGTCAGTTCAATTGACTCATCTTGTTTCTGGAAAGACGAGCAGCTGCGTCTTCTGTGCGACAAAGCCAGCCTTGCGGTCACCAACCCGCCTGCCCAGCCTGAACTATGGGCAAAACACATGAGTTTGCACCATAATGTCTGGCGCGAATTCGGGAAGGCCTATATCCAGTAGTGGACTGCGATAGGCTGAAATGATGAACTGATGATTGTTTCCACAATACAATTATATATAAAACCAGCTCACAGTAAGCATAAACCTTGCACTGTAAATACAACGTTTCGTAACATCATTGGAATATTAATTTTTGCCTTTGGAAGCATTTTATGACGAATTTTATTATCAGGGCCATTTCGCGCTGAATTCAAATTGAGTCATTACTTGGAAATTGATAACACACTTGAATAGGGGAACGGTTTTCGGCCGGTCCGAATGATTTAGTTGTTGAACGTTTTTCATTAATATTATTTGACTGGTTTGCCATTTTTGATCTAAAAATGTTTATAGCGGCGTGTGAGTAAAACCAATGAAAGTGTTCTCATTTCGATGTTATATAACTGGATTTATCTTTTGTTTATTTCTTTCAGAACGTTAAAATATAAGATTCGTATTTATCATGTTAATTCTATAGTGCTGAAGAAAAGTAATAGACTTGGTCGTTAAAAATTTTAATTAGATATAATAGATAGATATTTATTAAAATAATAGAAGTCAAGGTCTAAGAATTTATCTATATAAATATAAATGAATGTTTGTCTGTATGTCCTTTATAGAATCGTAAACTATGCATTTGATCACGTCACGGTTTTCAGCAAAGTGTTGTGCTTTTTTGTGTGTGTTGATCTGTTGTGAAAAAATAAAATTAAAAAAAAAGGATTCGCTATGCTATTCCAATGTATGAGAAAAGTGTTTGTAACGTAAATATCCAAACTTCCAGAATTATGCTCTTTTTCTATTATTTTTTTCTATGTTATCGAATACTGTTAGTGATGAATTTTAAATAATAACAAAGCACACACATACCTTTTTAAAGTTTCAACAGCCACGTACTTGTCTCAAGAGCATCTTGGTTCAACACAATTTAACGGTAAACTAAAGCTTCTTCTTGTTGTTAATAATAATAATAATAAAGCCATTTATTCCAAATCTTACTTCCAAAATTTTATAATGTTTGTTAATATGCTGTTACTTTAATTTAAGAAGGTTTACTTATAATTAATGTTAGTATTGTTTATGAGATAAGGACCCCTGTTTGGGTAAAGGCCTCCTCCATCCTTTTCCATAACTCCCTGTCCTTGCCTAACTTTATCCAGTCGTTTCCTGCGACGTGTGTTAATTCATCAACCCACCGTCTTAATTGTCGGCCAACATTCCTCTTCCCCATTGGTCCTTTCCATCGCGTGGTTTCAATGATCCATCTTCTGTCGGAGTATCGTGAGATGTGTCCGGCCCATCTACACTTAAGCAAGAGTGCGTGCCTGAGAGCATCGGTGAGTTTAGTTTGTTGACGAATGTTTTCGTTCTTAATTTTATGTATTCTTCGAATTTTCAACATGCTACTTTCCATTGCTGTTGCATGCATTCTTGTTGTTACGTAGTCCCATTTAACTGGGGTAGGGCACAGCAGGTAATACCCTGCTCAAAATATGGAGCTGCCCGACTGGAGAAGTACCTCGGCTTTATAGAAAATCGCGGCTAAGTAATATCGCGTCCAAGCAGTGTTGTGTTCCTGTGGTGAGTAAGGGTACAGTTATTGTTTATATTATTTTGTTACATATATTGGTTTTATATATATATATTTTTTTTTCAATATTTATCATGTAAATTGTTGTTGACTTACTTATTGGAACGAAGTTCCTTACGGTAGGCTTGACATTTGGTTGGGCGAGCGAACTGGAAAAAATGTGATACTAAAACCGTAAGAAAAATATATAACGGAAGTGACGTAACACCAGCCACACGACTGTATAATATGACGTTTGTAAAACTAAAATATTACTAGTAAACTTTTTAAATTACTTATGTAATTTTATACTGTCGACAAAAATATATAAAGACATGTGTTTTTTTATTTCACTTAATAGTTTGAATTATTATTATTATTTTGTTTGAATGTTGTCGCTTATTTTTCATATTTTTAGACTTCTATTTTGCAATAACAAGCAACAATATAATTTTGGCTATATAAAGTATGTTACAACTGATTAATACAGTTTTTCAATATTGGGAACCCGGTCTTGCTAGACACGGCGTCGTCGGGATTGTTCAGAGGTGAGCCGGACAGTCCCCACGGAGGAGAAATCTGGCCTTTTCGCCGAGGCTAGCCTGTCGCTGGAGGGATCCTGTTGCCTGCAGATCCGGGACCCTCCAATTAAAGCGGCTGAAGGCTCCCGCAGAGGTTTTGGTCGGTATTGCACCCCCAAGTGCTGAGAACCTACCCGGGCATCCTGGATATCACCCGTAAATGGGTTTCCCTGCGATATCAAAAAAAAAAGCTTTTCAATGTTGTTACAATTATTAAATGAAATTAACAATTTTTATTGATCATTAAATACTCACAAATAAAATATTTTCCTATTTGAACTTATAATATCAATCGCGGTAGGGCAGGGAAACTCAACAATTAAATCAAATTCTATCAAATCAAATCATGATACCATCACCAACATAGTAACTTTTTCTATTACAATATTACTTAGTAAAAAAAAATAAAGAGTTTATGAAAATATAATCATAAAATTTTTATAAAAACTAATCATCGAAATATCCGATGTTCAGTAAAACTGATTACACACATTAACAAACTCAAAAAAAAAAAGGAAAGTTCAATTTTATTTCACATAAAGAACAATTCAAAACACATTATACATACATGCTCTAAAACACTGCAGGTACGAGTAAGTCGGATAAGAAAGTAAATAAATTGTTCGTATGATTTAAACAGCGTTAGCACCTAGCTCTAACATTTTTACTTCTTGCAACATTATCTTGGGTCCGGTATTTGTGAGAGGAAAAGTGTTTCAAATATTATAGAATACAATTTTTTTACATAATAATTATGTTTGCTGGCAAACGAAAAAAAATCGACTTTAATTACATCGACAAATAATACAACGTAGGTAGACGGAAAAATAGTCAAGTAAATACGCGTTATCAAAGATTACTCCAAAAATTGTAATCAAATCTCGATGAAATTTAAAAGTAACCACATGATAAACATCGGCTTTCGATTAAATTAAAAATTATCAAAATTAGTACACCCAGTAAAAAGTTATGCAGATTTTCGAGGGTTTCCCTCAATTTCTCTAGGCTCCCATCATCATATCATGGTTTCCTTATCATGATACTACACTTAGGATATCTCCTTTCCAACAAAAAAAGAAATATCAAAATCAGTTCATAAACAACGAATGAGTCGAACAACGGTCGAATTGAGTAACCTCCTCCTTTTTTGAAGTCGGTTAAAAAGTTTATTAATTCATTAATTATTTTCATAACTTCAGCCTATCACAGTCCACTGCTGGACATAGGCCTCCACAAGTTCGCGCCAAAAAAGGGCGTAAACTCACGTACAGGGCTCGCTTTATCTCACCGACGACGCTGCTCTTCGTCTTCGGCCTGTGTATTATTTATTATTTATTTCATAACTTCATTTTGTAATAATATATATACTATAAGTATAAAATAAATAAAAGTATAATAAATTACTAGATAGATAGCTGGTGAATGCAGATCTCTCTCTGTTAACCCATAAAACCTACAATTTCTTTAACTTTTTATTCAATTACATCATCAGTAGTAGAACTATAGACATCTTGCAAAAAGAGTATAATATAATATTCCCGAATATATTTCCGCCATATTGGCCGTATATTCCACCGTATTTAATAATATGTCTAGAATAGTTTTAACATAATTCCCAATCACGATTACACTTTCTTTTAACTTACTTACTCTTTATAAAACGAAAGAATCAAGAATGTTATTTTATCGGGTCCCGAATGAAACACTTAAAAAAAAAGGTTTTACTAAATCCTAATAGGAATACACGATTAAGAAACACTTATCATCAAAATAGTTTAAAGACGGGACCCGGGAGCGGCCGTTCGGTCCGACGACTTGCGACAGACTCCCCGAGTGATGTATGGAAATGAACCAATACAATCATAAACAGATGGTAATCAAATTAAACTATTTACGTGCCTCATCCCTATACATAGCTCAGGTGGCGAATGCTAGCGCGACCCCATCTCACCCTACCCAGGCGGACGACTGCTCACGCGTGGTGGTTTTTAGTCAGTAGGAGTCTGACATAACCCTCTGGTGCCCCCGCGCTGGAGGGTATCCATGAAGGATTTTCCCCACGTAAAAAAAGGCATAACAGAACATTTATGTTTAAATAAAGCCGGCCAAGTGCGAGTCGGACTCGCGTACCCAGAGTTCCGTACAAACAAAATTATTAAAAACATTTTTATTATATGATGTCACTAACAATTTATGCTTTTCGCAATTTTGCCTTTATCTGTGCTATATGACATTGCTTCGCACCAAATTACAAGATTCTGAGTTCACGGGAAGTGCCCTGTAGGTTTTGATTCCCTTGCGAGTGTCGAAAATTTGCAGCATAAGCGACTGTACCTTTTGATTGCGTGGGCTTTCTCAACCAACTTTTTCACAGCTCCAAGGGAGAGTAGACCTGAGTGTTTAATATGTATTCCAGCTTGATAACTATACGCGATCCTATTAGGGTTCTGTTTTTTCCTTTTAAGTTACGGAACCCTAAAAACTATCATAATATAGTATTCCTAAAAATACTATGAATAAAATTCTAGCTAGTAATTAAATAACACTTTCTACTGAATATGATTATACCAACACTGTCCATCTAGGATTATCTTCAAGAATAAGTAGTGTACGCCGGCAAACCTAGATTGACTGGGTTGTGCTAAAAAAATTTATTATACCTTCACGTTCAAGATTAATTTGAGACCGAAGTAACAACGAACCAGCATGTATGGCATGTTGCCAGTAATGGCTTATGGTCCAGAAACGTTGGAATAAAGATTGGGTCTTAAAATCCGTGTTGTCACTATTATTCTCAAGTAGGTAGCAATGCATAATAAGAATTTCTTGGAAAATTCTCAAATTTAAATGGTATTAATTACCGTTGAGGAGTTACCGTTAAGTTACGCGAGACTGTATATAAAAGTTTATTATTTAATACAGATATTTGTAATGTAACAAGTTGATTTTTTACGATATTTTTTAAGATTGTATGAAGTATTGTATGAAGAATTCATTTGACTACCAAAAATAAAACAATACTTAAAAAATGTGTATGAGCAATTCACACACGGCAGAAGTGAAACTTTTTTTCATCGAGAATATAAAATACTGTATAGTGTATTCTATCTCACTCTCTCCTATACATTTATGTGTTTTTTTCTTTGTCTTAACTTATTTTTGTTTTATGAGTTTCAAATCACAAAAATTCTTAAGAAGTTTCACTTCAAAAACTTTTTAGTAATATTTAAATATTATGATAATTATTACGCATCGAATAAATGAATGTTAATTTGACTTTACCATTATTGTATTTTTTTATTTAAGAACAGGTTTAAGCATTTTCTTGCCGACATTCCACGCGCATATATTTGCCATATTTCGTGGTCTCGGACATAATGGTTTCAACGCATAATATGGCGATAACTAACGCTGTCCAACCCATAATCTTAGATCAAATCTGAATAACTTGCTCAAGAAATTCGGTATCTTTTGATTTACGTTTAATGCTGTTTTTGTTCACTGTTCGTTAGGTTATTTGTTCCGATGAC
Organism: Melitaea cinxia; assembly: GCF_905220565.1. Lineage (NCBI taxonomy): Eukaryota > Metazoa > Arthropoda > Insecta > Lepidoptera > Nymphalidae > Melitaea > Melitaea cinxia. The sequence continues at coordinate 2,026,735 of NC_059410.1, forward strand.
TCCTACTGTGTAAAGTTGATGATATATTTTTTTTATTTTATATTTCATGAATTAATAAAGTTTCAGAGGTTAAATGCAACCATTGTTATGTGTAGTTTAACATTTGTCACTAATTGTAAGTGTGTGTGTGTGCGACCGTGAACACATATTAGCAAACGTAGTGTGAGACGTCCTCCAGCCCGCTTGACTGACGATATACGTAAGATTGCCGGTAGAGGATAAGGGTTGCAGAGGACTGGGATGATTGGCGTTAACTTGGGGAAGCCTATGACCAGCAGTGGACTGCGATAGGCTGAAGTAGTAGTGTGAATACGATTTCGCTTATAATAAATGTCATTCTTATTACATATTGAGTTGGCGTATATGCTTCAGTTTTCTCCTCCCGTTTTTCACTACAAACTACCACATTTTGCCATTTTTTAACAAACATCCCGCAGTATTATAAAGATGAAAACAAAATTAAATGAATATTCCTTTTTTAAATTCATAAAACTGACCTTAGATCTTTCATTATTCAAATCTCCCTGATAACAATTAATGTTCCCGATGAAACAGTCAACTAACGACCTAGAAAATATTTTAAAGATTTTGGGCATTGACATTTAATCGTAAAGTTGTATTATCTTTAGTGACAGCTGATAACTGAATAAAAGCATAAAAATCAAAGTTCGTTACTTTTCAATCCCACGTGACATTGCCGAAATCGACAGTGCCCCCTGGCACAATTGATAGCCACTAAGGCCAAAATAATTAAAATCAAACTAAAAATGTCTTAAATGCTGTAAAAAGAAGAAAATACCCACATCACATAAAAATTTAATGATTTTGAAATTAAAATCACATCCACAGAGACCACAAAAACAAATTACAAAACCCATACAAGCACAAACAAAGACTTCAGCCAAAGTGGAGTTAAAATATATTCTACCCTCATCAAGCCTTACCTAAATTAACCTAACATCACGTGAATTAAGGGAAACGTCTTAATTAACCGGAAACAAATCTTCAGGGTAATAAAGTTGATTCATTAAACAATTTTAATTTGCAATAATTCATCGTCGCTTTACTTAAAAATTGTCTTGAAATATAAGCGGTAGCGGTGTAACTAAAAATATATTAAAAAATTTACATTTTCATTTTTCTACTAATAACTGAAGTCGAAAACACTTTAGAAGACGTAGTTAACCTTGAACTTTTAAGGAGAAACTTTTTATCTTCTGATTTAATGAGTTTTTAGACTGAACGCTTGGGAATAGCTTATTTTTGAAGTTATAGTTCTAAAATAACATTATTTAGTTCCGCGTTAGGGTAAAATGATGAGAGTAAATTTTTGCAATGCGCGCGCACACCAGCACAAAAAACTGACACCCTGAAGTTAGCTAGTCAACGAAGAAGAAGTTAGCAACGTGAAGTTAGCAACGTGAAGTTAGCTAGTCAATGAAGTAAAACTTCTTGCGTGCGTACACAAGTACATACGCACACTTTTTTTTCATAAAAATCAATATTATTTTAATACAATGAAATAAACGTGCTGTTAATAATACTGTTATATAGTATTTTGTTCCTGTGGTAAGTGAAGAAGCCAGAGTTTGTCAACAATAGAGGTTAAATCGGCATATTATTTGTTACGCTCTTGATTCTTCTGGCGTCCATTGGCTACGGTGTTCACTTGCTTTGCCACTTGGTTTCAAATTCAAAGTCAAAAATATTAAATTAGGCTTCAAAAGCAAAAAAAAATTTTTATTCGTCATTATCGAATTTATTATATCTAACATAAGGCTACCACCGATTGGGAATGTAGATTTTTCAGAGAAAAATAGTCAAAGAACTTCACAGTTTCTCTTAAAATAATATAAGAACCCATTATCTATTTCTGAGTCACTTGAGTCAGTTCAATTGAGTCATCTTGTTTCTGGAAAGACGGGCAGCTGCGTCTTCAGTGCGACAAAGCCAGCCCTGCGGTCACCAACCCGCCTGCCCAGCCTGAACTATGGGCAAAACACATGAGTTCGCACTATAATGTGTGGCGCGAATTCGGGAAGGCCTATATCCAGTAGTGGACTGCGATAGGCTGAAATGATGAACTGATGATTGTTTCCACAATACAATTATATATAAAACCAGCTCACAGTAAGCATAAACCTTGCACTGTAAATACAACGTTTCGTAACATCATTGGAATATTAATTTTTGCCTTTGGAAGCATTTTATGACGAATTTTATTATCAGGGCCATTTCGCGCTGAATTCAAATTGAGTCATTACTTGGAAATTGATAACACACTTGAATAGGGGAACGGTTTTCGGCCGGTCCGAATGATTTAGTTGTTGAACGTTTTTCATTAATATTATTTGACTGGTTTGCCATTTTTGATCTAAAAATGTTTATAGCGGCGTGTGATTAAAACTAATGAAAGTGTTCTCATTTCGATGTTATATAACTGCATTTATCTTTTGTTTATTTCTTTCGGGACGTTAAAATATAAGATTCGTACTTATCTTGTTATTTCTCTAGTGCTGAAGAAAAGTAATAGACTCGGTCGTTAAAAATATAATAGATAGATATTTATTAAAATAATGGAAGTCAAGATCTAAAAATTTATCTATCTATATATATATATATATATAAATGAATGTTTGTCTGTATGTCCTTTATAGAATCGTAAACTATGCATTTGATCACGTCACGATCAGCAGTGTTGTGCTTTTTTGTGTGTGTTGACGTGTTGTCGCAGGGTCCAGCTAGTTTCTTATGAAAAAGGATTCGCCATGCTATTCCAGTATATGAGAAAAGTGTTTGTAACGCAAATATATAACTCGGAAAACTTCCAGAATTATGCTCTTTTTATAATATAAAATTTTATAATGTTTGTTAATATGCTGTTACTTTAGTTTAAGAAGGGTTACTTATAATTAATGTTAGTATTGTTTACGAGATAAGGACCCCTATTTTGGTAAAGGCCTCCTCCATCCTTTTCCATAACTCCCTGTCTTTGCCTAACTTTATCCAGTCGTTTCCTGCGACGTGTGTTAAGTCATCAATCATCAGTCTTAATTGTCGGCCAACATTCCTCTTCCCCATTGGTCCTTTCCATCGCGTGGGTTCAATGATCCATCTTCTGTCGGAGTATCGTGAGATGTGTCCGGCCCATCTACACTTAAGCAAGAGTGCGTGCCTGAGAGCATCGGTGAGTTTAGTTTTTTGACGAATGTTTTCGTTCTTAATTTTATGTTTTCTTCGAATTTTCAACATGCTACATTCCATTGCTATTAGGTAGGGCACAGCAGGTAATACCCTGCTCAAAATATGGAGCTGCCCGACTGGAGAAGTACCTCGGCTTTATAGAAAATCGCGGCTAAGTAATATCGCGTCCAAGCAGTGTTGTGTTCCTGTGGTGAGTAAGGGTACAGTTATTGTTTATATTATTTTGTTACATATATTGGTTTTATATATATATATATATATATATTTTTCAATATTTATCATGTAAATTGTTGTTGACTTACTTATTGGAATGAAGTTCCTTACGGCAGGCTTGACATTTGGCTGGGCGAGCGAACTGAAAAAAATGTGATACTAAAACCGTAAGAAAAATATATAACGGAAGTGACGTAACACCAGCCACACGACTGTATAATATGACGTTTGTAAAACTAAAATATTACTAGTAAACTTTTTAAATTACTTATGTAATTTTATACTGTCGACAAAAATAAATAAAGACATGTTTTTTTATTTCACTTAATAGTTTGAATTATTATTATTATTTTGTTTGATTTATTTTATTTTACGGTATTTGTTATTTTCTAAAATACTAAATTTCCTAAATACTTTTATGTAATTAATTAAAAACCAATCAACAAACTTAAAAAAAAATCAAGAACTAGAAAATATATATAAATTTCAACATTTTTTTTTCAAATTGTGTTGCTTCTATACTATCCGAAGGAACTTCGTTCCTACATGTTTTTAACTATAAAAGCTTTAGAGCTTATTTTTTAAGTTAGTGATGCAGGTATCTGAAGTCATCAATATAGTCTATCAATAAGGAGTGATTTTTTCTGATTCACCATTAAGTTATTTTATGTTGTAATGGTGTTACAGGCGTCTTTAGGCTACGGCAATCTCTTACCATCAGGTGAACCAAGCGTATGCGCTTGTTTGCCAAACTAGTTGTATAAAAAAATCCAGTTAATATATATTAATAAGTATCAAACTCTTACACGTTTTAACTTACATTTTTGTCTTCAACAAAACCTTTAATAATTCATACCCCAAAAAAAACTTTTAGCAGCTGACAAAACAATTTTTCGAAACATCATAACACACCCCAACACGACCAAATAAAACGTTTCAACCGCATTCCGACTCCTAAACACATCATACCACACATTCCTACAAACATTATGTACATCAACGTAACATAATCCATCCCGTACCCCAATTACTAGCGTAATGGCTCATAATTTAGGTAAATGTCTGCCCACGATAATTGATATCTCTACCCTGCATGTTTGTGGCGGTCGAATCGATACTACGCATTGGGGAATGGTAGTTGATAGTTGTTTGTTTAATATTTATAAATGCTTGATAACGCTTCGAATTTAGGAAGGTAAGACTATCCTGTAAATCTAGTTCGCACTTGTCCCATCTTTAGTAATAACTGTAGTTTACTTTTGAATAGTACAGGGTTACATGGACCTTGAATGAAAATACGTATATGAAAATCTTCTTTATGGATATTTTGCAGGCGATAGATATAATGAAAAGCCTTAAATGATAGCTGTACTAATAATAATATTAGTATAGCTGTACCATATATATACGACCACCCTGGTGTAATGGTATGGGTGCCGAGTCGGCGGCGCCTACACACCGGCGGTTTAAGAGTTCGATTCCCTATTGTGATAAATATTAATAATAATAATAATAATAATATTCTTTATTGCACACCATTAAAAAATTACAAACAAAAGTAGTATAATTAGAGGAAGATGTACAAAGGCGGTCTTATCGCTAAAAGAGTGATTTCTTCCAGACAACCTTTGGGTATAGGACAGGGCATAGAAGAGCGGTTAGGAAGTGTACAAATAATTGTTATAGAAGTTAGAACAAATTACAATAGAATATAAAATTATACATATATTCATTAATACAGATATTTGTTTTAAGAAATATTTGTTTCTAGTTTGGATCTATCTATCTGTTTCTCCACAGTGCCTCGGAGAGCACGCTTAACGGTCGGTCACGGTCGTTACGATGCCCAGCATGCCCATGTTAAAGGCTGAATCTCGATCAATATATCAATATAATAAATATAATATCACTATGAAAGTCAACAAGTCGCAGTTGTACATTATTTTAAAGAGGTAATTACAAATATTTACAAAAAAGTAAAAGGTTTTTGTATTAAAGACATCTTTTATGTCACCAGTATGATAAATATTTTTTTATAAATCAGACAATTCCAAGTGATTAAAGAATTATAGTGAGAGACTAAAAAATATAGCCACCCCCTCTCTTCCCGTGGGGTCTTGGTGTGGTGGTCTTCGGTACGGCTGGTTTTGTCGTACCGAAGACGCTACTGCCCGTCTTCGGCCTGTGTATTTCAAAACCAGTGGTAAGATGGTTATCCCGCCATCGGTCGGCTTTATAAGTTTCAAGGTAATAGTGAAACTGTGTTATCCCTTAGTCGCCTCTTACGACACCGAGAGATGGGGTGGCTATATTCTTTACTGCCGTAACCACACAGTAAGCGGTATATTCAACCATATCATTATGACCTAAACAAGAGACAACTATGATCCAATACAATTTTTAAGCAATTCAACATGTCAATAACATCGAAATCAAATCATCTCAGATTTCGACAAATCGAATCGGGGCGAAGGAACGATTCAGTTGTTCGAATATTTACAAATCGATATAATACAATTTATCTACACAGAATTTTAAATATGAAACTAAAATAAAACAATATTAGCCGGAACACGTACCAACGGACGAATACAATGGAACACCGTTGAATACAAAGTGATCTGCTAACGTACAGCAACCAGCGTTCCACTAATGACCACTGCATATCAAACACGTGTAATTGCGGAATCCTATCCTCTAATAACTCTATTATTTAGTTTCCGAAATACAATGCGAGAGTTTCGCTTTGAGTATAAAATACATCGCTGTACGCTACATTTACATAGACTTGTATTTGCGGCGCCTTAAGACTATCCTTGCCGCCAGACTTTGTCTTCGTTGCATGAACATTAAACTATTTGGAAATACAGTAGATGGTTCTAAGTTTTGAAAGGAGTTAAGTCTTAATATTAAGTATAAATCAGACTTAGTGATGCATAACTTAATTCAAACATTCCTCCATACCTATAATATATGTACGAATGAAGTTAAATAAATTATGTTGCCAAATCACAATTCTTCACTTCCTGGCGCTTATTTTAGGTGACTTAATTATTTAATTCGATACAATGTTTCTATTATGAATATCTATACTTCTATACTAATATTATAAAGAGGTAAAGTTTCTAACTTTGTTTGTATGTAGGGGGTAATCTTTGCAAGTACTGATCCGATCACGAAAATTCTTTCACTATGAGAAAGCTACACTATCCAGGGGTGACATAGGCTATATTGTATTGTGATTGAACAAAAAATTCAGTGAAAAATCTTATATATAAAATTCTCGTGTCACAATGTTAATTACAATACTCTTCAGAAACGGCTGGACTGATTTTTATGAAATTTTGTGTGCATATCGGGTAGGTCTGAGAATCGGCTAACATCTATTTTTCATACAGCTAAGTTATAAGGGATGGAAGGGATGAAGGGTTGTTGAGTCACACGTGACCATGGCATCTGCAACGTTGCAGAAATATCGTAAATATCAAAATGATAATCGCGGTATATCCTGAAAAATTTTAACTGAGGTAGGGAGTATCCTGTAGGAATATCCTGCTCTAAATCTTGAGCAGGCCGACTGGGAAAGTACCTCGACCTTACAGAAGAACACAGCTAAATAATACTGCTTTCAAGCAGTGTTGTGTTACTGTTGTTGTATTTTGTGCTGAGTAAGGTGACCAGAGCTCCTGGGTGGATTGGGGGTAGGGTCGCTATGCGCTTGCGATGCTTCTGATGTTGCAGGCGTATAAGCTACGGTAATCACTTACTATTAGGTGTGCCGTACACTTGTTCTCTGACCTAGTGGTAAAAAAAAGACCTCTACAGTTTGACGGAACGTACACACAGACATTTTATAGCTTCCCTACATATTATTATATAAATTCTACACATAGAAATGTTATAGAAACATCAAAACATAATTGCCTTCAGAACAATGCACGTACTCCTACGTAAGGCAATTAAGTTGTTAAATAAACAAGCTAGTCTGAATATTGTGCGCTATATTTTGATCTATTAAAAGAGAAGCAGTTCTAGGTTAGGTTACTTTAGTCTTTATTTAACCGAATTAAAAAAAGGAGGAGTTTCTCAATTCGGTTGTATTTTTTATGTATGTTAGTTACCTCAGATCTTTTACTGGGTTGACCGATTTCGATGATTTTTTTAATCGAAAAGTGGTGCTTGTCGTGTGGTCCCATTTAAATTTAATCGTGATTTTATATTTACACATTTTATTGATTTTCTTTAATAATACGTGTTTACTTGAATATTTTTTCGTCTATCTGCGTTGTATGAGTGATAGATAATTGAAGTTGTTTTTTTTTTCGATAGCAAGCAATCACAATCCATATTCTCTTTGCATCACATTATTTATTGGTTTTCGTAAGTGTTTAACAAATGTTTGTATGTGTGATACAGACGTTTGTCACATTTTACATGTTTGTACATGTCTGTGTTTTTGGAATTTCAACGACGAAACCGTGCGAAAAAAAATAATAAATTCGATATAAAACTCTTTAAAAAACATATTAGGTGGAGAAGTAAGATGTAAGAAAGAGAGAGAGATAATTCGTTTTTTTCACAATTTACGAATAATTGTAATTTTACATATAATATATGTAACTCTACAAGTAGCATCATACCTCAATACATTTGAGCATACCCAAATGATTGTATGTTAATACGGAATAGGAATCCGAGCTATCACTTTCCAGCTTACTGAATATCAATTTCGAATACATGCTATATTAATACATAGGTGTCATAATCTAATAATTGTAATAATATAAATATCATAGCGTACTCTATACCGAGAATTAACGCCTCTACTGGGAGGCTGGTTCTATTTTCAGAAAGAATTTTGATTCATCGGAAAAATGCTGTTATCATTCTTGCTGGCATACCACGCGGTCATCATTAGTACAATAGTTGTGGAGTGTATATTTCTATATGTATGTATATATATATATATATATATATATATATATATATATCTGTGTTTGTGTGATGTGCTTTCAGTAATAAAAATAAAAATAAACATGTGGTGTCATGGGACACCCGATAGGAACGAAGATCCTTATAATCAAATATTCACCGTCAGTCACCACGTAGACTATACATTAGACACTGTATAGCCATCATACATAGAATATACATAAAAATCTTAGGCTTTTAACATTACGGGCAGTATTTGCCAGCTGGGGACCCCCTCCGCAACGCCCCATAAGAAACTTCGTTCCAACAGGCATTGAAAAAATCTTAAAGTCAGTATGAAATATTTGCTTTGAATCTTGACCAAACAAGCAATTCTTATAATATTTCAGATACAGACAACTTTATTACAAGTAATATAAGCGTTGATGAATATTTTAATACAGAGAACGTTAATTCGAACGAGGGTTAAACTCTTAAATGATAAACAAAGTCGGGTAAGGCTGACAAGTCGGCAAAGGAAGCAACAACGCCGAAGTTTTCGAACAAGTCCGTCCAAACGAGATGTCGGTTGCAGGTATAAGACAGTTTCGTTACGCTTATAAAACTTGCAGCATGTAACTTTTTTATTTATATTAATAAAGTAAGGAACTTTTGAACGACAAGGGAGATCAGAGACAAAAAAATACTATTTTTTTTAGGTGAAACTACTATTTTGATGAAACAGCAACGTTTTTGTCGAACAACAGAGCCACCTAGCGTGTACTATAGAAACTACAATAATATCGATAGTATTACATTGCAAACTAACTAGATGGCGCTGGAACGGAAATCTAAAGCTTTAGATTTGTGTAAATATAAACGAGACTTAAAAATTAGTTTGCCAAAGAAGTTTCACTTCTGATATGTATACTTTGTACGCATGCACTTTTTTTTACTATACATATAAAAAATTGTCTAACATAACTATAATGTATTTAAAATAATTAAACAATTTTTAAAAGGAAAACTTAATTAGACTTAAACTTAAAATCAATACTTTTGGCGAACCCAGTAAGTAATTTAGTTTTCAATTTACTTTTTATAATCAACTTACTCGTCTTTTCATCAAAATTTAGTTCTTTAAGCCATACTATGTAATTAAATATTTTAGGTACCAAATACTGTTTTGTCCTTTTATCATAATAATTATTTACAGATATTTCAAGTGATTTGCGTTCTCTTACTCATTATTAAAATGTTCTAGAACTAAAAATATTTAACCATTTATGAACAGGAAGTAATTTATAAATTATAAATAATTTTTCATAATTATACGCTTTAGCCTGTAAATACTCCGCTGCTGGGCATAGGCCTCGTTTGAAATTTTGTTTTCTTGTCAACCAGATATTTCATAAAACGAACTTGTAATAACTTTTTATTAACTAAATGTGTTTTAAAAGTGCGACCCAGACACACAGTGTGCATACACAGCCCATAGCTCAACAATGACTCGGCAAGGACAAGGTAGACCGTACACATTGTTTTTCTATTTAATATTGTTCCTAACATGTGAAATTTAGACAGAACTGCTCTGAGCTGCCGTACTAACTTGTGACATATTTAGTTAATTCTATTAATTATAGAAAAAGTTGTAGTTTTAAGCAAAGTTAAAAAGGCCTAAATGGAAAAAAAGGAAGTGTTTATTGAAGCCGTGGGAGATCCATCAGCACGATTGTCAGAACAGCTGAGAATTTCTCATATAACTAAAAGTTACAAACAAGTAATCTAATGACATTATCAAAATTCAACGTAACGGGTGTTAATTTATTGCGCGATCTTCAATTTCAGTTCAAGATTTCAATCTTGTCAATATTTCGTTTTCAATCTTGCACTATCAAGTTTAAAGATTAATGGTTATTTCTCTGAAAATTTCATAATATTTCGTTTTTATGAATTAGATAAATTTAAAAATAATTTGGCAAATTGATCCAGCCGTTCTCAAATTTTGGACCTAGCAACACATTGTTGCTGGCTTTGAAATACACAGGCCGAAGACGGGCTGCAGCGTCTTCGGTGCAACAAAGTTAGCCTTGCGGTCACCAACCCGCCTTGGACAGGCGGGTTGGTGACCGCAAGGATGACTGGCGTGGTGATTACGGACAAAACACATGACTTCACGCCATTTTTGGCGCGAACTTGGGGAGTCTTGTCCAGCAGTGGACTGCAATAGTCTGAAGTGACGTGTGAGTGACAACAGATTTAGCGATTTATCTTCTATCTATTTAAGCAATGACTAAACGGCACAAATATTCGTCACTAATTCCAAATTACATCTTTGTGCCGTTTGCAGTCAAAATACCTTGGAGTAGCAGTGCTAAAAAAGTTTGAAATGAGACAACTCCTTGCCTTATTGCCTCCACTGGTGACAAGAGGGCTGGTGCATTTTTTGCCCAGAGAATCGGCATAGCGATTCAACGGGGAAATGCTGCCAGCATTCTTGGCACAATTCCACGCGGACATGATTTATACCAAAACTATCTGTAAATATTTAGTTCTTAAGTTGTGAATTGTTTAAGCAATATAGACATAATTTCAATCACATTAAAACGAAAAATCAAAATAGCTTTTTTTACAAATTAAAATTTTTATTATTTTTAAAAGTGAAGCATCCACCGATTCGGAACGTAGATTTTGCAGAGAAGAATCAGCAAGAAACTCCACAATTACTCTTCAAAAAAAATGTATGGATAACTAAATAAGTCGATAGTGTGAGCGCCAAATGCAATATGGTGTCTTCTTAAGGACTCACAGACTGAAGTTGCTAAGTAGTGTAGCTACGGAACCGCTAAGCTCGCCCGCTTTGGTTTTATAAAACTGACTATATTCCTACAACGACTGAGAATTTAATACTTTGGAGACGGTATGTTGCTTAGTTTTTGCATATAGCATGCATAAAGCATGTATGAAAAATGTCTCTTCTTCAATGAAGAAAGCCTTATGTCCTGTGATTGTATATTAATGACATATAGTGTATCAGACAGACGCTTGCCTGGCTTTTTTAATTTTTTTTTTACACTCAACAGCCCTCAGTGGTATTTTCTACTAGGTTGGTGTTTTGGCAACACACAATACAAGCACAAACGCCGAGACCAAGACAAACATCTATATGTTCAATACAAATGTTATGGTATCGAAGCCGCGACCGTTAGTACCAGCGCTCTGACGCCAATGCGTCGTCAGGTTTTAAATATTGGTCAAGTAATTCAATTATACAAAGATATTGTTTGTCTCTAAGTGCCTGCACAAGAAATTTGTAATGAACCTCTATCTATACATGAGAAGGGAAAATTACTAGTTTTTAGATATTTTATCTGCCAGTTTGTATATTTTTTTCCAATACGCACAATCTGTTGAATGAAAATTAGATACGATTTTTGTAGATATAATTAAGGATTTTTTTTCTTAAAATTCGTGTAAGTTTCATTTTAATGTGTCGTCTAGAAATTGAATTATTACACAATAAAAACTGCATTAAAACCGTAATACAGTCGTTTTGTATATTTGATGATAAATTAGTCAATCTTAAGTTCGTTCATGTTATTTTATAACCATCGATATACAGCTATTCGAAACTTGATTTCAAAACTTTTAAAAACAAACTACAGTACTAACTTATGTATATGTATATTATGGCGAGTTTGACACTCTTCATATAAACTCTGTTAAATTTTTATGAGTGTGTAATTAATACTTAACATTAATTAATTTTATAATAATAAACTGAATAGTTATCTAACAAATAAATAACATACATAACGTCAAACATATAAAATAAAAAAGTAGCTCTATAAATCTACCTCCTCCAAGGCATCGTCCATCCAACCGCATCGCCCTCCGAGTCCGCAAGCTGAATGAAATTTCAGTAATTTGGTAAAGCGAATGCAAGGTACGAGTCCCGAGTGGGATTTTCTTACAATCCGCGCTTTGTTTTGAAGTCTATTTCGAGTGGAAAACCCAAATTCAGCAGACCTCTCCAGCCCTTTCGTCTCTTGATAATTTTCAAGCGACCGACGAAAGCATGAAGGGTGTTTAGAGGTCGTTAAAACTGGTTTTAGTTTCTTAATGGGATGCAGTTATTTTATTTTTATTTCGTTTGAAATAAAGTCGAGTTTTGTTTGTGTTTTGTCGGAAATTTATTTGTAAAGCGTTACGAATATTATATTTGCTGGTGAAGATTAAGAAAATGTTTTCGTATTTTACGTTTATTTCGTTCTATTTTACAATTATCAGTTATCTTCACAATTTTCTCGATAACTTTGTTCTGAATAACTTTTTATTATCACCTTTGTTAAATCAGTTTTCTTCTTAAAATTTATGATATTTAATGGTTTTTATCTGGTCTAATTTGACAGTTGTTATGTAGCCAATGTCACGCGAAATTTAGAAGTCACAATAGAGATTGTAGGGTCGCGGTTGTGAATTCAATCTCAATTAGATTTTATGGACAGATACTAATAACGTGAACACCATTAAATGAAAATTACCTTTGTTTAGTCTTTGTTCCTTAATTTTCATTTTTAGTTTCATAGTTTTTTTCGCGTTTTATCTTTAAAAAAATATCCATTTTATTTGTAAAATAATCTGGGGTCAAGGGGTTTCCACTACTTTGTTGCCCCGAGGCCTCCAGACCTCTGAATCCGGCCCTGAATAACTGTTCTACTGCTATGTGGCAAAAGTATAATCAGAAGTCTATGGATATTTATTTCCTTAACAGGCAGCATTTTTATAGTGAGTAGAGTGAGCCACATTCATGGCTTCTTTTTATAAAATAAATGAAGAAAAATATTTTAATATATAAAAGTGTACTCTTCCATTCCTAATGAATCACGCTGACATTCAATAGACTGCATTAACAAATGCATAATACTTGTAACGTCACGGCATAGAGTGGGTCCTTGAGTGAAAAGAAGGTTTCTCTATTATTTTATTATACACCCACGATGAGAGGTCATAGATTAAAAATACAGAAATGACAGACATTTGCAGTCTTTGCGTGGATATAACCTTGAGCTGATAACTTTGATGCATTTTTATGTATCTTTAAAATGTGGCATTATGGAAATTGAGGTTTTTTTTTTGAAGAAGTTGTTTCATTATAATATATGTATATATTATTTATTAGTTACGTTAATGACAAAATTGTATTCGTCATTATCACAAGCTGACTAAAGTAAGACGCATTTGTATAAACAAATAATAAATAAATATCATATAACATACACACACAGTCGTCTGTTCCTATGGTAAGAAACTTAATGCTTGTGTGTACAGGTAACAGCCGACTGTTATAACTATTTTTTTTTGATAAACATACATAGAAATAATACATATATAAATATATAAATACAAATATTATATTACACCCAGACTCAGGCGGGAATCGAACCCGCAACCCGCAGAACAGAAAGCAGGACCATTACAAACTGCGCCAACGGGCTAGTCAATAAATGCGAGATTGCCATTTTGATTGAGATTAATATTGAGGTAAAGAAAAGTAGGAAATATCTTGCTTAAAATCTGTAGCACGACTGGGAAAGTATCTCAAACCTTACATAATCGCTTCATCCTGTAATATCCCGCTGCTAGAAGAAGGATCAGCGCTCAATCCACCACGCTGCTCCAATGCCAGCTGGCGAATATGATTTACCTGTGACCTCACATAAGCTTACAGCTAAGTCATATGTTACCTTTTGTATAAATTAAAAAAGAAAAAACAAATAAATAATACTCTATTCCACATCTGTGAAATATTATTTGACTTCTTTTGAAATAAATTTTCAACATAGATTGCTTACATCCAAGAACTTGAGACCTTGCTCCGATTAGAAGGCCAAGGTTTATCTAGAGAGCTGGAAAAGGATTTAGTTTTCTGTACTCATTTTATACGAAATGTGTACATTTAACCTTGAAGAGAAACTACGGATAGAAATGTAAAAGCTAAAATATTATTTTAAACAAGCGCTACAGCACTTGATTGTAATTATTGTAGCCTTCATACTTCATCATTTATTATTTAAATGTAGAACTATTTATCTTTGACTTGTGTTTAAGATCACAGCTAAATAATACTGCTTTCAAACAGTGTTGTGTTCCTGTGGTAAGTTATGTGACCAGAGCTCCTGGGGGATTGAGGGTAATGTCGGGAACGCGCTTGAAATGTTTCTGGGCTTGCAGGTGTCTATAGGCTTCGGTAACGGATAAACATCAGGTGAGCCGTACGCTTGTTTGCCGACCAATTGTATAAAAAAAATATAATTATCAGTTACAATGAATCGGTATGTGTTGCTATGAGCAAAACTTGAGAAGGGCTGGACCAATGCAGGTGTTTTATTAGTTATTTAACACTTTGAAGAGGATCGAACCTGCATCTCCGACTGACCGTGTCGGTGCTCTAGCCAATTAAGCAATGGAACGATGTACCCGCTAGATCGAAATTTTCGATACGATGATTTCATATTCGGCTCTAAGCAACCGCGGTCAGCTAGAGCAACGACACGGTGAGTCGGAGATACAGGTTCGATCTTCGCTTGAACGGTCGATTTTTGATATGATGTTTAAAAAAAATGTTTAGAATTCCCTAATGTGTGGTTAACACAAAAATAAATAATACGTTGTAGAGGGTTCTCATGGAATGAAAATTTAAGAAAATTGCGTAGATAATTTTTAGAAAATGTTATCTAGTTTAATTACACGCATTCGACACTTACATTATATGATACTGTCACCATGAACACAAAAATATTGTTTTGATAATTCATATAAAAATAATAAATAATTAAATCAAAATCAATTAAAACCAGTCAAAACTAGTTTCAACGACACTTATCCAGATAACAAACGAAAATTGCCACTCGAAAAGTCGCCGTAATGAGCTCCAAGCTTCGCATTTAAGAAGCTACTCTCCATTAGCTAACTGGGAACATTTTTGGCACATAATATTCCCTACCGAGCACAGTTCGACCCTCGCTCTGTCAAAACAAATGGCTTTTTTTCTCTGTTTTCGCGCGAAACCTCCATCTCATGTGCCCTAAGGTTTTTACTTCAAGTACAAATTAAAAACGGCTAGGGTCGCTATTATTGAAGCTAGCGATATATCAAAAAATTATATATAAATAAATAGTCTAAAATTTACGACAATTAACAAATAACAAAAAAATGTGCAAAAATCATTTTTTTAAATTAATTTTCGTCCTATTTTTGTAGGTAATCTCATTTATAATACTTTAAAATAATTCTACCATATTTTATTACTTTCAAAAATTTTTCAATAAAGAAAAACTAAACAATTATAAAATACCTCAATAATATCCAAATCCTAGCACACTACAATAAAAACCTAGAATCGTATGATATCCAAATAGACCCCTACGATACTACCCTATGTAACTTACACCCTCCGCTAATGAACGCGAGATTCTTTTTCGATTTTCATTCAAAACAAACTGGGGATGGGATTATTTTTGGCAGACAGCAGCACAAAAATGACGCCTTTGTTATGTGGAGGCGGCCGTTTCATTTGTTTTTTTTTTTTTATAAATCGTAAAATAATTACCGATGGTTTCGAATTTTCGTGATTTTGTTTATTCGCACGAACTAATTGGAGTGAGATTTTGTGTAGTGTCTATATTTTCGTATTTGAACGTTATTGAGTTTTAATGAACTTGTTTGTGTAACCTTTACAAAATATGATGTTGAATCGTTTTTAGTCGATGTTTATTTAGTATGTCACGAACTTGCAACTCAAATACCCAGATGATTAAACTTGAATTATAACTAAAAGATAGTAGATTCAAATACGATCTGGAACTTCGGATATTGAAAATGAGTGATTAAGTACTCATAACTTCAGTCTATCGCAGTCCACTGCTAGACATAGGCCTCCAAAAATTCGTGCCAAAAACGGCGTGAACTCATGTGTGTTGCTGGCTGAGGTTGGCGACCGCGGGGCTGACTTTGTCGCACCGAAGACGCTGCTGCCCGTCTTCGACCTGTGTGTTTCAAAGCCAGCAGTTAAATACCAGTGTTAAATACGCACAGATCTTTAAAACAATATCAAAGATGAACAGGCCGTTTCTTCTATAAAATGTAAAGTTTCAAGCGCAAGCCATGCTACTCTAATGCAGACGAAATGCTATAGTAGCCTAGGAATAAGCCTTAGATTAATCCCACGATATATAAAACAAGTAGATATTTATCTTTTTCTTAAATTTTTGTTACGAATTGTGTACTTAAACATCACGTTTTTTATGCTGCGGTTACCGTAGCTTACAGACGCCTGCAACACCCTTCATCTAAGGTGTGTGGATTCCACGATGTTTCTCTTTAAAACCACCTCCTCAATACTCAGAATCATGTCAACCCTATCCAATCCATCCCATCAACGCAATATAATCGAACATACAACACCTATCACCAACAAACACCAACTACAACAATTTACAGCATGGCTATCACTAATCGAAAACAACAACATCAAATCAAAGATAATCGTCCTCGATGTCGTTAAGCCCATTTTTGGTATCGATTTTCAATTTTTTCAAACGTTTATTCGAGCTATTGAGTTTATCTTAACGTCTACGTAACTTCCATGGGGTTTGTAAATGTTGCTATGGAGCTAGTCGGTATAGCGGCTTAACATGCCATACAGCGATAAAGGTAACTTGTCTCATTATAGACCCATATTTTCACAATTACGACAATTATACTGTTATTATATTATACGCTTGTGAAAAAGATGTGCTGGCTTATGTATATAAAAACAGAGAACTGAAAGAAGAACTCAGAACTGAAAATTTAGGTCTGGACCTTTATCTGGAAGACAATCTTTTATTATTTATATATCAAAGATTACCAACAAGCTGATGGTAAGCGGGTATCGATCCCCGTTTAGGAGAAGGATCAGAGCTTAATCCATGACGCTGCTCCAATGCGAGTTGGCGGACATATTCCCTACTATGAGTAACGATCGCTATCAGGGGTACATGATAACAATCGGGACCGACGGCTTAACGTGCTCTCCGAGGCACGGTGGGGAAACCCACAAGGACTGCACAAACAACCAGACCACGGCAAACACCTGTATGACCAATACAAATGTTTTTCATGTGCGGGGATCGAACCTGCAACCGCCAGCGCAACAGGCACAATCCATAGCTGTGACCGTTGCGCCAACGCGGCGTCTTCTTTCTTTCTTTGAGACCATACCGTCAATGATTGTTTTGTTATTAAATAAAGGAGAAGCGATTTTTAATAAGTAGGATAGAAGCGAAACTTTGTGTAACAAATATATATATTAATCCAAGCTTAGAATAAATGTTTTAACCGACTTCCGAAAAAGGAGGAGGTTCTCAATTCGATTGTATTTTTTTTGTATGTTAAATCAGAACTTTTGACTGGTTCAACCGATTTCGGTGAATTTTATTTTAATTGAAAGGTGTTGCGTGTCTTACTAGTACAAGTACTTTTAGAATTATATCAAATAATGCCTATTTACTTGACTATCTTTTCGTCAACCTACCTTGTATTAAACCGCATAAATTTTTAATAGGAATACCGATTTTGATGATTCTTACTTAAATCAAAAGTTAATGCTTGTCACGTAGTCTTATTTAAATAGAATCAAAATCGGATAACTAAATTTTGAGTAATCTTTGATAACGCGTATTTACTTGACTGTTTGTGCTATACCTCAGAACTTTTTACAGGCTGTACCGATTTTAATGTTTCTTTTATAAATCAAAAACGGATACTTCTCATGTGGTTCCATTTTAAACATGGTCAAGATATAATGAGCACTTTTTGAGCCATCTTTGATGACACGTATTTATGAGACGGTGCAGCGCCACTTCACGCCAACGCCATCTGACTAACTTCATTAAAACTACTTAAATAAAGAGTCGATCCAAGGATACATCTTCTATAAAGGCTTTTGCAAATAAATGTAGTGTACTACATGATTTTCTTCATATGTTACAAATAAAATTTACAAAAAAAAAGTTTGTGTGTCAGCTCCGATGCACGACTGGAGTTTAATACATCAGGTCGACTGTCTAAATAGGCACAAAAAGGCTTACTATACTAAGAAAAAGATTAATACCATATGAAATGATAAATACACGAATTAAATGACACCATCTATCGATGACACTTTACGACAAGATGGCGTCATTAGAAAACGTCGTTACGCCTTTATACTTTACGCGATAGATGGCGCTACGAGACATTTGAAGTCATTCGTTCAGACATTTTGTTTTCATACCGGGCGCCTTATATGAAAAGTAATTCTTAAAGAGTAAACTCTAATAAAAAACTAAACAAAAACAATTATATATTCACTATGAAACACGGAAGCCATAATAAAACCCATAATAGAACAATATTTCCTGAAGGTATTCCTACTAAACATTAGCATTAGAAATTTACTGCAGCCTCTAACTTTGTAGGTATTTCTATTACACGTGCTTTTAAACTCAAAGTACTTACAAGCTTAGCCTAGGAACTTATAAATTAATGCAGGTTTGACATGCGAATTTAATTTCTAGTACCTAAACTTAGTCATATTTTAAATGTTACGTGACTTAGCAGCGGGAATGTTTTAAATTATTAAAGATCGTGAAGTCAGATCTAGGTGATAAAGGTTAGGAATTACGTCATCGGAAATTAATGTAGTATTTTAATATGAATTAGTTTAATTAGAAGGTATAAAGTTAATATTATTTTTTTGGTGTTATTGCTAATATGTACATTTGGGTGATGGTATAGTTTGAATCACGTCGGCCATCGAATAGGGAGGATCGTCCAACCAGACGGGTGTTGTGTCTGGTGGGAGTGTTGTACTGGCCCAACGGTTGTTGTCGGGATCTTGTATATACTATGTGTATATACTCAATCATTTTGATAACTTTAATAGCGCGATGTAGGATACGTCAGTTTTTCTTTATTTTGTATGTTGCGCGATAGATGTCGCTACATCAGTATGTGTCACTTATCAGGGGTAACTTGATCGCATTGTTTAATAGTTCTTTTTTTCAGTCTCTCCGTGATCATGGCGATTCAGAGGACTTCAACAAAACAATAAACATTGTAAGCACCCGAACAAATATAAATTTATTTATAAATAAAATAAAATAAAATAAAAATAAAAAATAAAAAAATAAAGAAGCCTTTTACTTCTTCCAGAAAATACTAGTTTGCAAGTTAAATTGGTTTGTTAGTATCGTTTTTTTTTTTTTTTTTTTTTTCCTTTATTTATCTTTCTAATATTTTTTTTTTTATTTATTTATCTTTTTTTTTATTATTATTATAATGGTTAGTAATTACAGCTTAATGTAAAAAATATTTAGATACATTATTAAATACATTATTATATAGTTTAGTAAAATTATTCTGCAAGAACCCCTCTGCAGGTAAAGGCCTCCTCCAAATTTGACCAGTTTTCTCTGGATTGTGCTGTTTGTATCCAGTTTGGACCGGCTATGCGTTTGATTTCGTCCTCCCATCTGATGTAAGGTCTCCCTTTCCTTCTTTTGCCCACTGGCCCCCTCCATTCTGTCACCTTTTTTGTCCACCTTTGATCTTGCAGACGTGCTATGTGTCCGGCCCACTTCCATTTTAATGCAAGAGCTTGTGCTAAACCGTCTGTTGCTTTTGTGATGTTGCGTATTTTTGTGTGCCTTATTTTATTATAAATTTCTTTAAATGATCGCATTTAATGAACAATATATTCTTTGATGCTGTTTTATAGGAGCTTGTTAATACTGCATGATTAATCCGTTGGCGCAGTTCTCAGTAGTGCTTTCTATTATATATTACCCCTTTTTTATCTTTCTATATATTACCCCCTACAAACAAACAAAGCTAGTTAACTTTACCTCTTTATAATATTAGTATAAATGATGCTATAGCTACTACTACCTTAACGATCTTAATATTTAGTAACTACCGTTACTAGATATTAAGATCTTTAATTTAAGCTTCGATCGCTTAGTTAAACGTAGAATGTAAATCTACCAAGGATAAGAGCCAGGGATAGAGTCCCCCGCCTACTTACAGCATCACCTAGCGTCCCCGTTAATTAACCCGATTACATTTGTATGGATTCCACATAAATCAAGGCCCACTACGTTGCGTGTAGAGAACACATTTAGTCTCGATGTGGACACTAAACTGGCGATCGAAATATAATAATATTCTGCGGAGAGAGAGAGAGATAGATAGATAAAGAGATCTACGTCTTTATCAATTTTTATCTAGGTGGGAAGTAATAGTATTGAAATCATTACAGCCTATACAGTCCACTGCTGGGTATAGGCCTCCACAAGTTTACGCCAAAAATAACGTGAACTCATGTATTTTGCCCATAGTCCCCACTCTGGGCAGGCAGGTTGGTGACCGCAGGGCTGGCTTTGTCGCACCGAAGACGCTGCTGCCCGTCTTCGGCCTATG
This sequence comes from Melitaea cinxia, assembly GCF_905220565.1. Taxonomy (NCBI): domain Eukaryota; kingdom Metazoa; phylum Arthropoda; class Insecta; order Lepidoptera; family Nymphalidae; genus Melitaea; species Melitaea cinxia. Next base: position 2,047,567 of record NC_059410.1, read on the forward strand.
TATTTCAAAGCCAGCAGTTAGATGGTTATCCCGCCATCGGTCGGCTTTTTAAGTTCCGATGTGGTAATGGAACTGTGTTATCCCCTAGTCGCCTCTTACGACACCCACGGGAAGAGAGGGGGTGGCTATATTCTTTAGTACCGTAGCCACACAGTACATTATTATCACAGCATTATTTCTTAGAAGAAAGTCACTAAAAAGAGTGTAGCTTACGGCTTTTTACTGTTTGTTGACATTTCATGCATTTATTGCAAATTTAGATTGACATATTCCTCCCTCATATCGCGCCATAAATATCATAATCGGTATCAAACACATATAATGTTATATATAAAATTCTCGTGTCATAATATTATTTACAATACTCCTCCGAAATGGCTGGACCGATTTTTATGAAATTTTGTTTGCATATTGGGTAGGTCTGAGAATCGGCCAACATCTATTTTTCATACCCCTAAGTTATAAGGGGGGTGGAGGAATAAAGGGGGTTAACAAAATATGTGACTAAACAACGTTTGCGGGGTCAGTGAGTAATAAAAATAAAATTAAATAAATAAATAAATATCATATAACATACACGGTCGTCTGTTCCCATGGTATACAGTAACCCAATGCTTGTGTTACAGGTAACAGCCGACTGTTATAACTATTTTTTTTTTTTGATAAATATACACAGAAGCTATACATATGTAAATATATAAATACAAATATTATATTACAGCCAGACTCAGGCGGGAATCGAACCCGCAACCCGCGGCAAAGAAAACAGGGCCACTACAAACTGCGCCAACGGGCTAGTCAAAAATTCAAACACGTATAGAGCACGAATCATTCGAAATTATATAATATGAAGATAGAAATATTTTTAATATTTTTATTTAAGATATAAATCGCCGTTTTAGTCGCCCGTCAAGCGTTCAGAGACACGTCTTAGCGTGATTTAGTTTCCTATAGTTATGTAATTAACGCATTTAATTTCTTACGCTCAGGGCTTTAGAGAATTATACCTGTCTCCATAGCTATATATCAGCATACCTTAGCATATAAATAATGCTTATGTTCCCAATGCATATTTTGCATATGTTTTGAGAATATACCCTTTTACATTATATTCAAACGCAATTATAAAAGAAAGAAAAGATATGAAAGTTGTTGTTACCTTTTCGGGCAAAATTTTAATTAATTATTTTTTATATTATTTAATAAATAAAAAATATTTAAAAAGAATTTAATACCTAAACTGAGGTAGGCCACAGTAGGAAATATCCTAGTCAATCAATCAATGCAAATCTTGAGCAGCCCAACTGGGGAAATACAGACCTTATAGAAGATCACAGCTAAATAATACTGCTTTCAAGCAGTGTTGTGTTCCTGTTGGTGAGTAAGGTGACCAGAGCTCCTGCGGGGGATTGGGGGTATGGTCGCCAACGCGCTTGCGATGCTTCTGATGTTGCAGGCGTCTATAAACTACTGAAACCGCTTACTAACAGGTGAGCTGCTTGTTTGCCGGTCTAGTTGTATAAAAAGCTACAGCATTATAATCTGTTTAAGATTATATTACCGATAAAAAGGGAGGGCTAGTAACGCTGTATTACATGCAAGATATTTATAATATTTAACATTGTTCAAATATTATTCTAACCTATGAAAGGATGATTCAAAGGTGCTTATTATAATGTAACAAGTTTTTCGTATTTTATCGGAGGAATGTCCTCCCGTGACCATGCGGTTATTGTAAAGTATCCGAAACATCGGACATTTAAAAAACTTATTAAATCACGATAAAGTCTGAAAAAGCTGTTTCATTATAATGAGTGAAATTCGCGTAAACATTAGAAAACAGTATTCAAGTGAGCTTTTAAAATTTACATGAATAAAGTAATTAACTAAGTAATTAAGTAAAAGAAACTTTGGTTTGTAGATGAAAGCGAAAATAGAAAAAGTGAGTTTAAATATATCTCATTTAAAAAAAGAACAAAATTTTATTAAAACCTCGTTTCAAACCCCGACAGCAACGACTATAAAAACAAATTAATAACGCTCGATTTGTTAGCCCTTCGTAAATAAATATAAAAACATTTATCGGAAAAAAATGGCGTCGATCTAGTCCCTAATTGGTGTAACTCGAAGCGCGTATTGTTAATTCGAGTGGTCTTTTCCGCTTCTCGAGTGTTCGGTGAGAAAAGTTTCATGAAAACGGGAATAATGTTTACTGGGGTTTTTTTTTAATGTTGTGAAGGGTTGACTTAAAATCGTTTAAACGCTTTGTAAGCTGTAAATAGATGTGGTAAATACTTCTTTCTTGAAAAGAATAGAACAGAGAGTAAGGGAGATGTTTGTATCAATAGTAGTTTTAGAAAATGAGAAGAACTGTCACGATTCAGCCTGTAATATCCCACTGCTGGTCATAAACCTCTTTCTCAATTTAGGATAGGGGTTAGAGCTTAACCCACCACGCTGCTTCACTGGGGGTTGGCGAGGAGAACAAAATCAAGGAATTTTCTTTGAAGTAATACTTCTTATGCACGCTTGATTTGGAGAGTAAGCTGGTCAATGCGTGACGAGAGCGTTACAAAAAGTGTGACCGGATGAGGCTAACGGAAGTTGAGAGCGAAATATAAGTTAGTGAAGATAAAAAGTGAGAGAGTTACGTTTCGTAAGTTTGACTTCAGTTGTGTGGTTAAATCAAAAGTACATGGTTTTTTTTTTGTTAGTATAAATAGTTTAAAAAATATATTCATTATATTACAAAAAAAAATCCGAGTAATTCAAAATGAAATAATCTCGCTAGGTACCGACTATAATAAAATATTCAATAAATGTAAGAGCTTGTGTACGCAAACACTTATGTAAACAAATTAATTTTACAAATATTAAATCTTAAGTACATTAATATCATATTAGCTTCCAGTAGATTAAAATAAATATAAATTAATAAGCTGTGTCTAATATACGAAAATTATTATTATATCATCATCTAATATACGAAGGGGATATTTTTTAGAGTTTTTAACCGACTTCTAAAAGGGGGGAGATTCTCAATTCGACTGTATGTCTTTTTATGTGTGTTACCTCATAAATTTTACTGGGTAAATCGTTTTCGATTATACTTGTGTACGAAAGATGTTTTTTTTATATCACTAGTTCGGCAAACAAGCGTAGGGTTCACCTGATGGTAAGAGATTACCGTTGCTTATAGACGCCTACAACACCAGAGGCATCGCAAGCGCGTCGCTGACCCAACCCCCCCCCCCCCCCCCAGGAGCTCTGGTCACCTTACTCACCAACAGAACACAATACTGCTTGAAAACAGTATTATTTAGCTGTGGTCTTCTGTAAGGTCGAGGTGCTACCCCAGTCGGGCTGCTCCAGATTTTGAGCAGGAAATTTCTGCTGTGCCCTACCTCAGTTGAAGAGTGAAAGCTTAGTGGTGTTTAAAATGTAGTCCCATTTATATATGGTCGATATCTGACAAGTATTTCTTGAGTTATCACTAATAATTCGTATTTACTCAACAATTTTTTCATCTGCTTTCGTTGTGTATTACTATAGGTTGACATAATTGAAGTCGGTTTTTTTTTCATTTGCGAGCAAACACAATTATAAAGAAGTAATGTAAGATTATTTATCTTTTACTAACCCTTTGGCGCAGTTCGCAGTGACCCTGCTTTCTGCTCCGGGGTATGTGAAATTGTTTTCCACCCCGAGTCTGGGTGTAATATATGTATTTATTGATAAATATTTTTATTGATAAGTTATATATAGGTATACTAGTCGGTTACTATCTACAGATATTAAGTTGCATACCTTAGGAACAGACAACCGTGTTTTTGTGACAAATATTTGTACTAGCTATACAGATATTAATCGTTGTCTAGGTGTTTGTGCTTGTGTGTTGTGTATTTTCGGTCATTATCGGAGCTTAATCCACTACACGACTCCAATGTGCGTTGGCGGATATAATGCCTGTTGGCGGATATAATTCCTGTTGGCAGATATAATCCCTACTAAGAATAACGATTGCTATCATGTGCACATGATAACAACCGGGACCAACGGCATAACGTGCTCTCCGAGGCACGGTGGAGAGACCCACAAGGACTGCAGAAACACCCAAACCACGGCCAACATCTCTGTGGCCAAGATAAATGTTTGTCATTTTGGGGATCGAACCCGAAACCGCCAGCGCAACAGCCACAAACCAGTGCTGTGACCGTTGCGCCAACGCGTGATAAGTCTACTAAGTTTAAATTAAATTAAAACTCTTTGACGGTTCGCAGGAAAGTGGACATAAGGTGCCAATCAAACCACTAATTGCAAATTCATGCGCGAATTGCAATTAGTGGTTTGATTAGCACCTTATGTCCACTTTCCTGCTAACCGTCAAAGAATACTTATAACAAATGGACACAACGATAAATAATTAAATTAAAACGTTTAATGTCGGTCAAAATGAAATCCAAAGAAGTCGGTTACAAACATACAAAAATACATGTGAAGCTAATAAAAAGCGTGTAAAAAGGAAATTTTCAAATCGATATGCCATCTGTCTAGACGCCTTGCGTTGTGTCAGTGACTACATTTTGTTATGCTTCTCCCTAATTAACCGTAGCAATATTTATACATGCTTATACATAAAATATTTTAATACATCTCAACGCCGAGGGAAAGCATGTGGTTTTCAAAATAATTAGCTCATTACAAACATCAAGTGAAAATTTATTTTAGCTTAGAAATGGGGCAATTAAGTTGGGTCTTTAGGGGCATAATTAAGGATCTCGGTAAAGGGCGTACGACTGAGATAGACATATATTTATAATATAGATGAGAAAGAGATGAAATATATAATTGAGTTATATAAATTGTATTTTTTAATGAACTACCCCTTAATTAAGTTACCGAGGTTCAAAGATTCATTCGGCAATTGATGGCGGAGTGAACATTATTAATATTTTGTAAGACGATGAAAAATTCTGCTAATTAATGTGAATTAGGAACTATTAACGAGAATGACACTAAACGTTTTTTTATACCGAAAAATAAATATTAAAAAATATTACACTTGGGCACATAATTGTGTTTCCTTGCAAACGAAAAAAGCCATCATAAATTAACATCGACAAGTAACACAACGTGGGTATGTAATCAAATACGCATTATCAAAAAAAAACAATCATCAAAATCGGTACACCTAGTAAAAGGTTTTAAGTTAAAACATACAAATAAATAATAATAATAATACATGATACACGTGGTTCCATTTAAATTTCATCGAAATCTAGCCAGTATGTACTTTTCGAGTTATATCTAATAATCCGTATTTACTCGACCATTTTTTCGTCGACCTTCGTTGGATTATACCGCATAACTTTTCACCGGGTGTACCGATTTTGATGATTCTTATTTTAATCGAAAGATTATGCTTGTTTTGTACTTCCTATTTGACGCGTATTTGCTTGACAATATTTTGCCGTTATAATTAAATTTACTTTACCTATAACAAATTAACATATAAACTTACGCCGTAATTGCAATTTAAAATATGAGGAAAAAAAACACTTAAAAATAATGAAAATATTCAAGGAAATATGCAAAGAGCATATCAACTAATTAACACCTTCCCCCTGGGGTCGCGGGTTCAATCCGTAGTGGATGAAACGTCTGTCGTGTTCACGCATTGTTTTAACCCCTACGAGGGCTGGGGTAGTGCGCCCTTATGAACTATACGCAAAGCACATTTTTTTTTGCTTATTTTTAAATTATTATAGAAAAAAAATAGTTCGCTATATTTATATTTTGATATGTTTATTTATGAATTTGTTCGAAAACTCCGAGGATTATTTTATCCTAATGTATTTTTTACAGCCTATGTGACGCATTATTGTCGTAACCAACTCACAAATCTATTCTTAAATTGTTAATACAAGACTAGGCTGACAAACAGTGGTACGGCTCACTTGATGGTAAGCGGTTACCGTAGCTTACGCTAACGCTACCAACACAAGGAACATCACAAACGCGCTGCCAACATTAACAAAGCACTCAACACAGCGTATCCCCAGTAGTTCAGGCTACTTTACTCACCACAGGAAGTCAACACTACTATTATTATTTAGCTGTGATCTTTTGTAGGTTTTGAGTTATATATGTACGACCTCAATTAGAAATCGATTTTTTTTTCTTTATTTAAATAAACTTAAAAAGATCTTTTCAATCGTTATTTTACCAATTATCATGTTAGTCTTTGATTATTATTTACCGTAAATTGTGTGTCGCTGATTTTCAATTTAAATTTATTCTACGGAGAATAATCGGCAACAAACTCAGAAAATACGATTTTAAAATATATGTATACCTAAATAAAAATGAATGTTGCTAAACGCATAACTCGAGAATCGCTCGACAAATTCGACTTTATTTTTTGTATGTTCCTTAAGGCCCACGGAAGGTTTATATACTAAAATATATATATATTTACTATTAACATTTGACAGAACGAAGTCTGTTCGAGCAGCTAGTTATAAAAATAATATCTTACAAGTAATACTATGTCAAGAAACCTATCAAAAACATATTTTCATAGATTCCTTTAAACTCTGATTATGATTTCTACTTTTGTGCACAAATTAGAATAAATAAATGTACAAAGTAGAAAGTCGAAACGAGTAATAAATATTAATTAAAAACGACAATAAGATCTATTGATCTGTCGTCTGATTCAATTACACGTTAATATCATAATCCCAGCTTATACGCGCATCCGTTCTAATTAATAGCAGTAATGACTACAAGCCGTACGCAAATGATCTTGTAACATCATGATAATGCTCTGAGTATTCACGGCTTCACTGTTTATATTGAGCGGCTTATCGGCTTATTGTTTTCTATATTTTATTTTATTTACTTTATCTTATAACAGATAATATAATTTGGTAAATGGCTTATAACACATAATTTGTTAAATTACTATTCAAAGTTGCTTGTTATTTTTACTAGTTTTTTTTTTTTTTTTTAATGTAGAATTACAATATTTTAAAAAAATGTTTACACATTCGCGCTATGTCGACCTTATTATAAGATTCTCACATTCAACTGTTGAGTGGAAAACTTATGTCTGAACATAAAGTTGTGACTTATGATAGAAGGTAATGTAAGATTCGACTAGCCCGTTGATAGCAGTGACCCTGATGAAAATGTGACCCTGATGATTTTAATAGCAGCAGGTAGAATACATTGGACCTGTTTCTTCTCAATAAATAAACTACAATTTTTATATTCATATTTGAGAACCCAAACATCTCATAAATATAATGAAATTCGATGGTAAAAACGAATTATATATTTAAAAAAAAAAATATCTGTTTTTTCCATCCGTCAAATAGCGTTATCCACCGGTGTCACAGGCTCTTAATAATACAATGATATTTAAGTTTGTTTTATAATAATGCTAATTTACAACAAATTGCTTTTTTATAGAATGAAAATGATTATAATTCAAATAAAGTTCCCATCGGAGTATCTATAACATATCAAGTCGGAGCACGCGTCTAATACGAAAAAAGCGGATGGTTAATTTCTTCGAGTAATTCAAATATTATTATAATTTATGTAACATTTATATTATTATCTACATATATAAAAATTCGTGTCACGATGTATGTTAGCGATAAACTCCGAAACTACCGAACCAATTTTTATCAAATTTAGTAAGCACTATAATTTCCAACGTGTAGTCCAATTGGGATATAGGGTACTTTTTATCTCATTTATTAATCTCAATATTTGTTATTACAAATTAAATGTTTATTGGACGATTTTAGTGTGTATTTATCGGTTAGTTCTATAAAATCCTAATAGATGGCGGTTTGGGATCTAAATTGCACAGATATCCGGTAGATGGCGCCGTATTGCTATTTCTAGATCATAGATGGCGCGTTTGAATATAGAATTTATATTTTAATAAATTATAATTAAATGGTAATGACTTTCACGAGCGTTTGTTGACTCATCGATTAGGCTGTCGCAGTTTTTATTGACCTTGCTTTCAACTCGGGGTAGCGGGTACGATTCAGTGAGTCTGTGTGTGATATTATATATTTTTTCATATGTTTTTTTTTTTTTTGCTATAAACAATCTTAAGTCTAAATATATTTTATCGTGAAATAGTTTCGATTTGTTCGTAGACTATATGGCGAATTTTTTATATGTATTATGTATTATATGGACCACAAGTCTAAGTCCAAATAATTGTAATAGCTAACTAAATATGTCAATTTTTTATGATAAAAATTTTAAAGGCATTGTCTAACAATCAATATTCATCAGTCCGAAGTTCTTACGTTCTTACGGTAATAATAAATGTTGACAAGCGTTAATTCCGCCGATAAACTGTAAAGCAGTTTGGCGGGCTTATTATTTAAAGTATTTATTATTTAGTATCGGACCCGCAGATGTTGTCCTGCCCGGAAAACAGCTACCAAATTTGATTAGTTACATACCGATAGCAGCGCCACCTACCGGTTCCATTTGTGATAAAAACTACCCTATCTCCCAAGTTGGACCAAATTACAAATGCTTAAAAAAATTGATAAAAATTGGTTCAGTAGTTTCGGAATTTATCTGGAACATACATCGTGACACGAAATGTTTATATATATATTTATTTATTTATACTTACGTATATATACTAAAGCGTCATTTTGCTTACATTTCTGATTCAATACCACTTAATACGTGTTGGTTATTCCGGTCGAAATTCCGCCCGTTAAAAGTTATCTTCTGACGGGCGAGTCCTATCACGAAAAAAAGTTTTTATTTATCCCGCAAGACTTCCTACCTGAGAGGCAATTTGTACGATGAAAAGTTTTTATTCGGCCCGCCGAAAACATTTGCAAAGCGCAGTCGTTGGACCAATTTTGGTCATCGGGAAATTTTCCTTCGACCAACATACGAAACAAAACAAAAATCTAAAGCAGCTTAGCCGAGCTGTAAATATATAGAAATACGTGTGAGATATAGTCATATATAGTATATGACTATTTTGACTAGCCTGTTGGTGAAATTTGTATTTACTTTCTTGTATTTGTATTTGCACCGGGGTTTGTTAGTTCGATTCTTATCTATATCTGGGTGTCATTTTTGTACTTATTTATTATCATTATCATTATCATTATCATCATCATTATCATCATCATCATCATCATCATCCTCTGCTATTACATATAACACAAGCATTTAGTTGTATACCATAGGAATAGACGACCGTGTGTGAATATTATAAGAAAATATTATTAAATATATGTAACATAGTGTTTTAAGCTAACGCGATCATTTTCATTTTTAAATATATATTTGTTCGTGTTCTTACCACGTTTATTATTTTGTTGAGATGTCTATATTTCATGGCGATTGAAACATTGCCTAAATATAGGGACCTGAACAAGACAATAAGCGTGGTAAGCACTTGGCCAAATTTAAATATTTAAATTTAAATATAGGAAATATGACAATATGTAGCTATTATCAGTTGGCTATTTATTACATATAAAACAAGTTTAACATTCTTACATTAAGAAAATAATCGAACATGTCGCTGCGTAAATTGCGTAATCCACTTCACTCATTCACGTCATAATGAAACTAGCTTAGTACTCTAACTTAATTCAGATTAAGTGACATCTATTGACGTATTTGGGAACTTTATTATTTAAATCAATTTTGTTTAATGGGTGGGATCCTATATTATGAAATTCTGAAATTTTAATAATTTATTTAAAATTTAATTTGAGAACTAGCTACTTTAATCTGTATTAAACACATACATATGCGAATATTTAAAAAAAATTGACTCGTACATATACTAAACATAGCTTTAATTGTGAACGGTTGACTATACCTCGAGGGAAATCATTTCACGGACGACAAGGGTAGATTAACTTACTCTAATATGTCAATTCGATGTCCGAGTCGTGGATTTTACATAATCGGTTGCGTGGATCAATATTATTTATAATTATGTTATATGTTATTTAATATTTATCTAAATAAGTTCTTAAAAGTTATTGAGAAAAATAAGGCTGTGGGCACACCTGGGTTTCTTATATTCAAATATATTGTTTAATTATCTTCGTATGAAGTTAAGTAGGAGGCACACTGATACCGTGGGGTTAGGCTAGTGTAACATACATGAAAATATTTTATTTTTGAGTAATTATTGATAAACAAAAATTGTTGTCGTAAGTTCTATTAATCAGCTGCATGCGCTTTAGCCTGCAATATCCCACTGCTGTTATCATTTGCACCTGATAGCGATCGTTACTCGAAGGAATATATCCGCTAGCTCGCAGTGGAGCAGCGCGCTGGATTAAGATCCAATCATTGCAATCCAATCCTACAGAAAGAGGCCTATGCCCAGCAGTGGGATATTACAAGCCGAATCGTATCATCTCAAGCCCCACCCTAGTCTTTAACACCTATATAAAAGCGAAGCAAAACTCAACTCCTTCACAACAAACTTAGCAAAGCTTTGACTCATATAAGCTACATATTTTGCAACCCTGTTATCATGATACCCTTTAAGAACTTTTGGCGTTGCTCTCAGACTTAAAAAAACTGACAAATAAACAGGGTGTAATGAACGCGAAACACTTTGCTAAGACGCTGGATCGAGACGTTTTACGTTGAGTGTACTCTTTTGATGATGCTCTGCAGTGCATTACCTGTGTAAAGTATATAGTACGTACTGTATTAGTACATTTAACATTTTATTTATTTAAAAAGTCGTAAAATAAAATGAATATATTCATTTTTAAATTTCGTCACTTTTTTTAGAACACAAACAAAGTTTATGCCATATTTTAAGCACATCATACAATTAGAGTAAAGTCTAAGTGTAGAACAATTATTATTATTTTCTTTTTTTAATTAAATTTGAGTTTGACCTTCTTTCACTTTATTTGAATAAATACATAAATACATATATGACAATATACACACACGGTCGTCTGTTCCTAAGGTAAGCAACTTAATACAGCTTAGGTAACAACTTAGGCCAACTGTTATAGCTAAATAGTTTTTTTTTTGTTTGATAAATATACATAGAAATAATACATTTATAAATAAATACCCAGATACAGGTGGGGATCGAACCCACAAACCGCGGAACAGAAAGCTGAACCACTACACAACTGCGCCAACGGGCTAATCATTATTTATTGTATATCTAGGACCTGTCGCAATTTTTATTTTAAAAGTTCAACTGCCACGCCACGGTGATGGGACTTTATATATAATTATAAAGTCAAGTATATATACGATTTTGTCTATAATATTGTTGATGATAATCGAAATATATTTCACTCAATATTATGCGAAGTCCTACGTACCGTGGAGCGTCATAGAGAAAAAAAAAGTTTGTTTAATTTATTTTTTAATCAATTTTTTTTTTAATTCGACAGCGAGATATTCATTTGGATATCCTTTGTTTAAACAAAATAACAATCAACAAATTACTGTGTTACGGTTTATTAAAATTTAATTATTTTTTTTTTGTTCGAATAAAATACGCTTCAATTACATCGCGTATAATCGACGACAACAAAATATCATCGAAAAGAATATTCCGCGGTAGCTTAAAAATATTTTAAGCACATTTCTGAAAATTTTTGAGCATAAACAAAAAACATGTATAAAAAGTAACAAATGTTTTCATTAGTCCTCCCCGATCCCCCGACGATACTGTACTGAGAAACTTTTCAGCGAAATCAGTATCTCGTGTACTTAGCGAAATCTGAGTGATAATTATTGGAAATGGCATCATGTAGTAGTAGTATAGTAATGTATTTATTGTAGCAACCGCTCTGGTGTAGTGGTGCCTGCGCCTAAACGATGTGTCTTTGTGGGTCACTCCACCGTACTTCGGAGAGCACGTTAAGCTGTCGGTCCTGGTTGTTATCATATACACCTGATACCGATCATTACTCATGGTATCCCATTATATCCGCCAACGCGTCTGTCTCATGCGTCATGTTACGGGCTAAACCGTGATCGTATCCACATTCCACTGCCGCGTACTCGCTGTTCTGTTTTCCACCATCCCGTATATATTAAATGCAATTAAATAAAATAAGACCCCAGGCTATCGTGACTATTTCTTTTATTTACCAACTTTCGGATATTCGTACAAATGTAATTTTGTTAAACAATTTAAACTTTTATATTTTCGTTTTAAGTAAACACATTTAAATGCATTTGTTTACTTGATACCGTATCTAGTTTCGTTATAGTTTAATTTTTACGCTAAAAATAAAATAAAAGTTAAAGAATAATGTATATACGTACCTATTCTTTATTAAACGACTTCCAAAAAAGAACGAGGTTTTCAATACCTTTTTTTTTTTCATGTATGTTACGTCAGAACTTTTTCAGAGTAGACCGATTTCGTTGGTTTTTGGAACGAAGTTCCTTACGGCAGGTATGACATTTGGCTGGGCGACCGAACTGAAAAAAAATGTGATACTAAAACCTTAAGAAAAATATATAACGGAAGTGACGCAATATCAGTCACACGACTGTATATTTTTACATTATTTATGTATTTTTATAATGTCGACAAAAATAAATAACGACATGTTTTTTTTTATTTCACTTAATAGTTTGAATTATTATTATTATAATTATTTTCTTTGATTAATTTTATTTTACGGTATTTGATATTTTCTAAAATACTAAATTTCCTAAATACTTTTATGTACTTAATTAAAAACCAATCAACAAAATAAAAAAAAATCAAGAACTAGAAAATATATATAAAATTCAACATTTTTTTCAACTTGTGTTGCTCTTATACTATCCGAAGGAACTTCGTTTCTACCTGGTGTCCCATGACACCACATTTTTTTTTTATGTATGTTACCTCAGAACTCTTGACAAAGTAGACCGATTATATTATATTAAAAGTCATGCAACATTTTACTGATACGGAGTACCGATTTTGATGACACTTGCTTTAATCGAAAACTGATTCTTGTCTTGTGAATAATCGAGATCTGACGATTATTTTTTGAGTAATTTTTCATAACGCGTACTATTTTTTCATCTGCTTACATTGTATTACGGAAGTCGGTTTGCTTTTCAATTGCGAGCAAACACATTTATATAAATTACATAGTGATGTAATAAAGTATCGATTTTAAACTACTTTTAAAGCATTCTTGAACAAAGAACGTGTGTGTCAACTCTGACACGGTACTTGAGTCTTTAGGAATGATTACTAATTATTAAAGCTCATAATACTTTCATAAATTAATCAAAATGCAATTAAAATAATAAAATACTAAAATCAAAACATAAGTTAACACTTGCTGTTCATATCGATACAGCAAATTCTGGTAAAACTATTATACCCTACCTATATATTGTTTTACACAACTGGGTCGGCAAACAAGCGTACAGCTCACCTGATGGTAAGCGATCGCCGTAGCTTATAGACGCTTGCAACACCAGAAGCATCTCAAGCGCTCTGCCGACCCTACCCCCAATTACCCCCAGGTGAAAGTGTTATATAACGTTACTTTCAGCGTTTCTGTTACCCGTCAATTGTTTAACACGATAAAACCCCTATTACTATCGCAATACGAGTCTTTTATTGTTTCCTTAGGCTAATCGTACTCCAAAAAAAAAACTAAACTCCAAATAAATATTTTGCCTTTAGATTATTTTCCTTGGAGCTACTTAAATTCCAAAACGTATTTTTTTATATTATGAAAGGCTTGCGTTTGACCACTATTTCACTTTTTTAAGTGAAAATGCGGTCTAGGATGGAGCACACTTACCTAGAAAAAACGTCCGTCACGCTTACCTACGAGTAGTAAATGATATGGCCACAAATAACAAACGTAATTAGAAGTCAACGGTACTCGTGTCGCTTACAAAGCAATACTTGAAGCGCTCGAACATATTATCAAAAATAGGAATTTAGGGACCATAGATACTCTATCTGCCAACCTTTAATCTAAGTAATTATTAAAAAAAAACAGCTGACACAGCGAGCTTCGTAACGGAGTTTTGTGAATATATATATATATATATATATATATATATATATATATATATATATATATATGCTGTATTTTTTATTTTCTTTTATACAAACCTCTTACTGACTATAACGATAAAAAAATTGTCAAATTTAATGTTATTCGAAGGTTGTACAAATAAAATACATTTCGGTGATTTTGTTTATATAATACTACTGTGTCCCATGCTGTCACCGCGATAACTTAAGGATAAAACATACTATAACTGTGTTTGCTGGCAAACAAAAAAAAAACAACTTCAATCCCACCAAAAACATTTTCATGTAAAATGTTGCCAAGACGAGATCATATGGCTCGTACTGTCAAAAAGTTATCAGATCTCATGTAGAGCCAAGCTTCTAACTCTACACGCCCTAACTCTACAAGCCCTAACTTCACAAGCTCTACACCTTAGTCAAAATATGTGGCTTGGCCGTTTCGCTACCGTCACGTGAAGGTGAAAATTTTTTTCACTGTTTTTTACTTTTCTGTCATACAATAGTTCTATTAAAGAAAAAATAAAAAGAAGAAGAATAATTGATATACATATGATACAAATAAAAATAAAAAGAGAAAATATATTTATATAAATGAGACAGGAAAGTCGTCATCTACAACATCGGCAGCCGGTAGTAACGAAACGGCCAAGCCACATATTTTGACTAAGGTGTAGAGTTTGTGAAGTTAGGGCTTGTAGAGTTAGGGCGTGTAGAGTTAGAAGCTTGGCTCTACATGAGATCTGATAACTTTTTGACAGTACGAGCCATATGATCTCGTCTTGGCAACATTTTACATGAAAATGTTTTTGGTGGGATTTCACTTCTTTTTGTAAGTTGCTTATGACAATATTATAGTTGCATTTTACCTCCGACACATTTTATACCATAAATATCATCCAATCTTCACCATATTCGGTTTAAGCACGCTGTTTTTGATTTTATGTTGTACTGATATGCAAACGGTGATCTCCGCCAAAACTTAAATACCAAAATTACAAAATGTATATTTTCGACATAAACTAATAACTAATTTTTATTTTTAATGTATTTTATTATTATTATTCATAACAAGGAGTCCCTATACATTTTTGAATATCATATCAAAAATTGACCGCTCCAGCGGGATTCGAACCCGCGTATCCGACTGACCGTGTCGGCGCTCTAGCCAATTAAGCTATGGAACGATGTACCCGCTAGAGCGAAATTTTTGATATGATGATTTTTACTTTCGGTTTAAGCGAACCGTGGCGCCGTCTATAGTGAGTTCTTTACAGAGACCCGTAACTACTACTGGTACATCGTTCCATAGCTTAATTGGCTAGAGCGCCGACACGGTCAGTCGGAAACGCGGGTTCGAATCCCGCTGGAGCGGTCAATTTTTGATATGATATTCAAAAATGTTTAGAATTCCTAATGTGTGGGTAACACAAAAATAAAAATCGTACATATTAAAAATAGCATGGTGTCGTCTCCTGTCAAAGATTTTCATTGTAATATGAAACTTTGAATAGTTACGGGTCTCTGTAAAGAACTCACTATAGACGGCGCCACGGTTCGCTTAAACCGAAAGTAAAAATCATCATATCAAAAATTTCGCTCTAGCGGGTACATCGTTCCATAGCTTAATTGGCTAGAGCGCCGACACGGTCAGTCGGAAACGCGGGTTCGAATCCCGCTGGAGCGGTCAATTTTTGATATGATATTCAAAAATGTTTAGAATTCCTAATGTGTTGGTAACACAAAAATAAAAATCGTACATATTAAGGAGTCCCTATATCAATTTTCAGACCTCTAGCATCAAAATTTGCGGAAGTCTCATACAAACTTCCATCCCTTAGTTTAAGGGGTTGGGGGGTAAAAGTTCCAAGTTTTAGAATTTTTTTGTTGTTTGTGTACTAATACTAGCTTACATACCAAATTTCAGCTTTCTGGGACTTCAGGAAGTACTCTAAGAATTTTGATGATCATCAGTGAGTGACGAAATCGGAGTTTTTTAGATATCAATAAAATCTAAAGTATAAGAGCTATGCAATTGAAACTTTATATGTTTAATAAGTTCACTATTGACATCACATCCCCAGAATTTTGTTTATCTAGTATAATCCAAACCCAAGTTATGAGGGTTCAAAAAAACGACGAAGCACTTCGAGAAAAGATAGGTAGTGCTTTTCGTTTTTTTTTTTTTTTTATTTTTTTTTTTTTGGTTCGTCTTGGCGGGGGCACTACCGTGCCCCCAGATTAAATCGACAAGTAATACAACGCAGATAGACGAAAAAATAGTCAAGTAAATACGCATTATCAATGATTATCAAGAAAAGTTGTAATCGACTTTCGATTAAATTAAAAATCATCAAAATCGGTACACCCAGTAAAACGTTATACGGATTTTCGAGGGTTTCCCTCGATTCCTCTGGGATCCCATCATCAGATCGTAGTTTCCTTATCATGGCACCACACTTAGGATATCTCCTTTCCGACAAAAAGTGTTTTATCAAAATCGGTTGATAAACGACGAACTTATCCCCAAACATACATAAATATATGCCGCGCTTTGTAGTGTGGGGGTTGTAGAAATAGAATAGTAAACTTATTTTAAAGTTATGAAATTTTAGTAGCACGCGGTCAGAAAACAGGGGTAGGTTCGGAATCAGGCGCGTTAGGCACCTGATTTTCAGCCTTTATTTCCTTAGCTGGCCCACGCCGCGACAACGTACCTTAGGAAGTAAAATGGAAGGACACTGGCCTGACTAATTCCCGGCGATGATGGTCTTCAGTTCCGTCTTCGTCCGATGACCGGCGGAGATCTCCACCGGTGTAAATGCCGGTAATCAGTCAGCCCGTTATTAATCGAGGGCAGTGACTCGATTTGTAGCAAAGTATAATTAAAGATATAAATCTTAAAATAAAAATCCTGGAACGAAGAAAGTTCCGAGTCAGGAAAAGAACAATTCAGAAACCAGTGTCACAATTAGCAAAATAATAAATAATTACAATTTTCTCGTTAGGTTAAGAACACCAGCAATATGTAATTATAATAGATATCATGAGAACTTATCCCAGCGGGATTTAAGCCGAGTTAGGGTCGAGGTTAGGTCTCGAGGTTCGGCGGCAACGAAATGCAAAGAAAAAGAAAAACAAAGACACGCGAGCAAGGCGCTCCTTTCCGCGCTCGGGAATATTGACAAGCAAAAGTCCACGCGTTAAGCATAGTCTGTATTTTTATAAATTATTAAGTTTAAATTTAGATATAAAATTATTTTATAATTTAAGGAGTAGACAGGAATATTAAATTTAGAATTTCTAATTAAAATTAAATTGATTTTATTAAAGAAGGATCAATAATTACCAAAAAACAACAGCGGCATCTACCAAGTCCGTTAGAGAAAAAACGCCGATATGAAACACCAATAGTCACGAATTGTTGAAACATGCCGATAGATGGCGCCACAAGTAGAAGCATGATAAAAAATAAAGTGAAAAAGACTTAACCTTTACTACAAGATCTTATTTATTAGAGTAACGTTCCAGCACAACGTTACATATATATACGGTCGAATTGAGTAACCTCCTCCTTTTTTGAACTCGGTTAAAAATATTATATACAGCCTATTGAATTCCTCCTTAAATGGACTATTCAACACCATAAGAATTTCTCACCAAACTCGTCAGCTTTATAACAAAATACCGTCAAAAATACCGTCAGCTGTTAAGAACACAGCTACATTTCATGAATTTAAAACGAAACAAGCTTGATATTGTTGACGTGTATGTCTAAAAACTTTAGCACTGTGTTAATTTTGGGGTTTCGTAATACGAACGATTAATGTTATGTTATGTTAGCGTCTTTAGTGCGACTAAGCCAGCTCTGCGGTCACCAACCCTCCTGCCCAGCGTGGTGACTATGGGCAAAACACATGCGTGCACGCCATTTTTAACGCTAACTTGTGGAGACCTATGTCCAGCGGTGGACTGCGATAGGCGGAAGTGATGATGAAATCAATATTAGGTTAGTTATTAACTATATTTAACTCGAGTTCCCATGTGCCTATTGTCTTTTTAGAAGGTAAAAATCTTTAAATGTATCTTATACTTACATCCAGTTCAAATACAAAGATAAAATTTTTGTACGTCAAAAAAAAAAACAAAAGATATTCTGTACAACATCAAGAAACATTGATATAAAAACATAGCTACATAACTTTAGCACATGTACTTCGTTCAAGGACAAGGGTCATTAACAAAAATGCAATATAATAAAATATAGGTAATACAAAACACAATTTCGTGAACGACATCAGGGCACTTGAAATGAGCCCTAAAATTTCCATCCCGACCGACTCATTACATTAACGAGGCAAGGACTAGTAACTGGGGTAGAACAAAAAAGAGTTAGGAGTAAGCTCGTCGCCACATATGCAACAGTTACAGTAAGACGGAGGGCACTCGCCCGGGGCTCGAAACCTGCAGTTCTCATGTCGAGAGCCCGCTTTGAAAGGGATAGCTTAGGGCGACCGCATGCACTGCGTACGGAATTTGGGCCATAAAATAGGCCATACTTTGGATACCATACATAAAATAAATCTAAACAGAAATCTTGTAAAATAGCTGAATTTAGGAAAATGCTGTATAAGACAGAATTTTCAATTTTTGTATAAGACCCAAATAAGGGACGTCTTGAAAAAAGGCCAGGTCAAGAGTATCCTAAACCGAAGAACATGTATGAAGGGAATAATGAAAGTGGACGAAGCGAAAGAAGTATGTAAGAATCGTAGCAAGTGGAAAGAAGTGGTTTCTGCCTACCCCTACGGGAAAGAGGCGTGATTATATGCATAAGACGGGACCTTCATGAATTGAAATTTTTATACATACATAATATATAATACGTAAAGACAGAGGTCTCTATGAGAGTCGATGAAGCGTATACGTCTAAAACACCGGCGGCTTCTGTCCTTGTGGGTCTCCTTCCTGTGCCTCTGAGAGCACGTTAAGCTGTTGTTATCGCAGACACCTGATAGCAATCGTTACTCATAGTAGGGAATATATCCGCCAACCCACATTGGAGCAGCGTGGTAGATTAAGCTCCGACCATTCTCCTACATGTTATGTATAATGTTACAAGCTGAATTAATCACATAAAAATGGTTTCTATTCGCTTAAATTACGACATGTTTGTCGAAAGTTTTTAGAGGACCTTAAACGAAGGGGTTATTACGCAACTTGTAACCGGTATTTTATATAGAACTAGCGAATAGCGACCCTCTCAACCCCGCAGGGTATCGTTTTTATAATTATGACGTTTGTAAGTTGCAGATCCTCTAGAATTTCCTTTCTGTTTCATGTTTGATTTCGTAGAAAATGTTTTAAAAATGTGTATTCATAAAGTTAATATTTATTTATCATAAACCAGAAAATGACCAGTCTCATATATCTCGTCAAAAGTCTTCGATTTCTAATGAATTTCAAAATTATTTTTAAGATTTTTTTCTTGGTTTGATGAAGATAGTGAAATATTTTGAAAATAAGTGAGTAAGGTAAAATACAACAGAGTAATAGTCATAATTAATTATTAATAGTTATAAATTCATTTATTTACTAAAAAAACATAATAATTTCAATTCTACTCATATTAAAAAAAAAGACAAGTATGAACACAGCGAGCCTTGGTAGCTACATATAATTATTTACATTATTTTTATATATATTCAGTGTAGTTACGGCATTAAAAAATATAGCCATCCCCTCTCTTCCCGTGGGTGTCGTAAGAGGCGACTAAGGGATAACACAGTTCCGCTACCACCTTGGAACTTAAAAAGCTGACCGGTGGCGGGATAGCCATCCAACTGCTGGCTTTGAAATACACAGACCAAAGACGAGCAGCAGCGTCTTCGGTGCGACAAAGCCAACCCTGCGGTCACCAACCCGCCTGCCCAGCGTGGTGACTATGGGCAAAACACATGAGTTCACGCCATTCTTGGCGTTTAGTATATATATATGTATGTTTGATATGTACCTGTGTATTTTTTATACCGTCAAGCTAAATCTATATTCCGAAATAGTAGAGGACTCTCAATAACTATAAAATAATAATAAAACGACGATTTGAAACTTCTTTTAAAATCGTCCTAATAGAATACAATATTCCTTCATCATTCGTTAGTTTAACAGGGAAATTATTCCCTACCAGTAAAAGAATAAGAAACAAGATCAAAGCTATGAAACTTAAAACCCAACTTTGCGGCTATCTGTCAGTAAACAACGTCTGTGACGTATTAACAATTCTATAGATATTCCGAGTCACTCTTCAATGTTCTATCAAACGTAACATCATATTACGAAGTCGTCTCTGTAATTATCTCCCCTTACTCATCCCTTATTCAGAGACGTTCCAATACAAATTAGTTTTACTTGTGCTACCAAATGTTATAATTATAAGCTGCGTAATTAGTTATCCAAAGTGAGTGATGGTGGAACTTGAAAGCTTTACATATTGGGTATCACTTGAATCACTACGGAAATGGATATCGCTGTAGTCGTTATCGACTTGTATTTCCGTTTATTGATGTAAGGAAAGCGAAGACTATTTGAGGTAAAACTTCTTTACGCACGCTTGAGAGTAAGCTAGTGAATGCGTAAGCTAAAGACAGCGTTACGAAAAGTGTGATCAGGCGAGGCGAACGGAAGTTTAGAGGTAGATATAAGTTAGTGAAGACAGAAAGAGATAGAGTTACGTTTCATAAGATTTACTTCAGTCGTGTGATCTAAAGCACACTCGTTTTTTTTTTGAAGTATAACTTCTTGATGCACTCTTGACTTCGGAAGTAAGTTGGTGAATTTGGACGTGAGAGCTTCGAAAAGTGTGATCGGGCAAGGCGAATGAAAGTTGAGAGGAAGATAGATATAAGTTAGATGGATCTAAAGAAGGTTTACTGCGATCGTATGGTGTAAATCACACTTGTTGTTTTATTAGTAACTTATTTAAAATCAAAACCAAGAATTTATCTGCTTAAGAGGATTTCAAAGCACTTTTGAATCGCTATTAAATGTGTTTATTATATAATTAACGTAATGCTATGAAAAGAAAAGAAACATTTCTTTGTTCAAGTAAACTTCAATAGCACTTTAGAATTGTTAAAATTACATCTGTTTTAATGTGTTGATTATAATTAAGATGAAATTACAACCGATAAGGAATGAAGATTCTACAGAGAAGAATCGACAAAGTCCACAGTTAATCTTTTAACAAACTTTACTTATAAATTTAGCGGCATCTTGCATGAAATACAACGCCACTAAATAAATACATCTGTAATCCTATCATCAGCTTGATCTAATATGCATTAGCTATCAATTCTTTTTTTTTTTTAAGAAAAACATAATCCATACTTAACCGTAATTAATTTATTGAAAACTGGTATATTGACGTGTTTGACGTACACTGCTGCTACCAATTTGGATTAAAGATTTTGCTGAAGAGCAGGACATATGACTGAACTTATAAAGACTGAGCAAGCAATGTAATGACAAATTTTAAAAGACTTATTGTGAGTGTATCTACATTCCATATCGGTGTCGGTTGCACAATTACTAAAACTAACTTAAGACTGATATTTACCTTATTTTTTTTTATTTTTTTTTTTTTTTTTTTTTTTTTTTAAGTATAAGTCCAAACAAATATGTAAGGAATATAAGTAAATTTTTACAATGCGCGCGCACACCGTCAAAAAAATCCGACATCCTGACGTTAGCTGGTCAACGAAGAATAAGTTAGCAACGTGAAGTTAGCTAGCCAATGAAGTATAACTTCTTACTTGCGTGCATAAGTACACATATACGCACTTTTTTGATTTAAAATTTATTTATCGTCGAAATTTCACTCTGTTTATTGATAAAAGTGTATCAGACTTACAGTGAGTTTGTCTGCATAAATACCACAAAAAAGATTTTCAACAATAACTTTTCACAAAAAATTCACAAATGAAATATTTCATTAAAGATATCAAGATACGTTAGTTAAAATCATGAAGCGATCCATCTTGTTAGTGCAAGGAGTCTGAAAGAAACGCAAGCTTCGAAGCTAACAAAAACAAGCTCACTGGATACACGACCTTAATCGAATTTCGTATTTACGGTAACATTATCTCGCCCATTCACAATACGACGCGACTTACAAAAAAATTATTTAGTACGTGCGACAAGACAGTCTGGTCAGCAAAATATATTGGAATGAAAGTTTGTTGAATTAAATGAAAAACAAAATCGTTAAAAATAAACTCATAAGTAACCGTTTGAATTCACTTTTCTTGTTATTTTACCAATATTTATAATTTTTATTTATTTATTTATTTATTTTCAAAAGCACACTTACAACATACATATAAAAATTTTAAAATTACAAATATATAATAACAAAGTATCTGATATGCATGTCACTTACAAGTGTACATAACATTTTGGAATACAATGTTTAAAAGCACAAAAAATCACAAATAATTAAAATATTTGAACTTTAAATATACCTACATTAATATAGTTCAACACTTACAATATTCAAAAAAAAGAGTGACACCCCATCATCATCATCACAACCAAAATAATCAAAATCAAAAATAAAGATAAAAAACCTATTATTATCATATACATTTATAAAATTAAACAATTGGACAATTTAATCAAAATAACGATTAGAAACAAATTATTAATTAATTCAATTAGAACAAATTCATTGATTAAGTAATTAAGAATAGGGAAATAACAAAAGTCAAATCAAATTATCAAAAAATTCCAAATAGAAAGATTAAAATCAAAATCAAAATTAAATCAAAATCAAAGACAAATCAAAATCAAATTTAAAATTAAAATCAAAATCAAAATTAAAATCAAAATTAAAATTACTGTAAAATAAATTAAAATAAATTAAATATATTTTTTAAACTAATCATGCATTTTATAATAATTAAGTAACTTACATCTAAAGACAGAGAGAGAGTCGTGAAAAATGTCAATGCCTGGAATCGATTTACTGATACTATTATATTTGTTACACAAACGCACTAGAGGAGCTTGTTTCCCAATGTGAGACTTAACGCATGGAATGTAAAATATCTTGTGCGCGTGGGTACTTCTGTGTGTCCTAGAGGGAACCGATATGATTATCCTCTCTGTTATTTCAGAATTGGTAACCCTATTATGTAATATATTGTGCAGGAAAGTCAGATCTGAAACCTCACGCCTACTCCGAAGAGAAATCATGTGGAACCTTGCCAAACGCTCCCCGTACACTTGTCTGTGCGAAAAATTGCTTTCGTAAAAAGCAAGATGCCTCGTGAAAACACGCTGAATGCTCTCAATACGTTGAGAGTAATAATCTGTGCAAATATAAATTTCCTAAATCTACTAATGATTACTACGATAAAAGCCTGTATATATATATTGAACATCCATTGGCGTAATCAACATTGCCTCATGGTACAACTGAAAGCCATTAAACCCAAGAATTAATTATATTGAACATGTTATCTCAAGTGCAATAACTCTATAACTGAAACATTCTTTTTTAACCGACTTCCAAAAAAGGAGGAGGTTCTCAATTCGACTGTATTTTTTTTTTTTTTTTTATGTATGTTACATCAGAACTTTTGACCGGGTGGACCGATTTCGACAAATTTTGTTTTAATCGAAAGGTGGTGTGTGCCAATTGGTCCCATTTAAATTTATTTGAGATCTGACAGCTATTTTTTGAGTTCTATCTAATAATGCGTTTTTACTTGACGCTTTTATCGTCGACCTACGTTGTATTATACCGCATAAATTTCTACTGGATACACCAATTTGAATAATTCTTTTTTTTTTGGAAAGAGGATATCCCTAGTTTTGTACCATGATAAGGAAACCAGGATCTGATGATGGGATCCCAGAGAAATCGAGGGAAACTCTCGAAAATCCGCAATAATTTTTTACTGGGTGTACCGATTTTGATAATTTTTAATTTAATGAAAAGCTGGTGTTCATCATGTGGTCACATTTAAATTTTATCGAGACTTGATAACTACTTTTTGAGTAATCTTTGATAACGCGTAGTTACTTGACTATTTTGTCGTGGATCTACGTTGTATTACTTGTCGATGTAATTGAAGCCGGTTTTTTTTCGTTTGTCTGCAAACATAATTATTTTATAATATTTTACTATGGTAAATATCATACATTCATTTTATTTCGTTGTATCGTAAAAACGCTTTTTGTTTGTACTTGTACAATCTATACTACTTAATATTGTAAAGCTGAAAAGATTGTTTGATTTTTTTTTTTTTTTTTTTTTTTTTTTTTTAAGCGCGGTAATCTCAGGAACTACTGATCCGAATTGAGAATTCTTCTTGTGCTGGATAGCTCATTTACCGTGAAAAATTTAGACTACTTTTTCTTCAAATTAATTTATGTGAAACGGCGGGGTATAGCTATTCTACTAATAAATCTATTTCAAGCATATAAAAATATAAAAATAATAAAGATTTTCTTACAATCGTGTCACGAACAGCCGCCCTAAATACACAGTCTGATTAATCGACCAGACAGAGTTGTATCTACAGTGTGTTTCGTTTTGCACTCAACAATGATGGATGAAGCGTACGCAGTCCACTAGTTAACTCGAATGCATAAGTCGTTTGTCACGGTGCCCGTACGGCGCTACGACGTACTGTCATTAAGTTTTGGTGAATTATTGCCGAAGTGTCTGACACGAAAAATCACTTTTGTTTGTTACTGTCGCGATAAATTAATTTGTTTTCGCTTACGATCGTTGGGTTTCATTGATTGTTTTGCTTAGGAATGCTGTGATTGCTTTTATATGTTATAATCAATGGACATATATGGGATGAGAGCGAGGAGAATTTAATTAAAACACATATAGAACGTACCATTAAGTTTTACGCAAAATATTTAACTACGAAGGTCTAACAAATTGAGCGTATTTTATTTGTTTTTATGGTCATTGCTGTCACCCCAACCGACACCAAATTTATTAAAACGAAATTTTATTAAAATGAAATTTTATTAAAATATATTTAAATAAATGTTGGTCCTTTTTAAATGAGATATTTAAGAATTTTTAAACTCACTTTTACTATTTTCGCTTTAAGGTATTTAGCAAGATTCATTCAAAATCAAAAATTAATGATTCACGTAAATTTTAAAAGCACTTTTAAATCATCACTTCATAGGTTAAATAATATTTGAACAATGTTAAATATTATAAATATCTTGCATGTAATACAGCGTTACTAACCGTCCCTTTTTATCTATACAAATAAATATAATTGAAGTGTCTGTTTGTAATATTAAAATAACCGCTTTTTACTAAATGCATATGGATCTATACTCGGTACATATACCAAAACATAACATAAACGTAAACGTAACATTTTTTACAATTTTTGTCTGTCTGTCTGTCTGTCTGTTTATTCCGGCTAATCTCTGAAACGGCTGGGCCAATTTTGGCAGGACTTTAACTGGCAGATAGCTGATGTAATAAAGACTAACTTAGGCTACTTTTATTTTCTAAGTTTATTTCTTTTATAACACTGCAAACTGAAAAATAACTTGTTGTTAAATTCCACGCGGACGAAGCCGCAGGCATAGCTAGTCGTTAATATAATCTTGGACCGATTGATATGCTCTATCTTTTCCATAGCGCACAATTCACATGATGGTTAGCGATTACCGTATCTTATAGACACTTGCTACACCAAGAGCATCGCAAGCGCGTTGCCGACCGTACTCCCAATCCCCGGAGCTCTGGTCACCTTACTACAGTAACACAACACTGCTTGAAAGCAGCATTATTTAGCTGTGATCTTGTGTAGCTTCGAGGCTTCCACGGTCGGGCTGCTCCAGATGTTGAGCATGATATTTCCTGCTGTTCCCTACCTCAGATATGTATATATATATATATATATATATATATATATATATATATATATATATATATGTAAATATCTTAGCAATGGTATGCAATATATAGACTAGCCCGTTGACGCAGTTTGTAGTGGCCCTACTTTCTGTGCCGCGGGTTGCGCGTTCGATTCCCGCCTGAGTCTGGGTGTAATATAATATTTGTATTTATATATTTATATATGTATTATTTTTATGTATATTTATCAAAAAATATATAGTTATAACAGTCCGCTGTTACCTGTAACACAAGCATTAAGTTGCTTACCATAGGAACAGACGACCGTGTGTGTATGTTGTATGATATTTATTTATATATTTATATGAATGTGGTTTAATTTAATGCCCCTCCGTTCTATCAAACCAGTATAATTTTATGATTAATTAATCAAATTGATCGCCTTTGATGTTGTGTCTACACGTGAGTTGTTATATGATACAAATATTTGAAATCTTGTTATGATTAATATTTCTGATCTGATTAAAGTTATTCGGTAACACGTATTCTAATTTCATTTGTTTATTTATTGTTTCATAGGAAGTACTTTTACGACGTGAATATTCTGAGCTATTTAGTTTCCAAGATAGAAATTATATACAACATAATTTGACTAGCCCGTTGGCGCAGTTTGTAGTGCTTTCTGTTTTGCGGGTTGCGGTTCGATTCCCGCCTGAGTCTGCGTGTAATATAATATTAATATTTATATATGTATTATTTCTATGTATGTTTATCAAAAAATAGTTATAACAGTCGGCTGTTACCTGTAACACAAGCATTAGGTTGCTTACCATAGGAGCAGACGACCGTGTGTGTATGTTATATGATATTTATTTATTACTTTTATTTAATTCATAACCCTTAATTAAAAAAATACAAATATAGAAAACTCAGAATCGCATATTCATGCATTTATATTAATATTAAAGAAAATTTTATAACCACTGCACCAGAACGATCATCCCATAAAAGTCGTGATATCAATCATAAATAAAAAACCTACTTAAGCTGATGATGACTTATAACATACGAAAAATCACAAAGTCGCACCCTCTTTTTTATCACGAAGGGTAAGTCCGCTTATAAATCAAGCGATGATTTAAGCGCGTTCACACCGACCCTATTTTTATTCCTTATATCTCATGGACCTATCTCTTACATATTTGGTTCATTTTTTGATAAGAATAATATTTTACTAAAAATATTTCGGATGTGGTATATTTACAAATTTTAATTTAATTATTTTTTTACGCTACAAGCAAGTTCCTACGTGCATACTCTTCCTTAATACAAGTGAGGTCGACTATTTTAATTGCTACCTGAAATTTGAAAAATATATACCTTTTTTGGACTAATTGATTGATGACGCTATCCTTATAAAACTTTAGTAATATAATTTATTTCCTCTGTATTCTATATAAATATAGCCTGACACAGGAAAGCTGATCCCATTTTCGAAAATTTTATCGCTTCAGCCTGTAATATCCCACTGCTTGGCATAGGCCTCTTTCCCCATATATGAGAAGGATCCAAGCTTAGTCCACCACGCTGCTCCAATGCGGTGACAAATATATTCCCTACTATGAGTAACGATCGCTATCAGGTGTACATGATAACAATCGGGACCCACCGCTTAACGTGCTCCTCGAGGCACGGCAGATAGACCCACAAGAACTGCACAAACACCCAGATCACGGCAAGCATTTGTATGGCCAATAAAAATGTTTGTAATTGGCGGGATCAGCGCAGCAGCCACAAAACCAGTGCTATGACCACGCAGCGTCTTATTATTTTTAATAATCGAAAATTATAATGACAACTAACGGCCAGTTTCAATATTCTGTCTATCTCTGAATTTTCTTACTCTAGTAACACGAGACACGAAGTTATCTCCATACTAATTGTGTCAAAATTAAAAACAAAAGGCAAAACCAGAGATAGATATTGAAAACGTCTGTAAAAGAATAATTTTATTAAGTTTCTTGTCGATTCTTCTCTGTAGAACATACGTTCCGAATCTATGGTAAATTTGCGTTCAGAAAAAATATTTATTTATTAAAAATGAAGATAACGAAAAGATAGTTTTTACATCTCTAATTGTATTGCTACTTTATCTAAGAGGCAGAAAATTAATACATAAAAAATATAATGATGCTAATGATGATAGTACGTGCTTAAAATTTAGTTTGTATCAGGAAATTAGCACGAATACCGCTCCAGCAAGCAGTTCTACTGTCAAAGAGATTCAACTTCTCAAAGACAAAATCTATCGGTAATATTCGAATCGACTCATCCAACATCTGCATAATTACATGACTGAGAACTAGATGCTAGTTTCAGACGACTACTTAAATTAGCCATTTAATCAATATTCTAGACTCAATTGTGTCTTTGTTATTAGAAAGACAAACTCCTCTCTTAAATCTCTCTCAACTTCCCCTATTTTGAAGTCGGTTTAATGCGAATACGAATCGTAACAATTGCTATGTTACATTGTTTTTTAATAAGTTTTATATCAACTATATACGTTTTTTTTATTGATATTATCTTAGGACTTTATTTTTGAAGAAAATATAACTTTATTTATAACTAGCTGACCCGGCAATCGTTGTCTTGCCGCTAAACGCTATTCAAAATAGGGGTTGATGGTAGAGGGTTGAAAATTTAGGGTTGTATGTATTTTTTAATGTTGTATCATAAAAAAATAGAAATTAAAAATTTTGTCTAAAAAATAAAAAAATAAACTTAGGGGTGGACTACCCCTAACATTTAGGGGGATGAAAAATAGATGTTGGCCGATTCTCATAGATACCGGATAAGCACAAAAAATTCATCAAAATCGGTCAAGCCGTTTCGGAGGAGTATGGCAACGAAAACTGTGACACGAGAATTTTATATATTAAATTTACAACTTAAGAACTAAATATTTACAGATAGTTATCGTACAAATCATGTCCACGTGGAGTGCCAAGAATGCTGGCAGCATTTCCCCGTTGAATCGCTATTCCGATTCTCTGGCCAATAAATACAACAGCCCTCTTGTCACCAGTGGAGGCAATAAGGCGAGAAGTTATCTCATTTAAAAAAATGTATTACTACTCCAAGATCCAAGTGTTTCGACTGCAAACGGCACAAAGATGTAATTTCGAATTAGCGACGAATATTAGTACCGTTTTGTCGTTTCAGCTTTTTCCGCAGCGGTTCCCGCTCCTAAGGCTGTTTCCCTAACATGAGGAGCAAGTATGTCAACACAGGTTACATTCCACAAAAGTTCCTGT
Source organism: Melitaea cinxia (assembly GCF_905220565.1). NCBI lineage: Eukaryota > Metazoa > Arthropoda > Insecta > Lepidoptera > Nymphalidae > Melitaea > Melitaea cinxia. The sequence continues at coordinate 2,076,860 of NC_059410.1, forward strand.
CCCTTTTGCCAGGGAATCAATGTCAATCCATCAGGTCTCTTGCCATCATCGCGACTAATTCCAGTAATTTAAGTTTTTTTTTTTTTTACCTTCGACAAAAGTTGAGCCGTAAGACATTATATAATACAACTATTATTTAACCTTTTTGCTTTTTATATATTACTAGCTGACCCGGCGAACTTCGTATCGCCTAACACAAACTTTATCGTATGGTTTTAAAGTTCAAATTGACTTTTAAGTATTATCACAAATCTTTTGTATGGGAGTATAGAAAATTGTTGTTTTTAGACTTTTTCAGGAAATTTAAAAAATTTTTTTTTGAATTTTTCTCTCCGTAAGAACCATCCTCGTACTTCAAGGAATATTTTAAAAAAAGAATTAGCGAAATCGGTCCAACCGTTCTCGAGTTTTGCGCTTAGCAACACATTCAGCGACTCATTTTTATATTATAGATACGACTGTTATTTGACCTTTTTGCTTTTTATATATGTACTATAATTTAGAAACTTAGAACTAAATCAACAGCCATATCCATCCAATAAAATATTCTTTGATCCTTGTTCAATAAATCATGATAAAGACGCGCTCAGAATAATTTACTCACATCATTTGTACGCTTAGATATTTTTTTAAAATAATATGTAATTGTTTTACACTCATGACGTGTACCTATTTATACTTCAACTAAAACATTAAAATAATGTATTATTTTTAAGACATAAACTTCTTAGCTATTTTGAAGTCTTTATTCCAGATTTTTAACTACTTATTGTGTAACCTACCTGACCCTTATCCATATCACCGAACATCTAGACCGATGATCTACATAAGATAGTCGTTGGTGGCTGGATGAGGATCGCAGAAAACCAAGATGTTTGCTACGAACTTAGAAAGGCCTACGTCCAGCAGTCCGCAATAGGCTGAAGTATAAATATATATAAATACATAACTAGAAATGTCTTAAACCAATTAAAGCTGCAAAAACTGCTATCATTGTACATAAATACCTCACTCTCTTTACTCCCATGTTGAATAAAACCCTATAATGAAGTTCCGGAAAGTAAGGTAACAAAATTCTTTCCAATTTTTCAAAACAACCCATATTCCATTTTGGAACTATATTTAAGGCTTAAAACTGATTCACCTAAAGAACAAAACGTAAAAAACCGCTACAGGTCTGTTAATAGCTCAATACCCTGACACGTCTAGTACCATCAAAATCAGACTTCAATACAGCTTCAATGCAAAACCTATCAAAATTTAACGTAAGCCCACAGACAGAGGCTGTGTATGAAAGGCAGTAAAACAATACAAAAAGAACGTCCACTATGTAGCTTCGTTCAAACATGAAACATCTGCAAACTTTGCTTACAATTTCCGGATTACGTTTTGTACGCTCATAAATCGAAAAACACATATTAAAATCTACACTACGTGAATTTTTAAACGAATCAGCAAGTTTATTAGCGAAGATGTAGAAACTTTGGAACATCATCCGTCTTCTTCTAACAAACATAAAATGTATACAAATGAGAGAGAAATAATGAGGTGATTTTTCACTCGCAAAACGAATCTCAACTTTCAAACAGTTCGCTTCAAAGATACATATTTGTTTTTAATTTACACATACAAAGTGCAATATCCGTTTCAAAGAACTGCAGACATTCAAGGGACGTAGCGCCAATTAATCAAAGGTTTTTATATCAAAGGCCGTCGATAAAATCCAAATAAATGTAAAAATTCACTCGGATTTTATAAAGCAAAAGCGAGGCGAGCGAACATGAGTAAACCGTGTCCCCTACTACTTTCCCGTATTGCAAATCGAATAAAAAATTTACTTTATTGCTATGGAAAACGGATAAGAAGAGATCATATATGTATTTTTAAGCCCCTTGACATAGTAAAAACATTCCGCTGCAGGGTCGTGGTTTCGTCTGCATTATGTTATTTACCTTAGAAACCACCCTTGCCTTACCAAAACGTGTTGTATCGGTAACAAAGCAAACACATGTGACACGAAATAGTTAATAATATGAATTATATTTTAATTATTTTATAAGGAACTGTTAAAACATCTGTTCCCCTAAGAATATCGATTTAAAATGTAACCTATGTGTTTTTTTGGATCTGATGCTATCCGACATAACAAGTTATATTGTAATTGCTTTTTTAACTTTGACAACACGTTGGCGCAACGGCCACAGTACTTACTGGTTTGTGGCTGTTGCGCTGGCAATTGCGGGTTTGATCCCCGCACACGGCAAACATTTGTATTACGTATACAGATGTTTACCGTGGTCTGGGCATTTATGCATATTGTATGTGTTTCCGGACCACTGACACAGGAGATAATTATACATTCACCAAGTAATAAAGATTCACGAAAAACTTTAACTTTTATATTATTCGTGGATAGAAAAAAATCTCATCTACTCCTTCTTTCTACTAATTTTTCCTCGAAATTTTCGTGAGTTACATAACCGTGGTAGGGCCAACAAAAAGACCAGGTAATATGAAACAGGATACACATGTTTATGTACGCAAATATGTCCGATGCAACTCATAGTAAATACAGTGTAATAAGCTATTGGCTTTGCGTTCAATTTAGTAGGATATATTTTAAATTATTATACGATAGCAAACGAGAATTTAAATGTTTTTGTAATTTCTGATTTATACTTAATTTTTTATGATGATAGGATGATAAACAAGCGTAAGGCTCGCCTGATGGTAAGCGATTACCGTGGCTTATTGATATCTGCAACACCAGAAGCATGGCAAACGCGTGGCCAACCTTATCCCCTCAGGAACTCTGGTTATCTTAATCACCACAGAAACACAACACTGTTTGAAAGCAACATTATTTAGTTGTGATCTTCTGTAAGGTCAAGGTACTACCCCAGTCGGGCTACTCGATTTTTCGAGCAGGAAATTTTTTACTCTGCATTACTTCAGTTACAAATGCTTATCGACGCTTACCACCACGGAAACATAACATGAATATAACCGACCCTATACCCACTGTTACAAGATCGCGTCCTCAGGACTCTGACTACTTTACTCACAGGAACACACACTTGAAAGTAGTATTATTAGTCTACAATATTCTGCAAGATTGGTGTATTTTTGTAGTCCTCCAGCTGCTCCAGATTATGTAACACATACTACCAACCTGCGTATTTGTAATATTTACTTAACTATCCCTACACCACGCTTTCATGTTGATTTTTTTTAATAATCTTATTGTAATTATTACACAATTGATTATTATTAATACAATAATAATTATAATCATTAATCACCAATATTATTCATAACGTAAAGCCTTTATTTAATAATTAATACGTCATAACCATCCTTATTAAAATCCTTATAACGCAAAAAAAATATCAGATAGCTAGAAGCCCGAGACCTCACAGAAAGTAATCTTAATAACAAAATACATAAAATCAGAGCGAAAAATTAAAAATCTCTCAACATAAACGTAATTAACAAACAACATAATACGAAGCTTAATTAAATAAAATCACTATGAAAGCTCGACTCAGCGTTCAGAGAATCACGACTGGATTTATTTATTCAATCTCTACATCCGAGTTCTGGCTGAGGCACTGGTTAATTACACGGGGTAATTAAGCCATAAATATCAGTACCTTGAACCTGACCCTAACAAGGGTGAGGGTACGTTAGCTGCTAATATTATAAACGGGTATAACTCCGCTGTGTCGCTATTTTTGAACGGTCTTTTTCATCTTTATTTTATTGTTATTATAACTAGCTGAATGTTGAACTTTGTACCGCCATTTTGTTTTTCTTATTATTTTTTTTTAAATTTCATTTGAACAAATTCTGTCTTGACAAAAACGAATTAATAAAAAGAATTATCTAATGTTTTGCGGTCGGTCGGAGGCTTTACGCGTTTTTACATTTTCCTACTAGTGAACAGAACATCAGAATTTGAAAATATGGTTGATTCAAATTTGTCTCGCATTAAATCTTTTACTAATTCTTCTCTTTTGCTTAATATACATCTCAATAGAAAATTAAATTGTGTAACAACCACTTAACTCACGTAAAGCAATACGATGAATGAATCTCCAATGCTTTATACAAGAAACTAATTATAATCGTAATTATAACAAAAACAGAGTAAGGAAGAACGAAAATGACGTCAAATCTAAAATTTAAATTTAATTTCAGCATAAATATAAATGAATTAAAAGCACGACAACAAAGCGTTGATAAAGCTTCAAAAGCTTTACAAAAAAAGCACAAGTTACTCTTGAAAATATCCTTTGTCATTACTCGGAACTGCCCCAAGGCAGCAAGCAAATAAGTCTAACTACATTTTAAAATGTTTGTCTATGTAAGGGAACTAATTAATTAAGGTCGCGTACTTAGTTCGGACGGTCGTAATGCGACTCGTACGCCGCTTTTATATCACATTTTTTAACCTATTTTAATTATAATACGAAAAAGGATTTTTTTATGAATGATTGTAATTTTTTTCTGTTATGCTTTTACTGGATGCGAAAATTGGGACACCTTTCCATAGCTAAGTTTTAAATTGTCGAATATTTGCGTTAATTTTTTATGCAAACTTGTTTTAAATAAAATGTTTGTTATAATAATTGTTTGTTTACCGAATAAAATAAAATTAGAAAAAAACTAAAAAATATCTCTAAGAAATACTAAGCCAAGTAAATTTTTGTTGTTTTTTCTATAATAAAAGAAATCACTCGTCTTAGTTTACTATTTAAGAACTGTTATAGTTTATTTTTTTAATGGTAAAATGTATTTCATTTCAACAACTAGGTTGACAATGCGTGCGGCTCACCTGATAGTAAGCGATTACCGTAGCTCAAAGAAACGCCAGAAGCATCGCTCATTGCTGACCCTACCCAAAATCTCGCTCAAGGAGCTCTGGTCACCTCACTCACCACAGGAACACAACACTGCGTGAGAGCAGTGTCATTTAGCTGTGATCTTCTGTAATGTCGCGGCTTCCCCAGTGGGGCTGCTCCAGATTTTGAGCAAGATATTTCCTACTGTGCTCATTATACCAACGATAAATCAATTTGAAGAGTTAATCTAATATATAAAATTCTCGTGTCGCGGTGTTTGTAGTGAAACTCCTCCGAAACGGCCTGACCGATTCTCATGAAATTTTGTGTGCATATTGGGTAGGTCTGAGAATCAAACAACATCTATTTTTCATCTCTCTAAATGTTAAGGGTAGTCCACCCCAAATTTTTTATTTTAATTTTTAGATAAATTATTTATTTTTTATTTTATTATAATTTGGCGTTGAAAAATACATACAACCCTAAATTAAACCCCTATTTTTAAATAGCGCTTAGCGGTAAGACAATGTTTTCCGTGTCAGCTAGTTTAAATATATTGGAGACATCATTCTTTACAATGTGTACTAATTAAGATTGATTTTTGATTTTGAAGTAACGTCTATAGTATTAAATATATTTACTAAGTAACCAAGAAAATCCTACATAGTCAAGTCATAAACAAAATAACAAACTCAAGGCGTTTGGTAAATTATCTATCGCTCCTGTTAGCGATAGATAATTTACCAAATGGTAGACAGCTACCATTGAACGTCATCAAAACAAGTGTTACCATTTACCATTTCAAAAGTACTAGAAAAACAATGCAACCAAATTACAGAGCCCATGACAAAAGACGCAGATGATTGCGACAAGTCTCTATTCAAATACCTTTTTAAAATGTCAGTATTGTCTTCTGTACAAATGCTAGTAAAATTGCACTAATGCAATGTGGAGATGCACTATTTAACTAAACAATAGAGACCCTTCAATACAGAAGACATTTTTGCCCTTAGTGTGATGATAAAAGTATGTATGGCTTACTATAAAATGTATGATGTAGTTTTTTATTTATTTATAGTCTAGCGCTTGCCTGCGATCTCACCTGATGGTAAGTGAAGATGCAGCCTAAGGTGGTCCGCGCTTGCCTAGAAGATGCCTATTCACTCTTCATTTAAAGATACCCAAGTTATAGTTAGTTGGAAAAACGGAAGCCGGAAGGGCATTCCAAATTTTGTAGTAGTTAGATATTGTATATAAATGTAGATATAAATGTAGTTATGTATTGCTAAAGAGTTCGTAAAATAAAATTGCAGTTAAGGTATTTAAAATTGCTATTCTCTACTCTAAATTCTACAAAAGTCCCTTAACTGGCGCAAAGAGTTTAAATCAAAAATAACTTTATCCAAATAGGCTTCAAAAACAACCTACGAATTGTCATCTTACAAACTTAAATTTGAATTATTGTTAAAAGCGAAGCTATTTGAGTAATTGGTTGTAAAAGGCTAGAACAGGAGAAAGTTTGGGCTTATTGCACCATGCTGGTCAACTGCGATAGACGAAAATTTCCTTACTAACAATCGTTAAGGAGATACAAACAACATATTCTTACCTTACGTGCTCTCCAAGACATGATATATAGACCCACAAGAACAACCACCCACACTAAACTTGATTTTGATTTCTATCGGTTATTTTTTGATGTGATAACTTCTCATAAGTCAATGAACACCGGCTACTATCGAACATGGAACATGCGCTAGAGAGGCACGATCGGCCCAAGCGTTGGCTTGTAACACATTTATCTTTCTTCTCGCGTGACGTCAGACCTAGCAGTTCAATTTTCAATTATCTCCTTTTTTGTATTATACAAAATAATGATAATTCAGTGATAATAATTCAATTCATAAATATTTTTTAATATCATATCAAAAATCGAGCGTTCCAGCGGGGATAGAACCTACATCTCCGACTGACCGTGTCGGTGCTTTAGCCAATTAAGCTACGGAACGATGTACTCGCTAGATCGAAATTTTTGATATGATGATTTTATGTTCGGTCTTAGCGACATGTTTAGAATTTCCTAATGTGTGGGTAATACAAAAAATAATAAAAAAAAAATCGTACAAATCAATTCGCAAACGTATGCAATTTTTCATCAATGTTTCTTTATGACGTTATCACGTAAAACTATTGTCCGTAAACCGACTTTACAGACAACCAATTTTTTTTGTCTACTTTGTACAAGAATTGGCATCATAAGAACAATCCCATCGCAGAGTCAGGCTATATTTTATGTTCTTTGAAGGAAAATAATAACATCTTTATTTGACACGCTTGGAGCCAAGGTAAGTTAGAGAACGTACACATATCAAAATTTGCCCCGAGACACACAGATTTCATTAGGATATATCACCGCCAAGCGGAGATGAATTTTTAAATAAATTTCGCACTTGAAAATTGTGAGGTTCTAAGCCCGGATTTGGCTCGCAATTTTATGTATAAATTCATGTATTTTTATATACCTTGGAATACTTTACTTTATATTGAAATCACTAATTTAAAATACTTTTGGGCTAATAATATTAGTCAGTTGATTTCATATTTATACAAATAAATAAAATTGAAGTGTCTGTTTGTAATATTAAAATACTTACCGCTTACCGCTAATACCGCTTTTTACTTAATTCATACGTATGTATACATGGTACATATACCATTAAATTAAAAATTAAAAAAACCCCCGACACAATAACCTGAGTTGCCTTTAAAAATTAAGAAATAATTAAAGAGACTCAATCTTAAAATACCTAAGTATGTACGAGTATTAATAATTTTAAAAAATAATTGTGTTTGCAGGCAAACAAAAAAAACCGACTTCAGTTATATCGACAAGTAATACAACGTAGGTAGATGAAAAAATAGTCAAGTAAATACGCATTATCAAAGATTACTTTCGATATTCGGTACACCTTGTAAAAATCTATGCGGATTTTCGAGAGTTTCCCTCGATTTCTCTGGGATCCCATCATTAATCTGGGGATTTATCTTCTTTCCAACAAAAAAAGAATGATCAAAATCGGTACATCCAGTAAAAAGTTATGTGGTATAATACAACGTAGGTCGATGAAAAAAGCGTGAAGTAAAAACGCATTATTAGATATAACTCGAAAAGCAGTTGTTAGATCTCAAATAAATTTAAATGGGACTAAAATGAAATACACCACCTTTCGATTAAAAAACTTTTTGTCGAAATCGGTCCACCCGGTCAAAAGTTCTGATGTCACATACATAAAAAAATTACAGTCGAATTGAGAACCTCCTCCTTTTTTGGAAGTCGGTTAAAAATACATCGCGTTGGGGGACCGCTCCTACTTATTTATTACCTACTATTTATTTTTTAGTATCACATGCCTACCTAAGTCTCTTACCCGAGCCTTATTATTTTTTATGTTTAAAGAAAATGCCCTGGCTAGGTTTTAATATAATGATACAGTAAAACAAGAAAATAGACCATCATTATTGACACGTGAAAAATACAAAATTGAATTCACAAACACAAAAGTGACATAGAAAAACTTCAGTCGTGATAGGTATACCGGTTTTCGCATTGAAAGCTCCAGTCGCATTCAAAAGGATACAAAGGAAGTCGGGACAGGACCGCGGCCACATTGACAAATAGCTGCTCGAGGGATTTACGAAACAAACTCCATTCAGCTTTTACTCTTTCACTTTTCTTACGGACGGTACACGTTAGTTTTTTTTACACCTGGATCGAAAGAAGATTGATTCGGTGCCGAGTTAAGCTTTTAAGCCAACTTTTTAAAGTTTTATTTGGTCAAATCTTCGCTAAGATTTTAAAAGCATTGAATGAACTGTTGGCTTCGAAAAGGATTTCGTTTTAAAATATTTTATGCCTTCAGTAATAATTTTAAAACATAAGGAGGTTTAAAATATTTTACTTTAATATATTAACAAATAGAGACTCTACATTTGAATAGTTTGTAATATAGCGAGTGATGGAGAGAGCTTGGCTTGGTATTTCTTTTATTGACAGAGTCCGGAATGATGAAATCCATAGACGACCGGAGGTCACCGACATAGCTCTCAAAATCTGCAAGTTGAAGTGGCAATAGCCAGGCCATATTGCAAAGAAATGGATTACCGATGAGGAAGGAATGTTCTCGAATATCGGCTACGTCTCATGAAAAGAAGCAAAGACCGCCATCCACCCAGGTGGACTGACGATCTGAAGAAGATAGCAGGGGATTCAGAAAGCGCAGGACCGGACGGAGTGGCGAACATTAGGGAAGGCTAATGTCCAGCAGTGGATTACCCCCAATCCCCCAGGAGCTCTGGTCACCTAACTCACCACAAGGATACAATACTGCTTGAAAGCAGTATTATTTAGCTGTGATCTTCTGTAAGGTCGAGGTACTTCCCCAGTCGGGCTGCTCCAGATTTTGAGCAGGATATTTCCTGCCGTGTGTCCATATTTCTCTACCTGTTTATCTAGTTATTTTTTATACATTTATTTATTCATATATAAATAAATTCATTCATTCATTCTTCAATAACAAATGCTTTAGATTTAGCGAAATGATCGAGAATCCGGTGTTACATACAATACTATCACAAACGCCCAGACCAAAATAAACCCCATACAAATATTTCAAGTACGGATCTTTTCCACGACCGTGTAACCAGTTCTTTTCAGCGACCAACACAGTGGTCAGTGGTCACAGACCCACGTCAATAATTAAATAAAAGTACAACTTAATTTTCGTTCACAATTTGACCTCTAAATCAAAGGAATCTTCACAAAGATTAGACATTTCATTAGTCGATAGTTTTCAAGTAACTAAAAGCTAGTCATAAGTATCTTAACGTATACACAGGGCCCATTTCTCAAACTCGATCTGTTAATACGAATATCCAAATATCATTTTATCTATCAAATAGCTGCCAACTGTACCATCGTCTATTACCATAATTTCCCAAGCGAATTGATCCTTTGACAAATTTATATATGCCTTTTACCAACCACTATTTCAAACAAAATAAAGTTGAATTTCCTTTAATAGTAGATATGGCTAACTTGTCATTGCCATCAAGGTGTATTCGACTTTTTAATCATAAAAATAGAGTTGTTTTTCGTATGGTTTAAGTATTGTAGTTATGTCGCTTTCAAAGCGAAATGCTTTCAGTTAAGACAAAACTTGTAATGTGATACTCGTCACATCCAGTTTTCAGTATTAGAAATATCGATTTTGTATCGAATACATTTACTATTGTCTCATGCGAATTTGATAAAAAATAAATTGAGATATACCACATTTTTAGTATCTGAACTAGCCCTTACCCCTTACCCCCCTAACCCCTTTACCCTCCTAATATCAACCAGTTGCCAATTAATATTGAATTTAATACTATGCTATCGATGTATTTAACCGATTGCTGATATAATTAATCCTTCACATAGGCTACAAATAGGCTTTAGTAACACCCAAGGTCAAGCTATTCCCTGTTGCACTAAAACTAATAAAATACAGCTCTTAGATCATTATCATCATATTTTACAAATATACAGTAGTACAAAAAAGTTTTCGCCGTTTCTCAAGTTAAGTCGCGGCATGAATTTACGTTAAAATGTTTCAAACGATAACCGGCTTAAAAATTAGGTTGCTCATTCTTAGACATCAACTTTTCATCAACTTTGGATTAGCATCATATTTTTTATTTTATATATACATCTAATTAACGACGTAAATTAATGGTGAATGAAAAGAAATCACTATTTTTGATTTGATACCTACTTTATGTAACAAAATCACTCACCAGAAAAATAAGTTCTAAAACTTTTATAGTTGTCAATTAGTAAGTCAAACTTAACTCACATGATAAACATTCATCAAAATAATATAAAAAATAACAAAATATTAAGGGTGATTATTAAAATCGGTAATCATTTCGTTAATAACGCTACTTATTCGCGTCAGACACAGAGCGGGGTGTAAACGGAAACGGTGAAATTTTAATGAGGGATCCTGGGGCTGCTAGTTAGGTTGATCATCCACTACACTTGCCATGCGATTTAGAGCGATAAATTTTAATATATTAAAATCTATACAAAGAAATAAAATTTGAGTGTCTGTTTGTAATATTAAAATAATCACTTTTTACTAAATGCATATGGATGTTTACACCGTACCAAAATAACATTTTTACAATTTTTGTCTGTCTTTCTGTCTGTCTGTCTGTCAGTTTGTTCCGGCTAATCTCTGAAATGGCTCGACCGATTTTCATTAAACTTTCACTGGCAGATAGTTGATGTAATAAGGAGTAACTTAGACTACTTTTATTTTAGGAATTTAATTATTTTTGATTTTTATTTATTGTTGATGAAGCTCCGATCCTTCTCCTACATGGAGAAAGGGGCCTATGCCCAAGAGCCCAATTTTTACTACGTAGTTTAGTTATAATTTTTTATTAGTTAGGTTAGTTTATTTTAATTTCAATTGTAAATTTATAATAAGAATTGATATAATTTTACGTCAATTTAACTACTCGTTAATTTTTAAGTTGGATTTTGAAATATTGCAGAATTACAGCTACACGTTTGCGATGCTTTTGGTGTTACAGACGTCTATAAGCTACAGCAATCGCTCACCATCAGGTGATCAGTACGCTTTTTTCCTACCTAGTTGTATTAAAAAAATTAAAAAATAAAAGCGATATAAAATTTTAATAACCTATCGAACTGCTCTTGCGGTGGTTGCGTACCTTAATATAAACGTATGTATATTCAATATTTTGGCGATGCGCTGTTAAAATACATCGGTGTAAATATATGTTTCATCGTAATGAAAGTATTTTATACAAACGTAATTAAACATTGATTTTTTTTACCTATTACAAAATCAAAAAAGAAATTGAAAATGTTTTACCATCCAAAAAGCATAACATAAATCTAAGAAATCTCACAACCGCTTTGGTGTTGTGTTTGCGTGTAGGCGCTTAAATCACCGACGACTTGCGTCGAACGACGTATCATCTCTTTTTTTGGATTTTGATGTCTTGGGGCTCCTCACCGTGCCTCGGAGAGCACATTAAACTGTCAGACCCGATTTTTAGCATAATTAATTACCTGATAACGATCATTACTCATAGTAGAGAATATATGCGCCAACCCGCAGTGGAGCAGTGTAGTGGATTAATTTTAAAATGTAAGGTTAGAAAAATTAATAATTTTCTAATACATAAAAAGCCCATATCGAACCTATTCATACAAAATATTCAAAAGGAATACTTTGAAAGGTTATGTGAGTTCATTAAATATCGCTTCAGTCCGCGGTATGTCCGCCCACAATTATTTACTTCACCAGATATAGCGGGAAATGATGAAAATGTTCGGTTTTAATTGAGATTTCCATTTTAATAAACCTTTCAATAAGTCCACTTTTACTATCGTAATTTCGACCTTATGTCGGTGGTAATACGGACTGCGGTAGATATTTAATAATATGTGGTTATGACATAAATTTACAGATTTGTGGAAATGGCATGTTTATTGTCACAAAAGTGGGAAAGATTTTGTAAAAGCTTATTTCAAAATTCCATCTCTAAATAACGATTTCAAAAATAGATAGAAAATATTGAAACCATTGAAAATATTGAAACCGGCCGTTAGACACTGATAAGAAGATTTATTATGTTTTGTTTTATTATGCATCAACATACATAGTAACATTTATTTTAAAAATATTTATCAAACGTTGAACATCAAAAAAGCAATACTCATAATCGTAGCAACACCAGCAACACTCAAAATAGTTATTAAATTTACTTATCACATCGCTAAATTTCAATTACTAGCTCCTTGGCGCAGTTTGTAGTGGACCTGCTTTCTGCTCCGTGGGTTGTGGGTGTGAACCTCGCCTGAGTCTTGGTGTAATATTTCTATATATGTATTATTTCCATGTTTATTTATTTAAAAAAATGTTTAGTTAATATCAGCCGGCTGTTAACTATAACGCAGTCATTAAGTTGCGTTATTAAAAAAAAGGGATTAGATCGTAATTTTATAAACCAATAACAACTGTTACCGACCTGTACTAGTAACAAAGTGAGTCACCATTGTCCATGTCGTATGCAACATCGCTGAAATATCAGAAGTTTGAAACTGACAACACAGTCAGTCCCGTCACATTGATAGTGTTCAGTAATACAAAGGTTTATATTGTAGATATTTATCTATATGATTTGACAATTTTAAGCGCAGTCTTCTGACTAAGAATAGCCTAAATACCATTTCTATTACGACCTTTTGTCTAAGGTGTATGCTGTAATTAGACCATAGAAATGTATGATTAAAACGAACGTATATAGATTAAATGTAAATCCTTTGAATACGAATCTCTCATACCGATATGTTTTTCTATTTCACATTTTTTCGTCCCAGAACTATTCACATATTCATTTCAAATATTTCTTTTATATAAAAAATGTAGAGTAAACCACATAATTTATTAATACTTATTAAAGGCATTTTTTATTTGAAACTAGCTGAGTGAACTTCGTACTACCATTTTTTTCTTGACTTACAATATTATTTATTTTAGTTTATACACTCTACTAAATCTCTCAGTTGATGTGGGAATCCACAGGAATCAACGGGAAAAAACGAGTATGCTATGGACCACACGACTGAAGTAAAACTTCGTAAAATAATAATAATAATAATAATAATTTATTTCAGACATATGTCCATATTTTTGTTAGTTACATTTTTTCCTACGCTATGTTAGTTCCAACAATTGTGACAAATGACAAACAAACAAATTATACCAAGTCAAAAATCAATAAAAATAACACTAACATCAAAATCAATATACAAAAATTCAATCAAACCCAAAATTAAAATGATCACCAAATTCAATACTAAAATAAAACGTAACTCTATCTTCACTAACTTATCTCCCTCTCAACTTCCATTCGCTTCGCCCTATCACACTTTTCGTAACGCTCTCGTCACGCATGCACCAGCTTACTCCCCAAGAAGCTTTACTCCAAAAATTGATAAGCACCAGCTTTCAACTAAAAAGCCATCATCAAAATTAGTACACCCAGTAAAAAGTAATGAGTGATTAACACACAAAAAGAAACTCTTTAATTTAGAACCTCTTTTTCAGTGGTTAAAAAAAATCTCGATATAATTAACACATAACGGTCGTATTAAAGAAACATGGCAAACGCTATTCTGTTAACAGCAGTTACCACCTGCTGGGTGAAAAACGCGTGTCACATCCATACGGCACGAAAAAATTATTGTTTACGTACGATAGAAAACGCGGGCTGCGTTACGTAAATGAGAATAGAAAAACGTATGACACTAACTACGGCACGTGATTTCACCCGCGTAATTTCCAAACCCGTGGGAATATCGGGATAGAAAGTAGCTTATTTGTTATTCTAGAGTAACAAACATACATACAGACGTCCTCACAAACTTTTGCATTTAAAATATTGGAGGACTACACATTTCACGCGGTCGCACTTGCGTTATTAAAAACGATACTAAAACACAAACGAATTATTACACGGTGCTCGCTGAAAAACAGTGTTGGGGCAACGATGTCTCGACGATACTAAGTGGTCCGATTGGTGACATCACAAGTTCATTTTTTTTTTTTTTTTGAATATAGCTTTGACTTTGGCTTTTTGGCGCGAGCTTGTGGAGGCCTATGTCCAGCAGTGGACTGAATTTAATGAAAATTCCAGTGATTTCGGTTGTCAAAAATAAGTAAATATTTAATACAGCATTTGTGGAGATTCGACACATAAAATGGTAACGTAGGTGTTGACATTTTTAACGAAAATTTCATCATTTTTGTAGTGAGAAAAAATTAAATTTATTAATGTACATAACATATTTTTGGTCTACTGATTAACTACGTGTTACGTGCGTTCGTGGAAATTCTACCGTTACAGGGGTGAAATAAGAGATGAACATTTGTAAAAAAAATCGTCACTTTTGAAAGATTATTGATAATTTTGAAAGATTTTTAGGGTTTTGATTCTTATGAAATAAAAGATTATTGCAGTTTTTGCGTAAATTCTGAATGGTAAAATAGGGAATTAGTTCGTATCACTGAAATTATATAAAAATAGTTGAGGTAGATCTAAGTAGTGACCGTTTTTCCTACAACTGCTTTATGAAGCCTGGTCGAAATTGAGCTCTACGAGCAGTCTGGTAGTTCTAGCGCACGAAAGCTCAACCATAAATGCGGTATACAAGGAGGGTCTAAACCAATGTATTATAATATATAGGTACTAGATTAGTAGCTCTTAGTAAATATAACAAATATCTACGCGAGTGAAGCCGCTGGCAACAGCTAGTGTAATATTAAAACATAAACGCGCGTTCAGCTGTTAAAATCGTATAAAACATTTACTTACGTATTCTTTAACAATAATACAAAAAGCAATAAACAGAAATGTGCGAGCCGACGAGCTAAAAATAAGAAAAACTAACAATAATTCAATTCGCAAAAGAAAGTACAATTTCTTTAACGCGCCATCGCTTTCGGAGCCTAGACTTACTGTCCGACACAGAGATAGTGGAGTTTCATATTTATTATATAATTTATCTACACAAATAAACAAAATTGGAGTGTCTGTTTGTAATATTAAAATAACCGCTTTTTACTAAATGCACATATACGGTACATATACCAAAATGACATTTTTTTACAATTTTTGCTGGACCGATTTTGATGGGATTTTCACTGGCAGATAGCTGATGTAGTAAGGAGTAACTTAGGCTACTTTTATCTTAGAAATTTATTTGCTATTTAACTCTGCGAACTAAACAATAACTTTTTTGTTAAATTCGACGCGGACGAAATCGCGGGCACAGCTAGTTAATAAATATAAATACAATATTTTTACATGAATATCTCCTCAACCTCTTCAAGAGAAAAAAAAATTTAATGACTAATTGTGGTCTACGTATTAAACTTATGCATGCACAATCATTCGAAAATATAATATCATTTAATTTCATTTCATTTTAATTAAAACCGCACCACATTTGTCCTTTTTTCAAAAATACTTGACTGCTTAATTGAAGCAATACTTTTTACGAATCACTGTTAAGCTTCTACAAGGATTTTTTTTTAGTATTTTGTTGGTGATTGGTTTCAAACTTGTTAGACAAGACCCTTATATAATAAACTCGTAAAATGTAGGACTAGATTTAAGGAGATATTGAATAACAAAGTTTTTAACTACTTCCTTAAATACTAGTGAATTATTTATCTTTTTGACTGTTATAAAAACGGAATGTGGCCGAACCAGTGTAGTAGTTTGAAACTTGGGAAAAGACATAAGCTATGTCTAATAAAAGTCATGAAGCAATCTTAAAAAGATGCCACGATTTTGATGCAATTAAAATATACAGAATAACACAATTCCAAATGATAATTAATCTTTGAATGATAAACAATTTAGAAAACTTAAAGCGATGAGGTCAAATAAACACACAAGAAGTAAAAAAAAAGGTTAAAAGGAAGCTTAATAACAACGTATAAAAGGCAGTCGCTACGTAGCGATCTCTTTTAGACCACATTACTTGTTTGAAAGCAAAATCAACATGTGATACTAAACGGGTTTAAACAAAGTATACACAAAACAAAAATTATAAATAGATATTATATTTATACATAAACATATAAAGAATAAAATAATAAGCCGTATTTACGTTTTTTTAAATACGCCATAACTATTGTACCGTGTAGTACCTAGGAAAAAGCCACAATAGTATCTTTTGTCGCCACATCTATACGAAACGCTCAGACACTGTGAATAAAACTTATTCACCATTTATTCACTGTCAATCTGTTCCCGAGTCGGCCTATTCATAATAACCAATTCTGTTTGTATGTAGGGATTCCGCTTTATTATATTTCGTTTAGGGATTCGCGTGTTCAGTGAAGTTTCTTTTATATAAATTAATATAACTTGACAAAGGGTTTATGAGTGAGCTCTGACAGAATATCTTTTAAATGTAATTTTGGACTTAGAATAAGTTCTTTTGATTTTAACATATAAATATTTATATTACATGCCGTTTGATACAGTTTGCAGTGATCCGTTCCCTGCTCCGAGGGTTGTGGGTTGGATTTCTTGGTCTTTATTTTGCCTACCTTAGGAATAGATGATCGTGTGTGTATGTTAGCATATCATTTATCCTACTAATATTATAAATGAGAAAGTTTGTGAGGATGGATGTATGTATGTATGTATTATGCGGGTTCGATCCCCGTACATGACCAACATTTGTATTGGTCTTACAGATGTTTGCCGTGCTGCTTGTGCAGTCCTTGTGGGTCACCTTGCCTCGGAAAGCACGCTAAGCCGTCGGTCCCGGTTTTTATCATGTACACCTGATAGCGATCGTTACTCATAGTAGGGAATATATCCGCCAACCCGCGTTGGAGTAGCGTGGTTGATTAAGCTCTGATCCTTTTCCTACACGGAGAAAGAGGGATGACTTTTTTTTATATCACTAGTTCGGCAAACAAGCGTACGGCTCACCTGATGGTAAGAAATTACCATAGCTTATAGACGCCTGCAACACCAGAAGCATCGCAAGAGCGTTGCCGACCCAATCCCCAATGCCCCCAGGAGCTCTGGTCACCTTACTCACCAACAGGAACACAATACTGCTTGAAAACAGTATTTTCAGCTGTGATCTTCTGTAAGGTCGAGGTACTACCCCAGTCGGGCTGCTCCATATTTTGAGCAGGAAATTCCTGCAGTGCCCTACCTCAGTTAACTGTGAGTCAGTGACTATATTTATGTAGTCATATTCCTGCTTAAAATCTATTGTTACTATTCTTACACATTTATTATTAATTAAATAATCTTGTACTTCAAGCACTTGATAGTAAATTTCAAGCCGATGTTTTTACGATGTGTTGTTACTTGCATAATAAAATCTTCGATTGATTGAATCCAATTTTAACACATAAAATAATATTTTTACGTATAAGTAAAAATTTCAAGTATAAGAACACCAAAATGCAGGTATACCAAAACGAATAAGCGCTTAAACTATTATGACAGTATGATAATATCCGTCTTGTATTTGAGAAAATCCTCAAACGTTCTTCGCCTAAGACTGCGCTTTACCGGTAAAAGCGTCAAAGCTTAATGAATGCGCCCATCAACCGTCTCAAAACTTGCCAACACCAATATTTGGTTACTGCGCATGTTAACAAAGGTGGCATATTATATTAACCCAAACTGAACTGGGGAAATTTATTACAAAAGCTGCAACGAAACACCTACCACGATACAAATGAAGAACTTCGCTTAAAAAAACACAACAAATCCATTGCTGCTTTTCTTATATCATTCCCTTAGAGTTTGAAATAAAACCGCAATTGATAGTAATGTAGTGTAAGTGTCGAGCGGTAATAATTTTCATTTCTGTTATAGGTACCAGTTAAGTATGAAGGGTAGGAACTTTGGACAGCTACGTCGGCGTCGAGACACGCACGCAAATGCAAGGAGCCGTGATGACACGTTATATGAGACAAAAGATTGAGTTATGCTTCGTCTATGCATTATTAAATATCTAACTTCGTAAAACATTGCATGGAGGTATTCGAACATCTAAGTAATGTTCCTTGGCGTTTGTTATATACGAAATTATGATTTATAGTGGAGATATTAGTTTTGTGTGCATTGTAGAGTTGTGATTTTTTTTTTGTTTCTGAAGTGTAACTTCTTTAGAATAGTTGTGATTTAAAACTCGATGAAACGAAAACGCGTCACGATAAATAAACTAACACGTAAATGTATAGAAGCAAAATAAGATATAATACATTACACATTATTTTATAATCTTTGTGGAAAAAAATACTCCTAAACTACTTTTCAGAAGTTTCACTTCTGCGGTGTGTAAATTGAAAACAAACACATTTTTTTTATTAAATATTTTGAAAGAAATTTCTAATTCTTTAATAAATATTGCGCTGATAAGTCACTTAAAGCGTTATAGTCATCATCATCATCATCACAGCAGCCTTTCGCAGTCCACTGTTGGACATAGGCATCCACAAGTTTGCGGCAAAAATGGCGTGAACTCATGTGTTTTGCCCATAGTCACCACGCTGGGCAGCCGGGTTAGTGACCGCAGGGCTGGCTTTGTCGCACCGAAGACGTTTAGTATGTTTTTGCAAATTAAAGTTCGTATTTTTATATTATGTATTAGACTAAGTAATTTTATTCCTTTCACAAAAGTTACAACTCCACGGAAATAAGTTATAAAGCGACTACATAATTTGGATTAACAACCCTAAATATATTATTGTTTATTACGACTAAATGTGCAGCTTAATACTTAATCAAATATTTACTAAGCCCAGACTTGAGGTAGGAATTGAACCAACAACAAAATGAGCAGAAAGCATCATCATAAAACTAATCGATTCAACAGCTCCATTAACTCCAAGACCTCGAGACAAAAATGCGAAATAACAAAATAGAACTACCACAACCTTTTCCAGTCGTAATTATTACAAGTTACGTGAAATTACTGCAATGCAGCTTTCGCAAAATACTTTCCATCTAATGAGGTTTTTGAAAGTGAATGAGGTAAGTAATATACCTAAATATTTCCACAGTCGCGTCCGTAATGACAATTTAAAATGAAAATAACAGCGTATATTTTAAGTACGGGATTTAAAAAAAAACGGTTCCAGAGATTTTTCACGAAACATAAGAAAATCCAGCTTTATTGTTACACTCAGACAGCCGACTGTTTACTAATTAATGTTGCCCGCATGTTAACGTGTAGGGGCTCTGCTGTTTTCTCGTCTCGTGGATAATTTATCGCGTCAAACTGTCTTTTAACTTCACACAGATGATTGTTTTAATAGGATAACTTTGGAGTTTCTTATTAATCTCTCCGGAGAGATTATTAAAATTTTAATTTGTAATATGACGATTCGAAGTTGCTTTTGAAGTTTATTTGAATAAATATATTTTAAATTTTGATTTTGATTGATTTTGACAACTTTGTCCGACAGTTGGACGTTACGATTGAATCAATCGATCAATGAAATTCAGTCTTTGCATGTAATGAGTTAGTGACTGAACTATAGCTTTGACTGGTCCGTTGAGGTAGTTAACAGCGACTCTGCATTTTATTTATAAATGTCACATTTTGTTGTTACATGGAACATTCACAACAAAAATTAGGTATATTATTCGACTGTTACCTAAAACCTAAACTTTTAGTTTGCCTTCCCTAAAAGAAAACGACGGTGTGTATATGTTAAAAACCCAGGATTTCTCTACATGAGGTAGGCTCGGCAGGAAATATTCTGATGAAAATATAGACCAGCCCTACTGGGGAAGCTTCGACCTTATAGAAGTTCACAACTAAATAATACTGCTTTTAAAATTTGCTTTATACACGTTAGATGATAAAAATTAATAAATATATCTCCAAATCATTGTCACCGTACCCCTCCCGCACACTCGTCGCCTGCTGTTCCCACTTTTTTATTTCTAATTACTTGATGTGTTTCGGATTGGAATTAAATCTCGTCGCTATACCGACCCATTAGGGGCGTGAATGCGGTCTACCCATTGTAGGATTTCAACCTAGACTTGAAACCAAACTACACCCTTAAGTGTCACTTCGCGCTTACTTGCGCAAACCTGTTTGCATATATTAATGAAAATAGACAAATTACAATCCCAAATATGCAGTTTTAACGGATGTGAATTATTTATACTGATTGATAAAGTAGCTGCTAGTTCCACCAATAACTCGACGGGTCAATGAACGTTGTTTTTATTACTATTTCGTATTTGTGAATGGGAGACGAAACACGCAAAGTGACTGGAAGCAGTTGAAAATCAAAGAATTACGAAAATTCATGTAAATACTTTTAATATAAATATGTACACCATCCTTTCATATTTTAGGATCAGGATTTAATATTAGTATAATATGTTCATGTGTATGTTACATAACATTTTTGCGCCCCACCTCACAGTCCTTATTTAGTCCTCTGCCCAAAGATAGTCTGGAAGAGATCGCTGTATTAGCAATAAGGCCGCCTGTTGCAGCTGATGCAAATTCTATTTTTATATATTATTTGTAATACTGTTAAAACCTTGTATTGGTGTGAGAAAGTGTAAATAAATAAATAAATATAAATATTTGTCTATAAGTATTTGTATATAAGTATTTGTTTTTCTTTTATACGTCTAGGTCGACAAACAAGCGTATAGCTCACCTGATGGTAAGCAAATACCGCTTATAGACGCCTGCAAAACCAGAAGAATTACAAGCACGGTGGCTACCCTCCTGTCAATCCCTCCCAGCAACCCATATTCACTACAGAAACACAACACTGCTTGTAAGCAATATTATTTAGCTGTAATCTTCTGTAAACTTGAGGAACTTCCCGATTCAGGCCATTCCAGATTTTGAGCAGGATATATCCTCATGTGCCGAACCACAATAAAAATTTTAACGATTTTACTAAAAAGTTTCTTCTGAAAAATCCATTTATAATCAATGCTTACTTCGTCTTAATAAAACACTGAATGATGAAGATATTCTCTATCCTTCAACAAATAAAAAGCATACGGCTTACTCATATCTTATATAAAATGTTACGCTTCGCATTCATTCCTTGGACTTCAAACATGACCAAGCTCTTAAAGTGAAAGGTTTCTTTAAAACCACCTCGTTTTAGATGACACTGATTCATTTTTCGACAAAACGTTTTGCAGCGGTGACAAAATGCTTTGAGGTGACTCTTGCGATCCAATAACACCATTTCTATTAATCTGGAATTATATCTTTATACTTCTATACTAATATTATAAAGCTGAAAAGTTTGTTTCTTTGTTTATACGTGCTTATCTCACGAATTACTGGTTTGAATTGAAAAATTCTTTTTGTGTTAGAAAGCCCATTTACCCAGGAAGGTTATTTATTAATAGGCTATTTTTTTCCCAAAAGAACGCGTGTGAAACCGTAGGGCACAGCTAGTGTAACAATATAACTAAGCAGTTAATCCTACAGGTAAAGATGACCGTGTGTGTATGTTACCCCTACTAATATTATAAATGTGAATATAAGTTTGTTTGTTACGCTTTCACGCGAAAACTACTTAACCAATCATCATGAATCTTTGTATACATATTCTTGGAGGTATTAGAAGTATAATAGGATACTTTTTACTAAAAATAATTCAGTACGAGTGAAGCCGCGGGTAAAAGCCAGTAAGATATATAAAAAAACCACTTCTCTCATTCAGCTTGATCGTAGGCTATATCGCTTCACGATACGACGTATAGGATAGGCGTTAAAAAGTCATAACCAAATACCAAGAGGTAAGTATAGTTCATGAATCATATAATAATAATTTAAGTGGTCACTTACACTAGCAAAAGAAGATTGTTTTCGTTACAAAACTCTGTGGACCCACACTAAATATTCCACTACCGGTGTCTATTATTATTATCATATAAAAGTTGATATTAGTTTCTCGAAATAGTTATGTGTTAGGTTCTCCGCAGCCCGCTCGCTCAGCACATTACAGTTTTCAATATTGTAAAACTGTTATTACGATTGCACCGGCTTTTAAGAGGAAGTCAAATGAATATCTTTATTTATAATAACTATTCAAAATAAAAATTAAATAAACGTTAACACAAAGATTCTTTTGTCATATCGAAAATGACATCGTTCTAGAAAATCGGAAAATTATTTTATCTCTCTTTGCGTCGCCAACCCGCCTGCCCAGCGTGGTGACTGTGGGCAGGACACGTGAGTTCACGTTGTTTTTGGCGTGAACTTGTGGAGGCCTATGTCCAGCAGTGGACTGTATAGGCTGTAATGACTCTCTTTGTGTCGGAGGTTAATAGAACTGTAACAAGTCTAATTTTGTACATTCTAGATCATTAGAAGTTTTATTCTGATAAAAAGGTTCCTGAACCCTAAAAACAAAATCTATTCTGTAATCGATAATGAAAGAAAAATTCTTTTTTTCACTATTTTTCTGTCTGCCTATATCTTGGCAACGCACAATGTTGAAACTACAAAATTAAACTTGATTAGATTTGAATGAAACTTCACGGGATTCGTGTTTATGTTAACTAGAATCAATTTTTAAAAGAGAAATTTAATAATCATTTGCTAATAAACGATTTAAAACTGTTTTTAGACTTTTTTTACCCAGAGGAAATCTTTAACGGATGCCTACAGCCCGGGAGAACTGGAGATTATAATTTTCAGAACGGGATTCGTGTTTATGTTAACTAGAATTTATTTTTAAAAGAGTAATTTAATAATAATTTGCTAATTAACGATTTAAAACTGTTTTTGGCCTTTTTTTACCCAGAGGAAATCTCCTACAGCCCGGAGGAACTGGAGGGTAGTCCGAGTCGCACGGACTAAAACCTCTGGGGTGTTCCTTCGACACGCCTGGGCGGAATCACGGGGACGCAGTTGCACTTCCGCGATACCGCTAGAGATTGCCTTAAAAGCTCGACGCGATTCGTAACTCCTGAGAGGCTCCCTCGAACACAAAGGTCGCCTCCCTCTTGAGGACCCTGCAATGAGGACGATACATACCCCGCTCTATCGACCGCTGGTCCGGCGTTACGGCGGCAGATTGGCCGGGTAGGCCCAGCGTCGCCGTTTTTACTGTTTTTAGACCTGCTTAGATAATTTTTATTTTTTTATTTTATCTGTTGCCCTTGCGACGCTAAGTTAAGTATATAACAAATATCTCATTTTACATATAAATGATCTCTTTTGAGCAAAATAAAAGTTAAACAAATCAACTCAATAATTTTAAAAACGTTCTAATAATTAAAAAAATACTGGCTGAAAAATCAATTTTTTTTTTACTTATTTTTAAAACTACGAAGCTCTATATCCCCCTTAAGATCGGTGAAGTTTAAGCAAACTTGGCAGAACTTAGAGTTAATTCGGCGATTTGTCTAACATATGACGCTCGACGCGCTTATTTTCTGAACATTCCCAGTAGACATCCTCCGAAACTGTATTTACTCGGTAACATTTAGCAAATATGTACTTTTGGTCATAAAGAATATTGTACTGAACCATTGAATATAACCGGTTTTTTTTTTCAGAAAGCGAATCAATCTATAAAATTCAATAATAATTTACTAGAAATCAATCAACTCTATTTTCTTAAAAATCAAATTCAGATATATTTAAAATGAGTATATTTACTCCTGGGGGGAATTGGAGATACGGTCGGCAACGCGCTTGCAATGCTTCTGGTATTGCAGACGTCAATAAGTAATGGAAATCGCCTACCACCAGGTGAGCCGTACCCTTGTTTACAGACCTAGTTATATAGAAACTAACATTAAGCTAGCTTTTGTAATCAATAAAAAAACATAGTAAACAAAAGTCAGCCCGTAAAAATCAATCATAATTTACTAGAAATTAATCAACATTATTTTCATTATATTAAAATACTTTTTTATATTATTTACAATAAAAAACCTACTAAACAAAACTCGTATGTCAACGAGAACAGATTTATTATAAGAAGGATAAACAGAATAAATATTTAATACGCATAACGAAATAAAAATTCGCAATTGAATTGCCAAAAAAATAACATTAAAATTAGACAAATATTTGATATCGAAACCAATAACCCAGTTTTGTATTATCATAAATTTCAATCGTGTTTTTTTTTTCTGAAAGCGAATTTTTAAATTTACGTTTATGCCCGCGACTATCAGCTCTAATAAATCAACATTGTCCATTCAAAGCGATTCCACTCGATTTCCTGCCAAAATTTATCGATATTACAATCTTTTCGGTTATCTGTACAAAAAATATGAAGGTGCGTTACGAAAATTTTTTTTTTTTTTTTTAATTTTAAAGTCAATTAGATAACGCGGATAACAAATTAAGAGCTTAGTGAATGGCTTTTTGTTTCAAATTTGGTTATCTGACCTTTTTGTTTTATTTAGATGACGTTAAATACGAATATTTTATAGGAGTTTCTACTTTGTGACTGTCTATTTCATTTTTTTTTTAATTACCAGACATGTAATATGTAATAAATAATTTCGTCGACATTTTTACTGACTAAATACGATCTCATTTTGAGTTTCTATTTCATATAACAAAATAAATCTTACTTATTAATTAATGCTTTAAACTTGAAATAAAACATTATATTATTAACTAAATATAAAGAATCTTTCTTAATTTATGTTTTGTGTATTTAAATGAAATATTTAAAAATGAAACTTAAAATTTTTTATTTTCTTTTTTTATTGATACTAAGAGGACTTAACTACAACATATGCAAAATCATACGTGCAAAAATTAATTGTATAGATGTCATCATCACCACAAGCTAAAAAACTAGCCGCACCAAAAAAAAATATTATTACCCGCCAAAATAAAAAGCACACAATTTACAAAAAACATAACTATAACACGACCAAATTAAGTTTGTACGTTCAAGTGTCCTTAATCATATTTTAAATAAAGCTTTGGGTGGTCTAAAATGAGCCACATAGCTCATTCACCAGTTATAACGAGAGTATAATTCGATTTCCCCATAATCTACCCCTGTGAGCAACCCAGAGGGACCGAATTGCATATAAATTGGATCCCTCAAAGGACTACTTCTAATCCGAAAATGGATGCATTCAAAAATTATTATTTCTTTGTATTACAGTACGTTTCGTATGTATTTACGGTTATAAAGCCTTTGTATAATTTTGTAGCTATTATTTATATATTTATTTTATAGCATGTTTAGCGTATTTCCTCTTATGATAAGAATTAAAGAATATATATTATGTAAAGTTCTTCTGCTCAAGAACCGATAACGGTTTGTGGGCAATTAATTATATAATTATATATTTTATAGTTTTGGGTTGTGGTTTAACGACAAAAGCCTATACCCTACTATTCCCATATTTTTAACCGAGTTCCAAAAAAGGAGGAGGTTCTCAATTCGACTGTTTTTTTTTTATGTATGTTACATCAGAACTTTTGCCCGTGTGGACCGATTTCGACAATTTTTTTTTAATCGAAAGGTGGTGTGTGCCAATTGGTCCCATTTAAATTTATTTGAGATCTAACAACTACTTTTCGAGTTATATCTAATAATGTGTTTTTATTTGACGCTTTTTTCGTCGACCTACGTTGTATTATACCGCATAACTTTTTACTGGATGTACCGATTTTAATAATTCTTTTTTTGTTGGAAAGGGGATATCCCTAGTTTGGTACCGTGATAAGGAAACCAAAATCTGATGATGGGATCCCAGAGAAATCGAGGGAAACTCTCGAAAATCCGTAATAACTTTTTACTGGGTGTACCGATTTTGATAATTTTTAATTTAATCGAAAGCTGATGTTTATCATGTGGTCACATAAAAATTTTATCGAGATCTGATAACTACTTTTTGAGTAATCTTTAATAACGCGTAGTTGCTTGACTATTTTTTCGTCGATCTACGTTGTATTACTTGTCGATGTAATTGAAGTCGGTTTTTTTTTCGTTTGCGAGCAAACACAATTATTCTTCTTGTCTTTTCAATCCTACGTAACATCGGTGTAACAGACAATGGTTCTTGTGTGAATATTATTCAAGAATAATAATTATTATTATTTAATTTAATTTTATATGTAAAACAGGATATTTATTTTGTTCGTTGTTGGTCATTTTGAGTTCCCAAAGTAATGACATTACGGTCAGGTTAGTGACAGACAAAAGATATGGTAACATATCATTTTACATTTTAATTTATTCTTCGTCAACTTTTGGTGTCGATAAAACTAGGGTACAATCCTGTTACTTTAATAGATTTATAATGATCAATAAGTAGGTCATAAAATAAATTGACTATTATGTACAACCCTGGAAACTAATTTATGGGGTTGGGGGGAAAGAGGGGGGTTGGGTGGGGGGGAGGAGGGTGGGTTTTCACCCCTCCGGCAGCCTATTTTCGTGTAAACCCCGTTGTTACAGAGATAAGGTTAAGGTTAAATTTTTGTTATTTTTGACTCCACCTTAATTCTGGTGCTGCGGTAAGTTTACTCATGCTCCGTTCTGCGACTATCACGCGTTATTTTCCAAGAAATTTACGTAAAAACGATTTTTACTGTAAGATGAAAATACGATACGAACTGACCTTTAACGACTGACGAATAGACACTTTTAAACAAAATAACGCCACTTTTAAACAAAATAACGCGTAGTTGTGCTGCGGGACGTCCACTCATGCTCCGTTTTGGGACTTTCACACGTTATTTTTCGAACTAATGGTGAAATAAAATGATAATTTAAAACACAATAACAATTATTAAAAATACGATACGAACTGACGTTTAACGACATAGACAACATAAACTGAGTTCTGGGACAGATTATTAAATGCATAATATAAATTATATAAAAATCATTTTTAAGATTTAATAATCTAAGCTATTTTTATTTATTATTAATATCTCAAATAATTGTAATTTTCTTTTCTTAAAGTACTTTTAAATTTGTATCCATAAATAAGTCAGAGATAGAAATAGATTAAAAATACTTTGAGATAGTTTAACATTGCGTGCTAGAATATAGGTTTAGAAATTCGAAAAATACCCAAAACCGAATCGGAGCACCCCACTGTCCACGTGGTCTTGGTCTGTCCTACCCCTAGAGTGTTTTTTTTGTGCCGCGGAGGCGCGGAGGGAGGGCAGCCCTCGCCCGCCGTGCGAAAGCGCGCGAACGAATGCGTAGAGGAGCGGCTGAGGCTGGTCGCCGCAGGCGACCAGCCTCCGCTGCGGAACGGAGCATGAGTGAGCGTGCTTTCGCACGCAAGGGCGGAAGGGCTGCACTTCCCGCAGCGCCGGAGCCAAGCGTTCCTCTAACTTTCGAAATTCTTCTTCTAGCCTGAAAACTTTAACCATGGATATCTCCATAACTATGGGGTTCTGAGGTGTGACAGTGGTACCAGGGGTAGCGTTCCCCATCCTCTCCCCCCTTCCCCCCACGTCGTTAAACGTTGTACTTCTTAAGTTAGATAGGTTAGGGTTATTTTTTTTTTTTTTTTTTTTGTTAAACGAAACTGTCGTTAAACGTACTTCTTAAGTTAGATAGGTTAGGGTTATTTTTTTTTTTTTTTGTTAAACGAAACTGTCGTTAAACGTACTTTTTAAGTTAGATAGGTTAGGGTTATTTTTTTTTTTTTTGTTAAACGAAACTGTCGTTAAACGTACTTCTTAAGTTAGATAGGTTAGGGTGATTTTTTTTTTTTTTTTTTGTTAAACGAAACTGTCGTTAAACGTACTTCTTAAGTTAGATAGGTTAGGGTTATTTTTTTTTTTTTTTTGTTAAACGAAACTGTCGTTAAACGTACTTCTTAAGTTAGATAGGTTAGGTTTATTTTTTTTTTTTTTGTTAAACGAAACTGTCGTTAAACGTACTTCTTAAGTTAGATAGGTTAGGGTTATTTTTTTTTTTTTGTTAAACGAAACTGTCGTTAAACGTACTTCTTAAGTTAGATAGGTTAGGGTTATTTTTTTTTTTTTTTTTGTTAAACGAAACTGTCGTTAAACGTACTTCTTAAGTTAAATAGGTTAGGGTTATTTTTTTTTTTTTTTTTTTTGTTAAACGAAACTGTCGATAAATGTTTAATTAATTTTATATATAATATATAAAGTATAGCAATTAATTTTATATACAATATTAATTATATGTATATGATAATTTTAAATTAGATACGTTATGGTTGTTTTTTTTTGCAATGACAAAAATTAAAATAAAAATAAAAATATATTTCAGTAAAAAGTATGACATGAAATTAAAATAAAATACACTACAATCATTTTGTTTAATAGTCTGTTTTAGAACTGTTTATGTTGTCTATGTCGTTAAACGTCAGTTCGTATCGTATTTTTAATAATTGTTACTGTTTTTATTTTATGTACAGTTATTTAGATAAGAATAATGATTTTGTGTTTAAATTTTTTCTAAAAGTAATGCTAAGTGACGCGTTATTTTGTTTAAAAGTTTCTATTTGTCAGTCGTTAAAGATCAGTTCGTATCGTATTTTGATTTTGCAATAGAGATCGTTTTTACGTACATTTTTTTTGAAAATAACGTGTGAAAGTCGTGGAATGGAGCATGAGTGCATTTCCCGCAGCACTGGAATTAAGCTAGAGTCAGACACGGAGCTCTAAGGTATTGTAATAATCAAATCTAAGGTATTGTAACCTCAAAACTTTAACCACAATATTTTCGTAACTATGGGGTTTACACGATAATAGTTGCCAGGGAGGGTTAGGGGGGGTAGAAACCCACCCTTCCTACCCCTCCCAACCCCCCTTTTCTCCCTTAACCCCATAATTTAACCTTAAAACATTAACCACGATGTCTTTGTAACAACGGGGTTTACACGAAAATAGTCTGCCGGAGGGGTGAAAACCCACCCTCCTCCCCCCCAACCCACCCTCCTCCCCCCCACCCAACCCCCCTCTTTCCCCCCAACCCCATAAATTTCTCGCCAGGATTGTACATAATTACCAATAAATTTGACGGATATGCAATAATTATTAATGAAAAATGGCGCGAACTTGGGGAGGCCTATGTTCAGCAGTGGACTGCAATAGGCTGAACTGACTGACTGACTGACTGAAAAAAAATACTGTGACTTATACAAACTAATTCGATAAATGACATTTTTTTATTATAGTTAAGAATAAGCATGGTTTCTAGCAGGACTTTTTATATATGAGTCATTGCTATGCCATTTCGAATGTAATGGAGAGGTAATGATCCCAGTACAATTAATTTATTTAATGTGAAATAGTAACATAATTATTAAATTAAATAGTGAAAAAAAACGAGTGTGATTTAGACCACATGACTGAAGTAAAACTTACGAAACGTAACCCTCTTTCTATCTTCACTTACTTATATCTTCCTCTCAACTTCCGTTCACCTCGCCCGATCACACTTTTCGTAATGCTCTCTATGTTTATACTTTAGCTAAATTTTACTTTAATAAATAAATAAAATAATTGTTGATGGATTCCCTCCTTCGTCTTTTCTTTGTTGTTGAACGAAACTTTCGGGTAGTGACAAAATTAATAGCTAGTAATGACCCATTGGCGAATTTAGCAGCGACTCTGATTTCTGTACCTAGGTTTGTAGTTTCAATTTCTGCCTCAAGCTTAGGTATTTAGTTACATACTTGAGAAACAGACGACTGTGTCTGAATATTGAAGATATTTATTTAAGATAGTTTTTAAATAAATAAACGAAAACAAATCCAGCGACATTAATGAACAATTTACCAAACAGAACGCAGCGCAGTAACCCTGTCCCATTAATTAAAATTAAGTATGGTATTATAAATGCCTATCAGGGCCCTACGCACAACCGTGGTTTGATTGCACTTTCGTACACAGTGCTCAGAAGGGACAAATGTAGGTCACCTAAATTCTCACTCCCTTCGGGTAACCGCGCTTGTTGTGGACTTTATGACGTCAAGTGGAATATTTTGTTTTGCAAAATTTCATTTTACATGGTGTGTGTGATTTTGTTAGTAATACATTTCTAAATAAAAATTAATCACTGAAATTTCTAATTGCGTATATCTTCCAAACGACTGCAACAATGCTTTGCTATTTTGGTAATAAATTTATTGTGATTGGTAACATTATATACGTTTGGCGAAGAGGAGGGAGACAGAGGAGAGGTGATGTGTAGTGAGAAGAGGAGAGTAGAGTAGCTGGTCATTCCTTTCGACGAGAGCAATGTGATCGGACAAGAAGTAATCTTTAACCGACTTCAAAAAGGAGGAGGTTACTCAATTTGACACTCTTTTACTCATATATATATATATATATATGTTCGGGGATAACTCCGTCATTTATGAACCGATTTTGATAATTCTTTTTTTGTTGGAAAGTAAATATCCTAAGTACCATGATAAGGAAACCAGG
The DNA here is from genome assembly GCF_905220565.1 of Melitaea cinxia. NCBI lineage: Eukaryota > Metazoa > Arthropoda > Insecta > Lepidoptera > Nymphalidae > Melitaea > Melitaea cinxia. Next base: position 2,107,745 of record NC_059410.1, read on the forward strand.
ATCTGATGATGGGATATCAGAGAAATCGAGGGAAACCCTCGAAAATCCGCATAACTTTTAACTGGGTGTACCGATGTTTGTCATGGGTGGAACTTTTGGAGTAATCTTTGATAATGCGTATTCACTTGACTATTTTTTCGTCTACCTACATTGTATCACTTGTCGATGTAATTGAAGTCGGTTTTTTTTTTCGTTTGTCAGCAAACACAATTTTATATTAAAAAAAATAAGTGTGCTCTTCCCCACACGACTGAAGTAAAACTTACGAAACTTGAATAACCCTCTCTTTCTATCTTCACTAACTTAGATATCTCAAATTAAAATTATATTTATATAGATATTATATTAAATATTAGAAAAATATTTTTTTAGTTTACTTATTTATTAAAATCTAGAAGAGTAATTACTATTGCACTATGTTGCATATATAGCAAGAAAAGATAGTATAATATAGTGTCGCAAAATGTCTACAGAATATAATACTTTCAAATTTATTTATTTTTAATTATTCATTCCCATTCAGAATTTCCGATATTCATACTCATTGAAAATGAAATAACGAATTTATTTTTAAACGTCGTCCTAGAACTATGTTTCTTTTCAATTAACTCGTTTAATTATCTCTGTTTAGTTTTGTACGTACTTTAAAAATATAACGAAGTCCAATATTTTTCTAATAATATTATAAATCGAAAATTTTGTGACGATGGATGAGGGTGTATGTTTGTTACCCTTTCATACAAAAACATGTAATTGTAATTAAATTAGGCGTATGTACGCTGTTCTAATACACCTCTTGTCGGAAATGAACAGAGTACTTTCAAGTAAACTTTACATAAAATAAAAATAAAATAAAATAAGGTAAGAAGATAATTTTTTTAAAATTATTTTTCATCATCATCATCATCATCACTTCAGCCTATCGCAGTCCACTGCTGGACATAGACCTTCACAAATTCGCGTCAAAAATGGCATGAATTCATATTGTGTGTTGCCCATAGTCCACGCTGGGCAGGCGGGTTGGTGACCGCGGGGCTACCTTTTTCGCACCGAAGACGCTGCTGTCCGTCTTCGACCTGTGTATTTTAAAACCAGCCGTTAGATGGTTATCCCGCCATCGGTCAGCTTTTTAAGTTCCACAGTGAAACTGTGTTATCCCTTACTCGCCTCTTACGACACCCACGCGAAGAAAGGGGGTGGCTATATTCTTTACGGCCGTAACCACACAGCACAAATTACTTTTAAAATTATTTTTACGTCATTCTAAAACAGTTCTGTCGGCCCTTATCCGTCTGTCGATACAAATAAAAAAACGAGTGTACTTTAGACCACACGACTGAAGTAAGACTTCTTTAGCACTAGGCCTGCACTGTGTCTTAGATATACAAAACGTAACTGGCTATGAGGGAAGAGAGAAAGAAAATGTGTGCTCACACCCCTCTCTTACTCTGTTCGCCTCACTCGATCATACTTTTCAGTAACGCCCCCGTCACGCATTCACTAGTGTACCATCTAGCAATTCTAAACAGTTTTAGAACTGCTGGTCCGAAGTAAAACTATTGTAAAATAAACGCAGGCATACGCTTCAGCCTGTAATATCCCACTACTGGGCATAGGCCTCTTTCCCCATGAGGAGAAGGATCGGCGCTTAATCAACCACGCTGGTCCAATGCGGGTTGGCGGATATATTCCCTACTATGAGTAACGATCGCTATCAGGTGTACATGATAACAGCCGGGACCGACGTCTTAACGTGCTCTTCGAGGCACATTAGGGAGACCCACAAGGACTACACAAACACCCAAACCACGGCAACCACCTGTATGGCCAATACAAATGCTTGTCGTGTCAAACGCAGGCACATATACAACAAATACACTGATATTATATGTAGTACACGAATACGCCACAAATATTTTATGTAATAAAAATGGCATGGGCAACTAAGAGCCCGCGGATGTTGTTTATATAATTAATAAATAAAATAAATATGTACTGTAAGCATATCGCTACATTTACCCGACTGTCATACACAGATATTCATATACATCTTAACCCACTACAGGGGTCTTCAAAACTGCGCAATTGCAGCCTCCACGTGGTGGGTTCGATGACCTCGGTGAAAAAAACTCAACGCACAGTTTTCAACTCTACTGCTACGTGATAAGTATGTTTTGAATGTAATTTCTTCGTTATGTTGGTAATGTTTAATGTGACACAAATAATTTCATGTGTTGCTGAAGTGTGTGTAAATTGGGGCGTTATATTGGAAAGGTTATGTATTATAATTTTATTATACATAAAGGTAGCTTTGACAAGTAACAGATTTGATTGTAATCGAAAACTTCGGTGGATTGAAAAGTTAAAAAAAATTCTTTTGCCAACTGCCAGCATTCTTTTTTTTTTTATTTGGTTAGAAAATCAACCTCATTTATATTTTTATAAGAAAACTTTTTTGTTATTTCATATTTCTGTTCGCGAACATTTATAAGTTATAAAAACTTCAATTCCAAATTCAAATAATTCAAAGCATTGTACTATATAAATTGATGAGTGCCTAAAAAGTCAGACAATTTAAAACTACGCGTTTATTATCTTTTAAGAAAAATCACAAAAAAGACATCTTATTAATCGACTTCAAAAAATTGTGTTTGCTCGCAAACGAAAAAAAAACCGACTTCAATTACATCGACGAGTAATACAACGTAGATCGACGACAAAACAGTCAAGTAACTACGCGTTATCAAAGATTACTCAAAAAGTAGTTATCAGATCTCAATAAAATTTATATGTGACCACATGGCAAACATCAGCTTTCGATTAAATTAAAAATTATTAAAATCGGTACACCCAGTAAAAAGTTATAGCGGATTTTCAAGAGTTTCCCTCGATTTCTCTGGGATCCCATCATCAGATCCTGGTTTCCTTATCATGGTATCAAACTACAGATATCCCCTTTCTAACAAAAAAAGAATTATCAAAATCGGTACATCCAGTAGAAAGTTATTGCGGATTTTCGAAAGTTTCCCACGATTTCTCTGGGATCCCATCATCAGATCCTAGTTTCGTTATCATGGTACCAAACTAGGGATATCCTCTTTCCAACAAAAAAAGAATTATCAAAATCGGTACATCCAGTAGAAAGTTATGCGGTATAATACAACGTAGGTCGACGAAAAAAGCGTCAAGTAAAAACGCATTATTAGATATAACTCGAAAAGTAGTTGTTAGATCTCAAATAAATTTAAATGGGACCAATTGGCACACAAAACCTTGCGATTAAAACAAAATTTGTCGAAATCGGTCCACACGGGCAAAAGTTCTGATGTAACATACATAAAAAAAAAAAAAAAAAAAAAAAAAAAAAAAAAAAAAATACAGTCGAATTGAGAACCTCCTCCTTTTTTGGAAGTCGGTTAAAAAGGAGGACGTTACTCAATTCGACCATATATATAATTTTTTATGTATGTTTGAAGATAACTTTGTCGTTTAGGAACCGATTTTGACAATTCTTGTTTTGTTAGAAAGGAGATATCCCCAGGTGTTACCATGATAAGGAAACCATGACCTAATGATGGAATCCCAAAAAAAGAGAACCCTCGAATATCGTACGACTAGTGCATTTGGTATTTTTTTTTTTTCGTCACTTACGTTGTATTACTTGTCGATGTAATTGAAGTCGGTTTTTTCATTTACTATCAAACACAATTATTTTTAGGCGACATTACAAAATTTGACGTTGGCACAACGGTTACAGCCATGGATTGTAGATGTTGTGCTGGCGGTTGTGGGTTCAATCCCCGCACATGACAAACATTTGTATTGGCTATAGCGGTGTTTGCCGTGGTCTGGGTGTTTATGCAGTCCTTGTGGGTCTCCCCATCGTGCCTCGGAGAGCACATCAAGCCGCTGGTCCCGGTTGTTATCATGTACACCTGATAGCGATCGTTACTCATAGTAGGGAATATATCCGCCAACCCGCATTGGAGCAGCGTAGTGGATTAAGCTCCGATCCTTCTCCTACATGGGGAAAGAGGCCTATGCCCAGTAGTGGGGATATTACAGGCTGAAGCGATACAAAATACCTTACGCAACATAAATAACTAAAAACACATGCAGTATATAGACATAAACTACAACCACAAGAAGTAAATACCATCTAATCACATCACATAAACACGTCACATGAATCAATAAACCAACCGTATAACACACAGTTAATATATAAAACAACACAAACGTAGTTTTCCACTAACACATTAATAAAGAAGCATCGTAGTTTATGTTGACAGAGCCAGCCATAAGCTGTTTGTTATTACATATTGAAACCTCTTTGATGTGTCGAGCAAATGTTTGTCTGTTTGTAAGTTTGTGTAGCGACAAATTCTTATTTCAAACGGTTTCGCCTCCGCAAATATTCGCTGCGAAACGTTGAGTAAATAGAATTAGTATCGTACGAGGAGATATATTTATAGCTGTGTGAATGGTATATTTTCATCTATAATTCTTGAGTAATAAAGTATGAATAGTTAATGTTAAAAGATTTGGAGTGAAATAATTTCTTATTTTTATATATATAAATCCATATTTCGTTTGTCATTGATTGTTACTTTTATTTAGAAATGAGTTAATGTAAAATCATAGAAAAATAAAAAAAATCACGATTTTTTTGTACCTGATAATGCTATAAAAATTCTGATAGACAAACAACAAAGACACATAAAAAGAACAATAAATAAATTGCAAAAAAAATTCTAGCAATTTTATTTCTTTCTCATTTTTTTCATTCAAAAATAATAAAAGAACATTGCATAAAAATAGAAAAAACAAAAACAAAATGAACAATTGATTCCAAACATTTTTGCAGTTGAAGCAAAAGTGAAACGAGCACGTGAAAAACTCGTTTAAATTTATTTTGTAAACTTCAAAACTGTCTTCCGCATTCCTGACGACTTTATGTCTTACAAAATAAGGTACAGAATTACGAACCTCTAGACTGAGTTGAAGACAATTCCCAACAATGTCGCCGCGGTATCTGGACTTAATTTTATTTTAACACCGAAAATTATTTATGTTGACATTGCACGAAAGGGCTGCGACAAATTCGTTGTAGACCGCGCTAAGGCACGCTAGGCTTGTACGGCGTTAATATATTTTTAACACATATTTAACTAGCGTTCTAGAAAGTTTCTCAAGCCAGTCTAGACGTAGTGCAATCGTTTTTAGGTAAGTCATTATCTTTATTGATACTAGGAATTGTAACTGAAATCAATCAAAGCTTTTGTTTTGTATGGCGGTTCTAGAAGGAAGGTTTGCTTGCCTCGTGGAATTCATTCGAGCTTCTGGCTTAAGTACTATATTTCTTATTTATTAATTACATAAGATAAATTACACTTTAAACATAAAATCAAACGTACATTAATTATTACGTTCATTAAATTTTAAATGTTCACTCGTTTAAACGCGCTAATCTCAACAACTTCCGTTTCGAATAATTTTTTTTTTTTTTTTTGTTGGATTGTCCCCTTACCGACAAAGGCTATATATATTATTTAGTAAGTTGTTTCCTCAAATTAATGCAGGTGAAATCACGGGGTACAGCTAGAGGCTTAATAAATCCCAAAAGAGAACACATATATGAAGGACGTTTATGGCAATAAGACTTGTAACCTTAATTAAAAAACGTAGCAAAGTGATTAAAATCCTTGGAAGATATCGTTCCATTTCCAAAATTGTGATTCGTAATTTATTGAAAAGTAAAATTAATATTGAAATTCATTCATTTATCTGGATTTATGAATATTAACAAAAGCGAACTAACCATTAACCGAGGTAGGAGACGGTAGAAAATAACCTGTTCAAAATCTAGACCAGCCCGACTAGGACCTTACAGAAGATCACAGCTAAATAATACTGCTCACAAGCAATGTTGTGGTCCTATAGTGGGTAAGTTGACCAGTACTCCTGAGGTGGATAGGAGGTAGGGTCGGCAATGTGCTTACGATGCTTCTGGTGTTGCAGGCGTTTATAAGTTACGGTAGTCGCATATCATTCAGTTTGCCGTACGCTTATATGCCGCCCTAGTTGTATATAAAAAAGAAACAAAATACATAACGTCAATGACATATAAAATGGAGGAGATTGAAATTAGTTTTCTTTATTCTACGTGACATTGGCGTCATCATCCGTACTATTTCGTTTTTAATTCAACTGAATCTTTTAATTAATGGTAATTTTTGACAGGGTCATGTAACATTTTGTTTAAAACTTTATCAATTTTCAAAGAAACTCTTGAACGTTATTATATATATACCTATATACTAAATATTCATAAATAAATATTATCTAAAAATCAATACTAAGTGAAGAGAACTCGTAATATTAAACCAATATAACAACAGCCGCATCTGTAATTGAAGTGCCTCGAATTTACGGAGGGGACTTAAAATGGCGTCACTTTGAATGTGCACAAAAGGCCCTCCTCAGAGATGACAGCAGCTTCCGTACCCAGAAACATCTTTTATATAAGTTCCAACTACGTCTCGGGGCTGGAATGCGAATTTATTTGTATGTTTATACTTTGGTTATATTTTGAATATAACATTTATGTAATGAATTTACTTTTTAATGTTTACGTTATCTAAATGGCTATCTTAATGGAATTAAACTTTAACATTTTCGTCATAATTTTTGCATCAAAACTGAACTTCTGGTGTATACAGTTGCATCAACACCAGGAGGCTTTTATTCATTTTCAATTTAAAAAATATTAGGATAATTAAGTATTTTTTGTATATATTTTTTTTTTCGTTCAATCACTATGATACCACCATTAAGTTAGTAATTCATGGAAGCTATCAAAACGATCATAATAAAATTGTTGCTCGACCACTGACCTCCAATTGTGAAGACCGTTCCTCTGTACTACCTATATATATGTACCACATATACATGACTGTTACAGTTATATGGCTACAGTATCATTCGTATATATATTCGTGGTCATATTTATATGTGTATATAGAAGCCGCGCAGTAGTCGTATATTTCGTGATAGAACCAGCACACGTCGCTGCCTCCTATAAATCTGTCGGACATTCCCGCTACGCCGTTGTACCTACATATTTGTATCTGTATTTGTTACGATTGAGAATTAATGTACATTTTGACCGAGTTTTATCAAATTCGAATAGGTTTTATATGTATTGTAGATTTTTTTTTAGTTAATAATAGGTAACTAAAGTAATTTACAATAGTATTATTTGTAAGAAAGTTTTATTAAATTGTGAACGATGACATTAAAATACCAAGCGTTAGCTAAATTAGAAATAAGATGGAAATGTTGTTATATTTGTTTTAATATTAGGAGTTACGAGTTTTCTTGATATTTTTAATTCTATTATGCGGAAGTAACATAGATTATAAAAACTTTCGATTTCCTATTGTTTTTATTGATTGTTAAGTTTTGAAAAATATTATTTCGTTAAGGTCACGGTGAAGATGCGGGGGTTGTCCGGTGCGATAGATTGTACAAACTCAATTACATTTTACAGACATTTTAGGCTTATATTAAATCACATGGATAGTTAGATACCTTCAGTCAGATAGACGCTTTACATATAACAATTTCTCTTTGTCATTTTCCTATTTAACCTTTTAGTAAATAATCAATTAAGCTTTTACAATGAAAAAGCCATGACCATGGTTGCTGTGAGATATCCAAAACGTCAGACATTAAAAAAAGCTAATAAACCGCGATAAAATTCGAAAAAGTTGTTTCACTATAATGAAAAAATCACAAAAATAATCAATTTCGAATTTTCGTAGCACTTTCGTAGCCTTCTACGCTTGTCTACACACAGCTACGATCTACGTAGCATAGCTTTGTAATTTTCTGACTTAAGTAGTCTTAAACTAAGACAAGTTCTTTTGTTTATAATCTATATATATATATATATATATATATATATGATTGTTTGTCTGTGTATGTCCGTTATAACCGTCTCCGAATATATTTGATCATGTCATAATCGTAAACAGTGTTGTGCGACAAAAAATAAAATAAAAAAAGCGTAGCAATGCGCGCAGGGTACAGATAGTTCATGATAGAAAATGAATTTTTTACTATTAAAAATAAAATCAGTTTTTGTAACCTTCGTCTCTGTCTATAATATCGAATCTCCAAAACGTTTAAAAAAAGTGCTCGCGTACAAAGTACACATGTCAGATGTGAAACTTCCTTGGCAAACTAATTTTTGAGTCTAGTTTATATTTATATAAATCTAAAGCTTTAGATTTCCGTTCCAGCGCCATCGACAAAAACGTTGCTGTTTCATCCGTAAAAATTTTACCCTCCCAAAGAAGTTTCACTTCAATAAGTCAGTCAGTTTAGCCTATTGCAGTCATAAAAAGTAAATGTAATTTTGTTTGTTATAAAATAACTAAAAATTCATAATACGTAGATATAGATAGAAAAAAAATGTATTACTTTAAAAATATGGTTATGATATACCATTTTAATATCCTCATAGCCCGATTTGTAGTATTAAAAATATTTTGAACTATCGCGTCTCTCGCTGTGTGGCTACGGTAGTAAAAAATATAGTCACCCCCTCTCTTCCCGTGGGCGTCGTAAGAGACGACTAAGGGAAAACACAGTTCAACTACCACCTTGAAACACAAAAAGCCGACCAATGGCGGGATAGCCATCCAACTGCTGGCTTTGAAATACACAGGCCGAAGACGAGCAGCAGCGTCTTTGGTGCGACAAAGCTAGCCCTGTCACCAACCCACCTGCTCAACGTGGTGACTATGGTCACGATAACACACGAGTTCACGCCATTTTTGGCGTGAACTTATAGAGGCCTTTGTCCAGCAGTGGACTGTGATAGGCTAAAATGATGATGATGATGATGATGATGATGATGATAAAATAGCGTCTCACACTTAGCATATTGTTTTTTTTAACTTCAACTATCTAAGAACAACTTATGCTATCGGGACATATCTAACAATAATCTTAATTATGTAAATCCCTTCAACTATTTGAAAGATAATTAAAATCAACTTTATTAAGAATACAGATGTTACATTTCAAACAGTCACAAGCTATATTCTGCTCATTGGCGCGCAATGTCATTATTATTATTTTTCGCTCACAACACAACACAATTTTAAACCAAAGCTACACAAAATACACCATATACGTCAGATTTAGTGAATTATCCACAATTACGTATTCATCATCATCATCATCAATCAAAAAAAATGTATCATACGTTAGAATAAGAACCGGTCGGTGGACTCACGTCTCTGTTGGAGACATTAAGTTAGTCCAACTTAAACAATGATGTTGCTAAGTAACGCCTACCTTGATTTAAAAAATAGCATGTTTTAGAAATAAAAAAGGACATGGGTTCAAAAGCCCGTGGATGTATATTACTTATATAAAAAAGGAGAGGGGGTGGCTATATTCTTAATGCCGTAACCACACAGTCATTACTAAGTCAAATTTCAAAAAATAAATAAAATTAATGAATCAGATTAACAAAATAATATATGTGGTAATCAAGAATATTACACGCTTCACCACAAACATACACACATCACATCATCACAAACAACCCTTCTTGGCAGTTGGGTGAAAATAAACGTGACAAAAAAAAATACCGATTTCTTTTTAATATTTCCCAACGCTTAAAAGTCTTCGTAAATCACACAGCGTAAGTAAAAAGACGTGAGGCGGTAAGAAGCCGGCTGATTTCCGAAAGCGTCGCTGTATGGTGAACATTATACTTCACGCCATGAACAAATTAGGGTACGGTAGAATGGTTTTATAACATTTCTTTATAATGCGAGTTATGGGTCGTTACATTCGTGTTAACTAAGCTGAATCAGGCTGTTGACGTCCCACTATTGGGCAAGAAATCTTCATTAATTTTATAATCACAGTTTTCTATTTAAGATTAACCACGGAGTTTCTTGACGATTCTTCTTCCCAAAATTTACATTCCGAATCGGTGATAGCTTCACTTCTAACTGTTATTATACCATTAAAACATATGAATATATATTGTAAAATAACGATTCAGAAGTGCTTTTAAAACCTACTTGAATGAAGTAATTTTTGCTTTTGATTACTTTTAGGGGAAAGCCTAAATCATCGCGCTTCTCTACTGATGTGGGCTGGCGGAATATTTACCTATTATTAACGACCGCTATTATGTGTTAGACCCAACTTAACGGCTTAACGTGTTCTCCAAAGTACAGTGAGGAGACCCACTAAAATACAAAACTACTTTATATACTTTATTGCACTAAAAATAATGTACAGAAAAATTATACATAAAGTTGATAGCAAAGGTGGACTTATCTCTAGAAGAGATCTCTTCCAGTCAACCAATGGTCATGAGAGAGAGTGTCGTATAGCGGGGAACACAGTGCAAGAATTAATAACGTAATAGCTAAAGAACTGTAATATATTACATACTTACAGTTATAAATACATACACTTACATAGATACATATAGATATCATACATATACATATACACACACACAACTTACATACATACATATATATACATACATACGTACACACATAAATACAAATATATGATATAATATTATAGGTAATTATATACTTACATATTCATTAAGTAGATGATTGTAAATTGAGTTGAGAAATAAAATGCTCCTTTAATTTACGTTTGAAGGAAACCAGGGAAGGACTCTTTTGAATGCTTTCTGGGAGTTTGTTCCACAGTAAAGAGGCGTGTACCGCAAATGAATTCAGTTTGAATTTGGTATTGCACTTTGGTACATCCAGCTTTGGTGTAATGCCAAGGCGCCTGGAACGATTAGGAGAGGGTAGGAAGTGGAAACGGGATCGAAGATAAGAAGGAGAGTTTGGGTTACGTATGATGTTAAAGAGAGCATATAGGATATGCATATCACGGCGAAGGCGAATAGGGAGCCATTTGATCTGAGCACGGAAGTGAGAGGTACGATCAAACTTTCGTAGGCCAAAAATAAAACGTACTGCGAGATTCTGAAGTCCAATTTTCTAAGCAGCTCCCCTGTCACATCCAGATAGCATACATCGGCATAGTCAAGGATAGGTAGTAGAAGGGACTGCGCGAGCATATATTTGGTTTTGAAAGGAAGAAAGTACTGGAGACGCTTGAGAGAGTGGATCGAGTAATGTATTTTTTTGCTGATTTCATTAACATGAGCTTTCCAAGAAAAGTTGCATTTCTAACTTTATCAGCGTAAGGGATTGGGACCCCAGAGTCTGATTTTAGGGACGAATTCCCATTTAAGCCTGCTTCTTAATCTACTGCTACCAATAATGATGGCTTGTGATTTAGCAGGATTTACTAGCAGACCAAAAGATTTAGCCCAGGCCTGAACAGCCGCAAGATCATCATTTAAAATTCGAACAGCCTCATTCAACTCAGTCAGCCCGAAGTGTCGGTATATTTGCAGATCATCTGCATACAGATGGAAGGGAGAAGTGATAACCCGTGAAACATTATTAATAAAGACAGAAAACAGTAAAGGAGATAATACGCCACCTTGTGGAATGCCAGCAGTGAGGTCCATCCAATATGATGAGTTATCGTCAAGAGTCACACACTGCTGGCGTCCAGAAAGATAAGAGTGAATCCAGTCAATAGCTGTGGGAGAAATATTTACAGCTCGCAAGGTACCAAGAAGAATATCGTATTCAACAGAGTTGAAGGCACTGCTGAAATCCAGTAGAATCATGGCAGTGAGCTTGGTTTGATCCATCGCACACCGCACATGTTCCGAAACATTCAGCAGCGCTCCGACAGTGCTGTGGGATGGACGGAAACCGGATTGAAACGGACACATGAGGTTGTGAAAGGAAAGATGGTTGTAAATTTGATTATGGACGACGGATTCTAGGACTTTGGAGAGAAGAGGAAGAATAGATATGGGACGGAATTGAGAAGGATTAGAAGAATTGGTGGTTTTAGGAAGGGGTATGACAAGGGCTTTCTTCCATAGTGAAGGAAAGACATTGCATGTAAGTGAAAAGTTAATAATGTGTGTTATTACAGGTGCAATGTCCTCCAACACAGGAAGAATCATGCCGAGGCTGAGGCTATCACTACCAATAGCTTTTGTTGAAATGGAGCGGACATGCTTCTTGATAGTTTCTTGCGAGACTGTTTCAAAAGAAAAGAAGATGAGTAAGAGTAGATGTTTTTGTGTTGGAGTCCACAATTATAGGAGGAGTAATGAAGTAAGTATTTAAAGAGTTGAGATCCACGGAACTTTTACAAGTTACCGTGGATTTTCCCACACCTAGTGACCTCAGGAATCTCCAAGCTTGCGCTTGGCAGAGACCTTGCATTGAAGAGTGGATGTAACGGCGTTTAGCATCCCTGCACAATCTGTTGCAAATGTTACGAAGTTTTTTGTATACATTCCATTTTTCTTCGGTTGGATTTTTCTTATGTTTTGTTTTTGCTCTATCGCGTTTAGCCATTGACCTTTTGATAACAGGTGTTAACCAGGGAGCAGGAACATGATTAATACGCACAGGTTTTACTGGTGCGTGTGTATCGTAAATTCTAATTAGTTCAGCAGTAAATGAGGTGACCATTTCGTTGATATTGTTTGCCGCGAGTATAGTGGACCAATCAGTGTTTTTAATATCCTCTCTCAAGCGTTCTAAATCCATATGCTTAAAATTTCGCTGAAAAAGAACTTTACCTCTAACCTTGGGTGGGCGTACTTTATTAGCAAGAAAAATAAAGATATATGAAAACTAAACACAAGACTAAAAAAACAAAAAACTTGAAAACGTTTTATAAACGATTGACATGGTAAATACGATACAATTTTTACATTACTAGTAAGACTTATTCTAAACTTAACAATGGGCATAGTTCAAAAGGTACTTCCTTCACCTACGTGGAGAAAGAGGCCTTTACCCAGCAGTGGAATATTACACACTGAAGTTACAGACTGAATCTTTTTTTTTTTTTTTTTTTTTTTTTTTTTATTAACAAAAACCATTTAACAAATTTGTAATACAACTAAGTCTAACAAACTAAATAAACAGAAATGTATCATTACAAATTCAACATCAATGGTTACAATTAGATATAATAATATAAAATATTTGTGAAACCTGCAAGTGCGACTGAGGACCCATTAAATAAAATTAAATAAGTTATAATGTACCACGTTATATAAGTTTACTATAATTATATATACATATACTATTTAAATAATAATAAATATATAATAAAATGAGTCAAGTTATTATGTCTACATATATGTAAGTTTACTATAATTATATATACATATACATACATATATATTTATATACACAATTTGAAATTACAAAGTAGGGTATTGATAGTATTACACATAAATTTAAGTAAAATAGGAAAATTATTATAGAAGAATGCCTCATCTTACAGTGTTACATTCTTATTAAATGTTCATTACTGCTTTATGACCCATGCTAAATGATCAGTATCAACTTTCTAAAAGGATATTAATTACTTTTTTTTTATAACGACTAGTACTGTTCGCAAATATATCTGCGGAGTATAGAATTCTATTATAAGTTTCAAGCATGCGATATAATGGGGATCGAATTCCAGCATTAGTTCTATGTCTTGGAACTACAAATAAGGGCTTAGCGCGTGATGGACGCATATGGACTCGTAACGGAACAAAATAATCCATTTTATTTACCAAATCTACACAATCATATTTATTATTGCAAATGTCAAAAAGCAACATAGCCTCAAGCTGAACCCGCCGGGACTCAAGACTAAGCATCTTATATTTACTCAGTAATTCTGAATACGATAACCGTTTACGATGACATCTGAACTGAATTCGACGCAGAAACTTTTTTTGTACTTTTTCAATTGATATTTTATATTTTTCGTAAAGCGGGTTCCATATAGCCACTGCATACTCTAATTGCGGCCTAATAACTGACTTGTACAAGTAAACAAAGGTGGAAGATTTTCTAAACTCGAGAGTAGATCTCATCACAAAGTTATACAATTTGTATGCCTTAGAAATAATGTTATCCACATGTATGTTGAGGTGCAGTTTGCTGTCCAAGGTTACGCCCAAGTCCCTGATGAAGCTGACTTTCTCAAGATCAACATCACACAGTGAATAGGAATAGTTTCTAACATTTCTACGTTTGGTGAATGTTATACTCTTACATTTATCAACGCAAAGATGGAGTTTATTATTAATGCAGTACGTGCTAAACCTATCCAAATCGCTCTGTAGCAATATATGATCCTGAAAGCTGTCTATATTACGATATATCTTAAGATCATCTGCGTAAAGTAGGAATTTAGTATTTTTAAAGCATTTATCAATATCGTTTACAAATATTACAAAAAGAAAGGGGCCCAAAATTGATCCTTGTGGTACACCTGAACTAATATCCGTAACTTGTGATTCACAACCCCCAATAACCACTTTCTGAGTTCTATTACTGATATATGACTTAAACCACCTCCACAGGTTGCCCCTTATTCCATTGTAAGCAATTTTTTCTAATAATATTTTGTGATCGACGCGATCAAAAGCTTTGCTGAAATCTGTATATATGCAATCAACTTGTTTGGAAGTGTCAAGAGCTTGAAATAGGTCAGTAGTGTAAGATAAAAGATTAGTCACTGTAGATCTTCGCTTAACAAAACCATGCTGCTGTTGCAAGATAGAATTCTGCAAACGAGGATAAATAAGGTTATGAACCAATCTTTCAAAAACTTTCGAGAGGACAGATAAAATAGAAACAGGTCGATAGTTTTCTACGTTTCTTTTAGAACCGCTTTTATGCACAGGAACAATACGAGCAGCCTTCCAAATTCGAGGAAAAATACCCTTATTTAAACAGCTATTATAGATATAATACAGAGGCTCATCAATGACTGTTGCAGTTTCTTTAAAGAAAATGGCAGGTATATTATCAATTCCAGCACCTTTACTGACATCCAGGACTTTAAGGTAATTACAAATATTTGTTCTAGGTAAATAAACATTGCTCAGTATTAAATCTGATGCGTTACTGTAAGTAAGACTATTGTCAGTCATAGATTCAATATTTGCGGCAGACGGTTCAAATACTGAGCTAAAATACGAACTAAATAACTCACATGCATGCTCCAGGTTATTCGCAACTGTATTTTTATATTGTACATTACAAGGTATATCGTTAATACGCCTACGATTTGATATATACCTCCAAAAATATTTAACATTATCTTTTAAACTTGATTCTAGCGTATTCATATACTTCTTATAACATTTATTCGACTCAGTTCTGAATTCCCTTCTGTATATTGAAAACAAATTATAGTATGACTCACTTTTATATTTTTTCATTTTGATCCAGGCTTTATTTTTTTTCTTATATAATTCAATAAGTTTATATGAAAACCAAGTAGGATAGGAATTTGATTTTATTAATTTCTGTGGTATGTTCTCTCTGACTAATTCATAAATTTTTTCGTAAAATACAGATACAGCGTCTTCAGGCTCTTTATTTGATAATAGTTGTGCCCAATCTGTATCGGAAATTTTTTGTTTAATCGAGTCATAGTCGGCTTTATTATAACAATATTTGTAACTCGGTTTGCACCGCAAACTTTTCTGATCGAATTTAAATGGGACTGAAACCCAAAAAGGTGGGTGGTGTTTATCCGTTGATATTAACGGCATAGTCACTGTTGCTAATTCACAGTCAAATCTACTAGTGAAAAACAAGTCCAAAATGCTATTATTGAAATTTTTTAAAAAATTCACTTGATGACAAGAAGTAATAGACATAAAATCATAAATGCATCTATATGCCAGGTTCAAATCACTACTATTACTTAAATCACAAATATCATCACTATTCCATGACAAATTTGGCAGGTTAAAGTCTCCGACAATAAATATATCAGTTATTTTTTTAGTATGTGTATCTAACAACTTATCCCGTAAAGAGCTAAAATAGTCTACGTAAACCTGGTTACACTGTTTAGGTGGTATATAAACTGCACAAATACAGCAATTATGTTTTGCGAGTGTTAATTCAATAAACACCTGATCGACAATAGGAGGGAGCGGACCGATGGTAGCGGACATGCAGCCAGCGCATAGCACTCGCCGCACAGCCACCAGTACTCCTCCGCCGTCACGACGTCCACACGCTTCCCGCGTGCGGTCTGAGCGAAATACAATGTACCTGTCGTCTATGAATTCATTGTCCTTGATCCCCTCATGCAACCATGTTTCAGTTAATATTATTATATCATAAGAGTGTGCAAGAATGCTCATATATAATGTATGTAGTTTAGTCCTGAGGCCACGGCAGTTCTGATAATAAATAGATAAATCTGCGTTAGCCATAGTTAATAGGGTATTTTATGAAGGATTTAGTTAATATTTAATTTAAACATCTTTTAAGTACAATATATATGTATGATATTTCATACCTTAATCCCCATATTATTAGGTAAATTACATATATAGAATTAATTATTTTTTTGGGGTTAGAAATAAAATAGTAGTCATAAATAATTTTAAACGTAAAATTATAAACAATTTTATACATTAATTTTAAAACACTTACAGTCACACTTACAAAATATTTCAATGTAGAATTTATTTTTGAGTAATAATATGTATACAATTTAACACTTATGCGACTTAATTTTGTTTTTGATGTCCAGCTCATTACGTACGGCAAATATAGGTGAATTATCGGTTTGACGTACAAGTATGGTGCCATTTTTGACCCACACATACTTAAAGTTATTATTCTTGGCTTCTTCACGACAACAGCGAAATAATTGCTTGTTTCTGGCACTAAGATGTTCATTTACATAGACATTTTGAATTGTTCCCGAAACAAGTAGCTTGTCAGACTTAAGTCCCTTAGATGCTCTCGCAGCAGCGATAATATTATCACGAATTATTTTGGTTGTGAACCTCACAATCACGTTCTTTGGCCGATTATTAGTTTTTTCAATATGAGGCACTCTATGAATCGAGACAATATCTTGAGCATTAATTGGATGCTTAATGACGCACCCTAACTTCTCCATTATTACTAATAAATTCTCGTCACGGCGCTCAGGTAAATTTGCAATTTCTATATTGTGGGATCTAGCCTGTTGTTCCATGGTGTCTAACCTATCTTGTAACACCTGGATCTGTCTTTCCTCGGCAACATTCAGCTTAATTTTTTTTTCCATCTCCTCAAGACGTTTTTCAAAGTTATCCTGCCTTTCCATTGTGAATTGAAGAGACTTCTCAAAAGTATTAAATCTTTCACTCAGCTTCTCAAAAGAATCTCGTATGGATAGTGTCATCTTTTTAACTTCTTGTTCAATCACAGATTGTACAGATTTTAGAACAGAATCAATAATAGTCGAGCTTAAATCATCCTTCCAGCAATTTAATTTCTTATCAATCGTGTTCTCAATAACATTTATCACAGAATCGTTAATTTCCATTTCAGGCTGCTTGCGTTTACGCATATTAATAAAAGAATTATCAGCAGAACGCACAGATTCGGGTAGATCTGGATTCGATAAAAATTTTACTTGCGGGTTAGACGAACTTGCTGGCGGCGATCGCTGCATCATTAGTTAACTCGGTACACACAAACTTAGTTCTTAATATATGGGTCACACGGTCTATATCTATTCGCACTTAAACTCGTTAAATTAAAATTAGACTGAGAATTCACATACGCGTCTGCACAAAACGGGTTTCACAAGACGAATGATCTTATCTTATCTTATCTCCTGAAAGTAATGAAAAAACTTTGTACCCCTTTTTACGAAAATTGCGCGGACTGAGGAGTATGAAATTTAGCACACTTATAGTTTACATAGAGAAGTAGTGCAGAATGATAATACTTTTCTTTTAATCGTGAATAAAAATAACATTAAATCAATAAAGAAAACATTACACACACTGCTATGTATTTGACACACACACGCATATATAGTTTTGTATAATGTTCAAACTTAAATTAATTATGGTCGAAATTCAACCACTGGTCGATCACTAGTCCATTAAAATATACTATATCTATTGTCAATAACTTTTTCACTTTGTTTCGTGTCTATTTATACGTATAAAAAACTGTTATTAACGGTACGTCCGCTCCTAATATTGAAGCTGAACATTCCACAAACCTTTCGCTTAAGCGACATTTTGCTATATAATGTAGTAAATTATGTGAGGTAGTATTTAGTTTTATTGCACTCGTAAAGTATTTTATGAAGCCGCCCGGAGACAGGCAAAGCGCGTACGGACTACCAATCGAGTTTCAACACTTAAAATAAAATATTACACGAATTTACACTTTATTTTATACGCTATAAAGACGATAATGGCTTCATAGGGGAGTGTTTAACCGGTAATGGCGGCAAAGCTATAGGTTATAAAACTATAATGAAAGGGATTTCAAATGAATTTACTTACGGGTTATTGTAGTTTGAAATTACTGCGAAATTTTCACGTTATATGTAATTAATTTGATATTAATGGATTAAATGTTTGTAATAATTCTATTATGGCATTAATGTAAAGAAATATATATCTGTAACTATGTTTGTTTTGTTCGTTAAGTTTTGACGACCATGCCTACTGCTGCCATAACTTGATACATAAGGTTCAGTATGAAGATATTATATAGTTCAAAGCATCATAAAACTGAAGTTGAAATAGGCAAATACATAGACTGGTAGTGATGGATATAGATGCAGATGGATGAAATTAGTTTGTTACTGATTGAATGAATCCTCTCGCCTCCTATCGCCTCTTTTAATATATAATCCACTGCATATCGGCTGCTAATATCCATATAAGTAACCATCGCTATCAGATTTTTATAATAACAACTAGGACAGACAAAATAAATACATCAAACTATTAACAAATCCTACAATACAACAGACAGAAATTTAAAAAAATAGTGAGTGTGTCAGCTCCGACGCACGACTGGAGTTTGCTCCTTTAGATCGACTGTCTAAATGGTACAAAAAGGCTAACAAGTCTATGAAAAAGATTAATACCATTGCCGCGCTGAGTTGGTTGTGGTAGTTGTAGGAATAGAATAATATACTAGTTTTTAAAGTTATGAATTTTAATAGCACGCGGTCAGAAAACAGGGGGTAGGTTCGGAATCAGGCGCGTTAGGCACCTGATTTTCAGCCTTTATTTCCTTAGCTGGCCCACGCCGCGACAACGTACCTTAGAAAGTAATATGGAAGGACACTGGCCTGACTAATTCCCGGCGATGATGGTCTTCAGTTCCGTCTTCGTCCGATGACCGGCGGAGATCTCCACCGGTGTAAATGCCGGTAATCAGTCAGCCCGTTATTAATCGAGGGCAGTGACTCGATTTGTAGCAAAGTATAATTAAAGATATAAATCTTAAAGTAAAAATCCCCAGCGGGATTTAAGCCGAGTTAGGGTCGAGGTTAGGTCTCGAGGTTCGGCGGCAACGAAATGCAAAAAAAAAAGAGAAGCAAAGACACGCGAGCAAGGGAATATTGACAAGCAAAAGTCTATGCGTTAAGCATAGTCTGTATTTTTATAAATTATTAAGTTTAAATTTAGATATTAAATTATTTTATAATTTAAGGAGTAGACAGGAATATTAAATTTAGAATTTCTAATTACAATTAAATTGATTTTATTAAAGAAAGATCAATAATTACCAAAAAAGCATCAGCGGCATCTATCAAGTCCGTTAGAGAAAAAAACGCCGATATGAAACACCAATAGTCACGAAGTGTTGAAAATTGCCAATAGATGGCGCCACAAGTAGAAGCATGATAAAAATAAAGTGAAAAAAACTTAACTTTTACTACAAGATCTTATTTATTAGAGTAACGTTCCAGCACAACGTTACAGTACCCCGCCAAAAAGCGTAGGATTTTGCCTACTAGAGCAAAATCCGACTGAACTAACTACTAAACTCACTGCAAGATAAAATACTTAATAGCAGTCCTACACACCAACTATGCATAACAACTAAACTTACTACACTTCCATTCTATACATACATCACATCACATACATCATATCCATACATCACATTGTATATCACATACACTCTTTCCCCTCTCATAATAATCTTTTAGTCAGTAGTAGGTAGCGACACAAAGATCCTTACACACAGAGCAAACAACTGCAGCACTATGTTGTTCACTCAATAAGCTAGTTTAAGAGTATTAAATAGTATTATTTAGTTTATTTAATACAGCATAATTTAGGTAGTAGATGTTAAAAATATTAAAGTTGACAGCAGTATTTAGTCTTAGTATAAATGGGGGTCCATTGTAGTCCTAATGGTAGTTTATTTATCTGTCTACGCAACCCTAGTACGGTTGAAGCAGGTTCCTCGCCTCTGATTAATACTTCATAGTTTAATTCATTTTTGTTTAGCAAAAAGAATTTAATGGGGTATGTTTCCATGATATCTAGCGATCAAAACGATTACTATTAAGTTATACAAAACAATAAGATAACGTAGGTTACAGAAATCTTAAATAGTTAAAATTTTAAAAGTTATAGAAGTTATACAAATCGCAAATAGTTAAGATTGTCGAATAATAGATCAGCTGTTTACATGTAAGTATAGTTAAATGGTGTTCTTTACAAAGTATGCTACCTATTACCTACACAGAATTACGCTTAGTGACAAATAAAATGTAAAAACAACGATAGAAAATTTATGAATTCGGAAATGAAACTAATTGTAGGTAGTTGAAAAAAAATTTTGTAAAAATAAATTGAATTTAATAGTTATTACTATAGCTCCGCGAACTAACACGTATTACAACAATTATTAGAGTTTTGTAGTAATTTTATAGTTTTAAAGCGATATGTTAAATATCTACTTAAAAATTTTGACGTATAACACGGCCGATTCGAAATAACAAAATATTGTAGCAAATTATAACATACGAAACAAATATACAATTATAGGAAATATAGTGACAATTAAACAATAATTAAGCAAATAAATAAGTACGTACCAGTTCGCTCGGCGATAGGTCACCTCACGTTCACAATGCAGCAAGTGTAGGTAGATTAGATTTACACAAAATACGAAAAAATACGCTATCACAACGTGAGCAGGCCTTAGAAATTACACGTTAAGGGCGCCACTGCCGCGCTGAGTTGATTGTGGTAGTTGTAGGAATAGAATAATATACTAGTTTTTAAAGTTATGAATTTTAATAGCACGCGGTCAGAAAACAGGGGGTAGGTTCGGAATCAGGCGCGTTAGGCACCTGATTTTCAGCCTTTATTTCCTTAGCTGGCCCACGCCGCGACAACGTACCTTAGAAAGTAATATGGAAGGACACTGGCCTGACTAATTCCCGGCGATGATGGTCTTCAGTTCCGTCTTCGTCCGATGACCGGCGGAGATCTCCACCGGTGTAAATGCCGGTAATCAGTCAGCCCGTTATTAATCGAGGGCAGTGACTCGATTTGTAGCAAAGTATAATTAAAGATATAAATCTTAAAGTAAAAATCCCCAGCGGGATTTAAGCCGAGTTAGGGTCGAGGTTAGGTCTCGAGGTTCGGCGGCAACGAAATGCAAAAAAAAAAGAGAAGCAAAGACACGCGAGCAAGGGAATATTGACAAGCAAAAGTCTATGCGTTAAGCATAGTCTGTATTTTTATAAATTATTAAGTTTAAATTTAGATATTAAATTATTTTATAATTTAAGGAGTAGACAGGAATATATAAGCTCCAAAAATGTTGAAATAATATCGCTTTCAACGTTGGATGACAATGGCCAGCATTACATTGTACACTGGCTCAACTATTTAAGTTTTTATAACATTCCGACCACGTAGAGTT
This sequence comes from Melitaea cinxia, assembly GCF_905220565.1. Taxonomy (NCBI): domain Eukaryota; kingdom Metazoa; phylum Arthropoda; class Insecta; order Lepidoptera; family Nymphalidae; genus Melitaea; species Melitaea cinxia. The sequence continues at coordinate 2,129,644 of NC_059410.1, forward strand.
TGACCGTAGCGATCGTTTGAAATTCAGCGGCGAACAGCGTCGCAACTGATTTATTGTAACTGTTTACTGTTGAAAACACTGGCTTTTAACTTATTTTATTTGTGGTTTGTTTAGTCTGTGGCTATCGATGAGAGTGAATTCGGTTTGAAATTTTTGAAAGCGCTTTCGGATAGGTAAACAGATTTGCACAATGCTAGTACAAATAGATTCAAGCAATTTCACATAAAAGGCAAAGCAAACTTTAACTAAGATAAACAAATGCGATAAAAGGATGGTCATAATGTTGGATAATTCAACAAAAACTGGACTCAAACTTGACCAAACTCAAAATCAAAACTCATTCACTGTTAACTCACTCGTACTTTTATTTCATATGCGAAATTGTGTGTTATATGTAACGAATGACAGTTATTTTTAGTATGTGTGTTAGTTGTAGTGGTGCGTGTGCCATTTACGCGTATAAACACCGGCGGTTCGCGGGTTCGATTCCCGCTAGGAATAGATTTCGACAAATATGTATTTCTGGTTTGGATGTTTGCCCTTTTGGGACTTCCCACCGTGACTCGGAGAGCACGTTAAGCCATCGGTCCTGGTTGTTATTATGTACACCTGATAGCGATCGTTACTCATAGTAGGTATATATCCGCCAACCAACCGTGGATGTGTATTACTTATATAAAAATAAAAAAAATATCCGCCAACACGCAGTAGAGCAGCATGGTGGAATAAGTCCCGATTCATCTCCTATTTAGAGAAAGCGGCCTATACCCAGCAGTGAAACGTTACAGTCTGAATCGTGATATGTGAACGGCAAAAATTTCAAAACTAAACTCAAAATAAGCCAGACTCAAACTCGAAACACATTCACTTCACTATTAATTCAACTAAATTAAAACGTAACAAACTATAAACGTTGTATAATTAGAGGGGGTTGTTAAAAGTTTATATTGTTCTGTTTGTACTTAGCGCTTAACATACATACACGGAACGTTGAGCCAATAAAGCATTAACATTGCGGCCCTTAGCCAAGCCCAAGTTAAACTTCGCTTGCTTACAATAGCTTACACGGACAGGGAACAACTTGAACTGGATATGTCTTTAATCATTTTAAAAAGTATTTTATTATCTACTACCTGAGCCCGCGGCTTCGTCCGTGAGTAATTTAACAAAAAAGTAATTGTTCAGTTCACAGAGTTATAAAATAAATACATTTCTAAAATAAAATCTTAAGTTACTCCTTACTACATCAGGTATCTGCCAGTAAAAGTCCCGTCAAAATTGGTCCAGCCATTTCGGGGATTAGCCAGAACGAACAGACAGACAGACAAACCGAAAAAAATGTAAATAATGTTATTTTCTTTATCCATATGCGGTTAATTTAATATTACAAACAGATACTCCAATTTTTTTTATTTGTATAGACTAGACTTTTGCAAGTCAACCCAGACGAAGCACAGGCAGAACTGTGGGTATTAGTTAGTATGAATGTAGTTCTGTTCTGAATCTATAGTAATATTACTAAGCTAAAAAGTTTTTTTTTTTTTTCGTTAATCTAACTTGGTTGGGATTGAAAAATTATTTTGCGTTCGATAGCCTTAGCCCATACCGAGTAAGGTTATAAGGCTATATTTTTCTCGAATTAACATGTGTGCAAAAGTGTGCATGTGTACAAAAGATGATTTGATGAGTGTTATTTTAAGTTAATATCGTCACGTAATACTATCACGTATCACGTACATCGTACGATACCCGATGTTTAGAATAGTCTAGTCTGAGTTTCATCGGTAATAATCGTTTCAATATATCGAGAGGTTAGTGAGTAAGTAACCTTACAAACTCAAATTCACGTACTATTATTATTAGTAAAGTATAAAGTAAAAAAAATACATGGATACCCTAATTACATTATATAACTTATTAGTACGTCTAATTTTAGAACATGATTCAATCATATGGAACCCTCAATATAAAATATACATTAATGAAATACAAAAGATCCAACGTAAATTTAAGAGAATTCTTGCTGCTAGATTCACAAATTTTGATGCACGCCTTGTTTCGCTCGAACAGCGTCGTATGGAGAAAGACCAAATATTCATGTATAGGTTGCTTAACAATATGATAGATTCACCGATTCTTTTAAATAACTTGAACTTTAGATGCTCCAGTAATTCTTCGCGTTGTAAGTCCACTTTTAACATTCCCCTTACGAGTACAAAGTACGCCAAAAACAATTTTATATGTCGTTCATGTGCTTGATATAATGAAGTGTATGCAGAAATAGACTATTTCTCAGTTCCATTGAGATTGGTTAAGAAAATAATTGTGTTTGCTCGCAAACGAAAAAAAACCGACTTCAATTACATCGAAGAGTAATACAACGTAGATCGACGAAAAAATAGTCAAGTAACTACGCGTTATCAGAGATTACTCAAAAAATAGTTATCAGATCTCGATAAAATTTATATGTGACCACATGATAAACATCAGCTTTCGATTAAATTAAAAATTATCAAAATCGATACACCCAGTAAAAAGTTATTGCGGATTTTCGAGAGTTTCCCTCGATTTCTCTGGGATCCCATCATCAGACCCTAGTTTCCTTATCATGGTACCAAAATAGAGATATCCCCTTTCTAACAAAAAAGAATTATCAAAATCAGTACATCCAGTAGAAAGTTATGCGGTATAATACAACGTAGGTCGACGAAAAAAGCGTCGAGTAAAAACGCATTATTAGATATAACTCGAAAAGTAGTTGTTAGATCTCAAATAAATTTAAATGGGACCAATTGACACACACCACCTTTCGATTAAAAAAAAATTGTCGAAATCGAACCTCCTCCTTTTTTGGAAGTCGGTTAAGAATTAAAGCGCTCTCTAATTGTTAGTGTTCTAATATATCATTATTGACAATAAGATTAAAAGATAATTATTGTTTTTTTTTTTTTTTGTAATTGTCTAACTAAATTGTTTTTATTTTGTTTTTTAATTGATTAATGATAATATGTATTTGATATAATGTAAGTTTAAAAAAAAAACTAAAACTTTAACTGATTAATGTTTGTATTTTGCAATGCCGTATAAATAGTGATATTTAGAAATTATCGATTACGATTTTCAATTGATTTAATTATAATCATAGGTACCTAATTGTATTCAATCAGTAGTTGGTATGAGTTTTGTAATGTTGTTTAAAATTTAATTTGTTATCTTTTAATTGCTTATTATTAAATTGATGATTGTATTAAATATTCCTATTCGTTTTTGTTTGTCTAATTATTTATTTTAGTGTTGCTTGAGTTGTTTATATTTTATATTCCTGTATGTGATTTATCGATTATTCCTTATTAGTGTGTACTTTTTGCTCATTTGTGAATTATTTACTGTTAGAAACTTTGTTGGTATGTGTATTGGCTGTATTTATTCATTTACTGTATTATTGTACTGTTTGTTTCCTAAATAAAATAAATAAACATAAAGTTAAGAATTATGAAGTAGCTAAAAAAACAATAGAGCCGACAAAAAAGACTTAATTAAAAGTAACTATACATATTAATGTATGATAAAGTACTCTTTTAAAAGCTGGCAACACACTTGTTAATCCTCTGATGCAGCGGGAGTCCGTGGATGTTGTTTTCACTTACTACCAGGTGAGCCAACTATCCGTTTGCCGCCTCTTCTATAAATAAAAAAAATAAACAAAATTTTGGTCAGTTTTCTGTCATCGATAGTGAAAATCGTAAAACTTTTTTTTCTATTCAAATTTTTATTATTTCTCTGTCTATCTAAGATGTTCAATCCGTTTTCTAAATATAAGAGCTGAGCTTAAACGAAACAGCTTTTAGTTTTTAAGTACGGTTGTTATTAATATAAGCATCATTAAATCCTAACCACTTCCAGCATCTATAAGTCGGAACAGTTAAAATCCGTAGCCGTCAAAGCAAACTGAGTGAAAATATTCTCGAAGCGAGGAAAACGCTTAAATTGAACAGAGGTGATGAGGTTTTAATCGAAATTCAATACTAGACACATTCTAACCCTTTTTCTCCTTAATGTTTTTAAATTTTTCCACGATCTGTTTAAGATAAACGTTCGAGATTGGAGATAGATTGACGATGATCTAGTTTTAAACAAACATTGGCGTATTTCTGCTTTTAAAATGTATTTTTAAACGAATAAAATTTCAAAAGCAATTGCGTAGGTCTTGCATATTCTTCTCTACAGAATTGGTACCGATGACTACATGCATTGGTAATTTCACTTTCAACTATAATTAAATAATAAAAGTAATAAATGCTAAATATTTTTTATTTTTATTTAAAATACATATTTTTATACATACATACATTACATATTATACTATAAGGTTATAAATTAATTTACTGCAAAGCGGGAGCCGCAGCGGAAAAAGCTGAAACGACTAAACGGCACAAATATTCGTCACTAATTCCAAATTACATCTTTCTGCCGTTTGCAGTCGAAACACTTGGACCTTGGTATAGCAGTGCTAAATTTTTTTTAAATGAGATAACTCCTCGCCTTATTACCTCCACTGGTGACAAGAGGGCTGGTTCATTTTTTGCCCAGAGAATCGGAATAGCGATTCAACGGGGAAATGCTGCCAGCATTCTTGGCACAAATCCACGCGGACAGGATTTATACCAAAACTATCTGTAAATATTTAGTCCTTAAGTTGTGAATTGTAAATATGTATAATGTTGAATAAAAAAATATAAAAAAATTACTGCAAATGTATATTATTGACAATGACTTTAGCCGGTCCTTGCTCTCTTCTGTCGTATGTATATTTGTATTTTTATATTTTTTTATACATTATGTCCATATATATTTGAGTATATATATGTAATATGTATATGTATGTATATTTACGTATTATGTGTATATATTATGTATGTACACCTCCATGCCGTCTAATTCTTTTGTCATGTCCTTTTCATGCTAGAGGTTGTCTGGAAGAGATCGCTCTTTTAGCGATAAGACCGCCTTTTGTACATGTCTATATTTTCTTTTTCGGTTTAAAATGTTTTCTCTGATAGTGTACAATAAAAAGTATTTGTATTGTATTTTCTTACGACAGTAATAAAATATACTTAGTACTATATTATTATACTATTGGATTATTCAAACTTTATGTTAAGTTTGTAAGTTTGTAAGTTTAAAGTAACTATTTCACGTGATTTTTTTTGGTTTGATTTTCATGACTAGACGTATTTGTTAGCTTCTTATTGCTTGATTAAGTTACTTAAGTATGATATATGTACTGTAACTGATGGGCGAATATAGCCTGTGCGTATTTCAATGATCAAAGGCGTCCAAGATGAATCTCGAAATACAGCGTACGCCGAGACACACACGCATACAATGGACGCATGCAACACCGAAAGCATTGCAAGCGCATTTACCATGCTACCCCCAACCCCCTCAAGAGTTCTACTACCTTCCTCACCACCCTAATAAAATACTATTTAAAATCACATTAATATTGTTTGGCTTTGATCTTCTTGTGAAGTTCAATTACTTCCCCAGACAAAAAACCGACTACAATTACATCGACATGTAATATAACGTAAGTAAACAAAAAAAAAATTAACAAACGCACTAGTCGTCACTACGATTTTCGAGGGTTTCCCTTGATTTCTCTTGGATTCCGTTATCAGATCCTGGTTTCCTTATCATGGTACTACCTTGGGATATCTCCTTTCATAGATAAATATATATATATATATATATATATATATATATATATATATATATATATATATATATATATATATATATATATATATATATATATATATATATATATTTTAAATATATAGACTAGCGCTTGACTGCGATCTCACCTGATGGCAAGTGAAGATGCAGCCTAAGGTGGTGCGCGCTTGCCTAGAAGATGCCTATTCACTCTTGATTTAAAGATACCCAAGTTATAGTATATATAGTAAATATAGTATATATACATACGGTCAAACTGAGTGACCTCCTCCTTTTTTGTTGTGTCAATCACTAAATTCATTTTACGAGTTTCTGACTTTTTTTACTATACAACTAGGTCGATAATGATGATGATGGCAGAAACAACGGAAGCGCTTTACCGATCCTACCCCTAACCCATCCTAGGAGCTCCGGTCACCTCACCCACCACAGGAATACAACACTGCTTGAAAGCAGTATTATTTAGCTGTGATCTTCTGTAAGGTCGAGGTACTTCCCTAGTCGGTCTGCTCCAGATTTTGAGCAGGGTAGTTCCTGCTGTACCCTACCTTAATGATACACACATTAAACTATTTCAAAGCACATGAGTATTGTTTGATTGCGATCTTCTGTAAGATTGAAGCACTTATCCGTACAGCAGATCTTACTAAATTATTTTACAACCGAATTCAGTAAATAATACACGAAAACAAAACTCGAATAAATACATTTATTACAACTAGAGCCCAGTTATACATTTCGTCGTTACGAGTCAGATGATAAACTCCGGGACAAACAATCAAACGAAGCGTTAACGTAATAAGCGGTTACACGGTCCGTAGTTAGTTGTCATTACTGTCGGTTGTTCGCTACATTAGTTACTGTCGTTTTATCCGCAACTATTGTGAGAGGAGACAGGGAAATGGGTTTTGATTACACCGAGTAAAAAGTATATATTTTAATAAATCCTCCTTTTTACGCTATATTAATGTAGTGCAGAATTGTACTGTCTGTTGGTATTACGGTTTTTTATTTAAATTATCATAAATTTTTATCACCTAGATAACATTTCTTTTACGTGGGGAAAATCCATCATGGATATCCTCCAGCGCGGGGCGCCAGAGGGATATGTCAGACTCCTACTGACTAAAAAACCACCACGTGTGAGCAGTCGTCCTAGGTGGGGCGAGATGGGGTCGCGCTACCATTCGCCACCTCGTCCCGGCAGATAATGTCACCTGATCCAGTTCATAATTTAAAAAACGACTTCAATATACATTAATAAGTAATAAAAAGAAAACCTCATCAACGCCATCGAAGTCAATTAAAGACGCATTATTAGGAACAACTCAACACTACTTTTAAGGTGACCCCGGAGGCGAAGCCCATGTGATGAAACGATGATCACGCCAAAAATGGAGTGAACTCATGTGTTTTACCCATCGTCACCACGCTGGGCAGGCGGGTTCGTGACTACAGGGCTGGCTTTGTCGCGCCGAAGACGCTGCTGCTCGTCTTCGACCTGTGTAATTCGATTGTACACTACACCAATATTTTTTTTTTATTTTTTTTTTTTATATCACTCGGTCGGCAAACAAGCGTACGGCTCACCTGATGGTAAGCGATTACCGTAGCTTATAGACACCTGCAACACCAGAAGCATCGCAAGTGCGTTGCCGACCCAATCCCCAATCCCCCCAGGAGCTCTGGTCACCTTACTCACCAACAGGAACACAATACTGCTTGAAAACAGTATTATTTTGCTGTGATCTGTTCCATATTTTGAGCAAGAAATTCCTGCTGTGCCCTACCTCAGTTAGCTAGCTTAGCTACCATTAAGTTTTACTATTGTTAAAAATAAAGAAAATTACCCCCAAATTTCCTGTATACCCGCAACCTAACGAACGCTACAAATAAACAGACAAAAAAATATTATGAACTGCGTATAAAAACTAATGTAGCGAGCAAGTTGCCACGGTAATGATCCCTACGTAATACGGAGCGGCCCGGAATATTTATATGTATGAAAACTTCTCTGTAATTAATCTTTATTACGGCACTTACGGATGTTTTCGTTATTCTCTTGTTCCCTAGATACTTAAAGTTTATTTGAATAGAAAAAAAAAGTTGGTGACCACAAGACTGAAGTAATTCTTTAGCAATAGCCTGCACTGTGTCTTAGATATACGAAACGTAACTGGCTATGAGAGAAAGACAATGTTTGCTCATACCTCTCTCTCTCTTGCTCCGTTCGCCTCGCTCGACACTTCGTAACGCCCTCGTCACGCATTCACCAGCTTACTCCCCAACAGTGCCGGATTTATATTTTTTATGAGTGTAGGCCACTTTATTTCTACCGCCCCATGTACATACCTTTCTAAAATAATAATTTTCCATTTGTAGTAAAGGGGCCTCCTGTACTACAAATGGAAAATTATTATTTAAATAAACGAATGAATTAGTCATTAAGAAAGAGAGCGTAAAAAAGAAACAAGATATACAATTTTTTATCCTCTGAAATCAAGTGACCGTCCTCTGAAATCTGCCGCCCCTAGGACGCTGCCGCCCCTAGGCCGCGGCCTATACGGCCTATTTATAAATCCAGGACTGCTCCGCAAGTCAAGCTTGCGAAAAGAAGTTTTACTTCAAAATAGTGACTCAATTTGTTAGCTTAGCCACACACCTTAACCAATAAAATCATAGCAAATTAGAATGCAACACCTCGCTGATTTAGTAGTACGTGATGGCGCTTAAAGTACCGATGGTTTGCGGGTTCGATTCCCGCTCGGGATGGGTATATGTACAAATACTTCTTTCCGGTTAGGATGTCTGTTCTCGTGGAATTCCTCATCGTGCCTTGGAGTGCACGCTATTTTCTCGGTTCCGGTTGTTATCACAGACACCTGAAAGCATTCGTTACTAATAGTAGAGAATATATCCGCCAACAACTACAAAAACAATTAAAACGAACATCATACGTTACTTCCGGTACAATACAAACATGTCGGCACTTCCGTTGCAATATCAATAAGAACACAAGATTAAATAAAATGAAATAAAAATGTATTTCGCTGTACTCTGTTTTATTTTTAATTCATATTGTTATTATTTCAGTAAAAATTTATCAGACATTCTTTTAACGTTTACAATCATATTTATTCAAAGATTTTGTGTTCAATTTTCACTAATTACTTCCAAGTAATAAGTTTTTCCTGTAAGTTATTTAAGTAAATGCCTCAGACTTAATTTGCAGCAGGATTATCAGCCTGTATCTGAGGTACGGAGACCTTCATAACAAAAGCATTAATGCCCAGACAAAGACTTTGACCGGACCAAGATTTTCAACACGTGCCATTAGCTTTTAATAACACAAATCCATAAATACATACAAAGTAATATTAGTGACGTCATTAGAGTGTCATTACGATTACCAGACTTAGCACTGGCATTCTTACGTTGTAACTTAATAAAAAAAATCTTTAAGAAACTCTTTTGATACAAATAGCAAGCGAATTGGACAATTATCCGCGATCATATATTTTTATCGGCAAGTATCAAGTCATACTTTGTCCGGAAGCAGGTTAGTCAGATAATAAAAAAAATAAAAAAACTTTGACAGTAAATCCGGTTTATGTCAATGACAATAAAAACTTTTTTAATCAATCCTCTTCCATATTTATCGATATTGTGTGCTAAGTAATTTTAAGAAAAAAATATATATAACGTTATGGTAACTCGCGATAGATAATAAAATATTTTATTGTTATAGTTCTGGTGACAAAAAACTAAACTAATTTATTCGGATGAGCTGAACGATTCATTAATCGGAAACCTGTTTTATTTACTTATCTTTATGGTACACCAAAATAGATTTTCAGTATTAACAACAAAAAGGAAAGATGCACAAGAGGAGGCCTTTTCACTAAAACAGCGAACTCTACTACCTTAGCTAGATGAAAGATATAAAAAAATATAATAATGGTCATATTTAGGCACAAATTATAACTTATAAATAAATAATAAAAAATAAAATATATATTAATGGTACTGTGTGGCTACGGTACTAAAGAATATAGCCACCCCCTCTCTTCCCGTGGGTGTCGTAAGAGGCGACTAAGGGATAACACAGTTCCGCTACCACCTTGGAACTTAAAAAGCCGACTGGTGGCGGGATAACCATCTAACTGCTGGCTTTGAAATACACAGGCCGAAGACGGGCAGCAGCGTCTTTGGTGCGACAAAGCCAGTACTGCGGTCACCAACCCGCCTGCCCAGCGTGATGACTATGGGCAAAACACACGAGTTCACGTTATTTTTGGCGTAAACTTGTGGAGAGTGGTCCAGCAGTGGACTGTATAGGCTGTAATGATAATGATTAATGGTAAATAAAACTTACGAGTATCAATACTAATAAATAAAATTGGAGTGTCTGTTTGTAATATCAAAGTAACCGTTTTTACCTAATTGCATATGGATGTTTACACGGTACATATACCAAAATAACATTTTTTACAATTTTTGTCTGTCTGTCTGTCTATCTGTCTGTTTGTTCCGGCTAATCTCTGAAGTAGACGGGCCTCTTTTGACGTGACTTTCACAGCAGATAGCTGATGTGGTAAGAAGTAACTTAGACTTCTTTTACTATAGAAATATGTGTATTTTATAATTCTGCGAACTGACAAATAACTTTTTTGTTCAATTCCACGCGGACGAAGTCGCGAGCACAGCTACTCTATACATATATGATTATATACGTATATATGTATTCATGTGTATATATATTATCGGATCTATCAAAACACTATTATTATTTATCCTTAGAATCTTCATACGTGTTCTGTCCCCATATCTGGTTATCTGGAAGAAATCGCTCTTCAACGATTAGATCGCCTTTGTACATCTTTTTTTTTATTTACTTCTCTGTTTATTTGTATTTTAGTTTACAATAAAGAATATATATATATATATATATATATACTAGCTGTGCCCGCGGCTTCGCCCGCGTTGAAATCAGTGTCTCACAAAGTTTTCCCGGCACACTTCCAGTGAAACGCTCATCAAAATCGGCTAAGCCGTTCCGTAAACCTTCCTCTTGAACCGCATGAAAATCCCTTCAGTAGATTTTGAGGGAAGCGATCACATACACTTTTGGGGACTTTGTTTTATAATACACTAACTATTGCCCGCGACTATGTCCACGTGGTTATGAAGATATGCATTACTATCAAAATGTTTAACGCAAATTATTTTTTTATTTCAGTCACATGAAATGCTTATCACACTGAGCAACTTTTTAAAAGGCACAATTTAGTATAATTTAATAGTTGTTTTTATAAAACCTCTATAATACACTACATTCTTAGTTTTATTTTCAGGCTGCAGTATAAATAGCCTATCAGGCGAACTTATAGCTGTTGAATATGTTTCATACAAACTATCAACCCCAATTAAGCCCCCTTAGCGGTGGAATATCGTAAAATCCGTTCTTATCTAACTATACTATCTAACTATAATCTACCTCCCAGCCAAATTTCATCTGTGTCCATCCTGGATGGATGGACCCTCCAGCGGTTTTTGAGTTCTCGTGATGAGTGAGTCAGTGACCTTTGTCTTTTATATATATAGATTACGATGCATTATTTGGACACCTCCTCACCATCTATAGAGCATACATTTTAAATTTCAAGTCTCTTACTTAAAAAATATAGGACTCATACAAACTTCCAACCCCCCTTTTATACCCTTAGGGGTCAAGTTTCGTAAAATCAGTTCTTAGTGGATGTCTATGCCCCATAAGGAACCTATCTGCCAAATTTCAGGTTTGTTGCTGTTATAGTTTCGGAGATTTCGTGATGAGTGAGTCAACCTACCATCCCCCGTTTTAATCCCAAAAAGGAGTTGATTTCTAAAGATACATTATTTGGACACCTCATCATCTATAGAGCATACATTTTAAATTTCAAATCTCTTGCTTCAAAAACATAGGACCTTCATACAAATTCCCAACCCCCGTTTTACCCCTTTAAGGGTTGAATTTCATAATATCAGTTCTTAGCAGATGCCTACGGCCTATAAGGAACCTACCTGCCAAATTTTAAGTTTGTAGCTGTTATAGTTTTGGAGATTTCGTGATGAGTGAGTCAAGCTACCATTCCCCGTTTTAACCTCAAGAAGGAGTTGATTTCTAAAGATATATTATTTGGACACCTTCTTACCATCTATAAAGCATACATTTTAAATTTTAAGTCTCTTACTTCAAAAACATAGGACTTTCATACAAACTTCTAACCCCCGCTTTATCCCCTTAGGGGTCGAGTTTCATAAAATCCGTTCTTAGCAAATGTCTGCGCCCTGTAAGAAGCCTATCTGCCAAATTTAGAGTTTGTAGGTGTTATAGTTTCGGAGATTTCGTGATGAGTGAGTCAACCTACCATCCCCCGTTTTAACCCCAAAAGGGAGTTGATTTCTAAAGATACATTATTTGAACACCTTCTCACTATCTATAGAGCATACATTTTATATTTCAAGTATCTTACTTCAAAAACACAGGACTTTCATACAAACTTCCAACACCCGTTTTAACGCCTTAGAGGTCGAATTTCGTGAAATTCGTTCTTAGCGGATGTCTACGACCTATAAGGAGCCTACCTGCTAAATTTCAAGTTTGTAGGTGTTATAGTTTCGGACATTTCGTGATCAGTGAGTCAGCCTACGATCCCCCGTTTTAACCCCAAAAGGGAGTTGATTTCTAAAGATACATTATTTGGACACCTTGTCACCACCTATAAAGCATACATTTTAAATTTCAAGTCTCTTACTTCAAAAACATAGGACTTTCATACAAACTTCCAACCCCCGCTTTATCCCCTTAGGGGTCGAGTTTCATAAAATCTGTTCTTAGCAAATGTCTGCGCCCTATAAGAAACGTACTTGCCAAATTTCAAGTTTGAAGCTGTTATAATTTCGGAGATTTCGTGATGAGTGAGTCAACCTACCATCCCCCGTTTTAACCCCAAAAGGTCAACCAAAAAATCAACTGATTTCTAAAGATACATTATTTGGACACCTTCTCACTATCTATAAAGCATACATTTTAAATTTCAAGTCTCTTACTTCAAAAACATAGGACTTTCATACAAACTTTCAGTGAGTCCAGAGTGAGTCAACCTACCATCCCCCGTTTTAGCCCCAAAAAGGGGTTGATTTCTAAATATACATTATTTGGACACCTTCTCACCATCTCTAGAGCATACATTTTAAATTTCAAGTCTCTTACTACTAAAACATAGGACTTTCATACAAACTTCCAACCCCCGTTTTACCCTCTTAGGGGTCGAGTTTCATAAAATCCATTCTTAGCGGTAGTTTACGCCTTATAAGGGGCCTACCTGCTAAATTTTAAGTTTGTAGGTGTTATAGTTTCGGAGATTTCATGATCAGTGAGTCAACCTACGATCCCCCGTTTTAACCCCAAAAAGGGGTTGATTTCTTAAGATATATTATTTGGACACCTTTTCACCATCTATAGAGCTTACATTTGAAATTTCAAGTCTCTTACTTCAAACACAGGACTTTCATACAAACTTCCAACCCCCGTTTAACCCCCTTAGGGGTCGAATTTCGTAAAATCCGTTCTTAGCGGATGTCTACGTCTTATAAGGAGCCTACCTGCCAAATTTCAAGTTTCTAGGTGTTATAGTTTCGGAGATTTCGTGATGAATGACCTTTCGCTTTTATATATATTATTATAGAATAGATATATATATATATACGATACGTGCCATGCAGAATTTAAAAAAATCTTTGTGGGATAGGTTAGGTGTATATAGGATAGATGGCGAAGGCTAGCGCGACCCCATCTCGCCCCACCCAGGCGGATGACTGCTAACACGTGGTGGTTTTTAGTCAGTAGGAGTCTGACATAGCGGGTATAAAAGAAAATCCAAAAAAAAAAAGGGTGTATATGGAATCTTGTAAAACCAGAAACTGGTAAAAACCAGAATCTGTAATAATGAAAAATCGTTAAAAATATACTTCCTGCTAACACTTTATACTTCTTATGAAATTAAAAAAGTAACACATGTCAAAAGATGTAAATCCTTCCAAGTGTACTCAAAACACTAGAATCCAAAGCCAAAGAAGCAAGAGTAGAAAGCTGAATATAAATCGCGGTCATAAGATCTCCGACTCACGTGACTCACTAAACACCTCACGTTTGTAATACACGTGTGGCGGCAGCTTTAAATATAATCTTAAATGGAAGTTAATATTTATGTTTAAATTTATTTGTAAGGGCTTTGTAAACGCTAATTTCAATAGTTTGAAATCTAATTCTAATACAGTTATAAGAATAAAGTCACGAACAACTAAATTTATCTAAATATTACAGAAAGACCGTCTACGTTTTATGTAAAAAAATCTAAGTTTTTCTCACCCAAAAACAACCAAAAAAAGCAATTCTTGTAATGGCATACTATTAAACGAGTATTAATATAAAAACTATACCTAAATGATGAATTATGATGAAACCTCATAACGTAATTGAGAGTAGAAAAAAAATCTAATGAAATTTTATCGAAAGGAAAATCTTAATTTTAATTGATCGCTTCCACTGACCGCGAACAAAATGTCTAAAACTCGCGAGAGACTAATTAACTGACAATTAGGAGTTTGGTAAAAATTTTACCAAAAAAACTCCTAAATTCTCAAAAAAAATTAAATTTTTAAGTGACTTAAAAAGTTCTTTATCCTAATAAAATTTCTTACATAAACGAAATCCTTATCGATTTAAGACAATTTTAGCATTCTACTTTATTTAATATATTATATTGTTAGCATAATCTCGATTATTTTAATACGTTTCGTGACGTCGTGCAACAGTGTTAATAAAAATAGTTTCCTACCCGCTAATACGTTTTGTAACGTCATGCAACAACGTCAATAAAAGCAGTCCCTACCCATTCAGAGGGCTCTTTTGCTTCTCGGCTTTCGGAACGATAGGTCGTTGTTTCATGACGAGTGCGTTGATCATTTTTATATTCAAAGTAACGGTTGTTTGCTTGGTTAATTTAAATTGTAATTCTCGGTCATTATTTTCGATTAAGTTAGTGGTTAAGGTTAATTTTTGTGATAATTGTTATATTTGTAAAAATGAGTAATAAATAGAAGTTAAGTGTTCGGTTTTCTGTCTTTTTTTTTAAATAAATAAGTTTGTTTCTCCTAAAAATATAATATTATAAAGCTGAAGAGTTTGTTTGTTTGTTTGTTTGTTTGAACGCGCTAATCTCAGAATCTACTGGTCAGATTTGGAAAATTCTTTTACTGTTAGATAGCCCATTTATCGAGAAAGGTTATAGGCTATATTTCATCACGATAAGATCAAAAGGAGCGGAGCACCAGTGAAGAATGTTTCAAAATCGAGGGTTCTTTTTCCTTTTGTGAGCTTCCGCTGCGTGCGCTGTAAAAACAGTTAAAGTTTCGCAAAAATCATGTATGACAAAATTGATCTTCTTATAAATTTCTAAAAAAAGTCCGCGACAGCATATATCTTTTATGGTTGCTCACTATAACCTTTTTTATGCTAACCAAGTTTGTTCTAAAATAATACATTATTTGCGAAGATGTTTTTATAAACATGATATTAATCCTTATCTAAATAAATACGTTATTCATCACAAGTATTTAATATAAAACAAAATAGCCTTTTACATAATTCGATTTCAATGAGTATCGCAGGAGATATCGCAGTTTTAAAATAACATCGCAGCAAAATAATGATCAAGTATTTAGCGCACCTCTGTTCCACGCGAACGAAGTCGCGCACAGAAGCTAGTATAATATATTATTTTTCTTTGCAATTTGAGTTCATTTTATTTCATACACTACTTTTTCTGAGTGATATGAGAAGCTCCATACTTACGTACAAAGAAATTTCACTCTGCTAATCAACTTTACCACCCTGGACTCAATTTAAGACAGTTAATAATTATATAGATGACGCGTTGGCACAACGGTCACAACACTGGTTCGTGGCTGTTGCGCTGGCGGTTGCGGGCTCGATCCCCGCACATGACAAACATTTGTATCGGCCATGCAGATGTTTGCCGTGGTCTAGGTGTTCGTGCAGTCCTTGCGAATCTCCCCACCGTGCCTCGGAGAGCGCGTTAAGCCGTCATAGCAGAGAATATATCCCTCATTGGAGCAGCGTGGTGGATTCAGCTCTGATCCTTCTCCTACATGGGAAAAGAGGCCTATGCACAGCAGTGGGATATTACAGGCTGAAGCGAATAATTATTTTAAAAGTAAAAGTAATAAAGTCTATTTTTATTAAAGGGTTTGTTGAAGTAAACAACGACTTTTTGAAGTTATATTTTTTTTTGGCTCATTAAGGAAAAATGATGAGAGGAAATTTTTACGATACGCGCGCACACCGTCACAAAAGCTGACGCCTTGAAATTAGACAACGAAGAAGAAGTTAGCAACGTGAACTTAGTAACGTGAAATTAGTTATCCAATGAAGTATAACATAAAGTATAATATTAATAGTACACTTGTCGCTTGTACGCTTGTGTCAAGGATGTATTCTGGGTTATACGATGTTTTTAATTATTATTAAAGTCCCTCGTCTATATCCTCAACAAAATAGCTGTCTAAAGCCAACAAGGTCTTATTTTCAAATATTAATGACATGGGAGATAGTTTGACACAACCATCACAGTCTGATAATAATGTGTTTTGTATATGGAGCAGAAAAACTGAAAAAGCTTTTATATGTTTATATTTTTATTTGAATACTAGTATAGAAAATTCAAGCAAATCTTTTTCCCTAACAAATATAATATTGCGAAAATATTCTCTGATCCAAAATATGGAACGGTATCTAAAGCCAAATCCGAAATACCTCGCTCATTGACATAATTATTTTAGTGCGCTCTTACAAGAGTCACATACTCAGTGTTGCAATATTTTCGTGGAAACCTGATTTATTTTTTTATTGTATGAGAAGTAAAATCTACTGAACGAATGACCTCGTTACGTTTCTCTTAACGCCATCTATCGTGTAAAGTCTAAATTCGTAACAACGTTTTGTAATAACGCCAACTCGTCATAACGTACCATCGATAGATGGCGTTATTTGATTCGTTTATTTACCATTTAATATAGTATTAATTTTTTTCTTAAACTTGTCACCCTTTTTGTGCCTATTTAGACCTATTCACAGACATATAAGAGGAACAGACCGAAGGTGACAGCTACAAAACCATGGCAACTATACAACACTAACACATCTACACACACATCAACAATTCCTGGGCCGTATTCAGTACTTATCAATTTATAAAATTACAACACAGATTATCTTAATAAAAAAAAATGATTGCAATTCCAATGTGTGGCTAAAATCGAGAACGGCTGGACCGGTTTGACTAATTTTGGTCCTAAAATGACCATATCAGTACAGATAAGGTTTCAGCGATGATAAATTTTGAAATAATTGCGGGGAAAATATTAACACTTTAAATGATGAGAAATAT
The DNA here is from genome assembly GCF_905220565.1 of Melitaea cinxia. Taxonomy (NCBI): domain Eukaryota; kingdom Metazoa; phylum Arthropoda; class Insecta; order Lepidoptera; family Nymphalidae; genus Melitaea; species Melitaea cinxia. Next base: position 2,146,896 of record NC_059410.1, read on the forward strand.
TGGAAAAGATGTAGGTATAGGTTGTAAGTGTTGTTGTAGGTCTAAATTTAGTTGTAGATATAGGTTGTAATGATTTATTTATTCCAGCTCATACCTAGTTAAGAGGGACAACGTAAGTCGGGACAGCTATTAATTTGTAAATATGATGGAGTTGGACAATATAAATGAAACCAAAAAGAATTTACGAATTATTTATTTTTAAATAAGACTATTTTTTTTTTTTTAAATAATTTCGTTCAGTTGTTAGTTTTTTTTGCATCGTATTTACACCTTAAATCTACGTAAAACTTAATAATAATTCTAATTAATAAATGCAAGTTATTATAGTGATATTTTGCGAATCAAATGTGTCGTAATTTAAATAATCACCAACATAAGAAATCATAGAATTGTAATTAATATTTTTCCTTTAATCATCTGCGAAACCTTCTTACATGATTGAATAATTTTAATCAGACATCTGATGGGTAAATCAAACCTCCTCTATCTTTTTGTTTATTAATGACCACAAGAAATTTTCTTTTACGCCTATCATTAATGATTGACAAATAAAACAATTTACTACTATATTCATTTTCAAAATGTTTTGAACATAACACAAGATTTTGTGGGCTGCCAATTTGTCATATTCATATTTGCCAACCAGGAATGTCTTCAGTGGACATCATTTGGAAATCTAAAAAAAGTAAATGTATCAAGCAAGAATAAAGAAATAACCTATACTATTAAAATAAAATCTAATAAAATATATGAAGTAAATCTGAATCCGGCCCCTCCAAATAACTTAAGTACCAAAACTGTCAAACAGATTTTCAGGGAAGTAAAATGTTATATTATTTAACTGAACTTAGATGAAATTGCTAGGTATCATACGTATTTCTAAAATATACACGTAAACTAAACGCTTGATGTTTATATTTAGCTGAATTAAATATGAATATTGGCAAAATAAACAAAAAAACTTATGCGAAATTATTTTGCTTAACAATACTTACTTATGAAATGTTATGTCAGGTGTTTTATTATATGTAGCACTCCTATAAAGTGGGGCATTGCACTTTACCATATTTAATCCGTCCTATTTTCACAATTTACACATTAATATTCAATATTTATAAGAAACAAAATCACTTAAGCGATTTTGCTAGGAAGCCATGTGTCTTCTATCATCATCTATCAACATGGCGGATTGCTTCAATTTTGGTTTTGTCTATGTATGTGTCTGTGTTACTACATTGAAAGACAGAGAAAGATGTATTTGAAATTCAGACGAGTGAGAACAAGATAGAGATATTGCTTATTACTGTCTAAGTGTTTGTGTAATTTGTGTACAGTCTGTTTCTCTTATATGTCTGTGGACCTATTAGATTATAAGATTTAGATATGAAGGAGTAAACTCCAGTCCTGCGTTGGAGCTGACAGACATACTTTTTTTTTGTTATGGTAATATTTATGTATTATAAAAAAAAAGTGACATGTAAAAAAACAAATACAAACGAATACCTCTCCTTAATGTTGAGACCTTTTCTTAACGTTTTTTGTTCATTTTTGTTCACTATCTGTCAACTGACAAAACAATTTGACAAAACCATAATTTGTAGCGGTTTTCATCTTTCGAATGTAACTTGTTTTAAGACTACGAGTAACTGAGCATCAATATGCTAAAAATAAATGAACAATAACATAAATATTTCGGATTGCAATCAACGAATCAAACCATCAACAACATACTATAAGCCGTAAGCTTTCCCTTGTCAAACGCCCTTCCGCTTACAATTAATATTATGTCCTTGGGGCATCCTGCTCTATCGACCAATGCCTTAATTATAATACTCGCAATTAGCAAATTAATCGAGCAGTAATCTACGGCACGGTTACAACCAGATGTAGGGACCGAGCCTTTAAAATCAACCACAAAGCTTAACCTAGAAAAGTGAAAACTCACTTCTATTTCAGTAACACAAATACTAAAATGACTTGGCAAACAATACAGCAACTACAAAATTAACTTTGTCTTAACGTTGTATTGCAAACTTTAAAGATTATGTTAGTCACGCAAAAATCAACTTTATGTCAATAGAATAAGGAATTAAGGTTGTGCAAATAAGAAACGTGTAAGTATGTAAGAATGGTTTACGACTAGTTACAGTAGGAATATTGTGGATACAATGTTTAGGGGGCATTCAAGGGGCAGTTACACGCGTCCGTGGCTTTTATTGTCAAAAGTCAATTATAGGCTGTCTTGTATTTTTTTCGTGTAACGCTCCTTTATGTTCTTTATTTGTAATGGAATAAGGTAAATGTGTAATAAGTATTATTCCTTATTGTTTGCTATATTGTTACGCATATTTGGAGTTATTTGGTTTGCTATATTTGCGGTTGTTTACTTGAATTGGGTAGGAAAACGTGACATTGTTCTTTTTAATGTACTACGATTTGCTTTGTTTTTGTACTGTAACAAAAACATTAACATAACTATAATCACATTATAGAATAATCTAGTTACTAAAGTTATTCCTTTGCACCGCTCGAATACTAACTAAAAACTTAATAAGTACCTAGGGACTATGAAATATCTTGCTTCATCTAGGGAACACAACAAGACCGAGAATCAAGGAGACAAAAAAAACACACACACCAACAAACGACTACAATCGATACGTAGCAGCAAAATGCATACCTAGATCTACAGATCTCTAATACTGTCTAAACCTAAGCTATGCCCCAAGGGACGTAGTCATTACCAACCTGCACAGAAAGTCTGTTACCAGGAATAGAGTCCGTCGGCTAACTACAATTTTAGCAAAGCTCTCAGCTTACAGAGGGAAAGGCTATTGCCTCTAACAATATAATATTCAAATATTTTTTTAAACGTATAATTTATGTAAAATACCTAAAAGTTATTATACCCACTCTTCATATTATGGAAGATTTTTTTTTTGTCAGATTACAAAACACCTTGCTTGTGATTAAAATCAATTACGTAACTGATATACGACTCGACACAATTATATGTATGTAAATGTGTGTGTAAATGTGTTATATGTATGTAATATTTTAATAAAATAGTGTTTCAAGTTGATTTTATATTTAAAAGAACTTCTTGTTTATCATTTAATTGTCATTAGCAAAATTCCATCAATGGGTACGGCTGTGTATTAACGCAGATATAAATTCAACAGAAACAGAACCTGATAATAAAATTTATAAAACAGCTGAGTTCTCACACATAAACATTCTTCATAAATCAGCTAGCAAAAAAAACTAATTTCTTCGATTATAATATCATACTAATATTTAAAATACCACACGATCACACGAGCAGATTTGGGTTAGCAACAAAATTTTTGGTCCTGCTCAGCGTTAACACTACTAAAACAAAGGACAGAACACATACAAAATCTATAAAAATCAAGAACATCTTTATTCAAGTGATGTTCAAAAGCTCTTTCGAGTTTTCGTTACTCACATCCACCAATCCGTTATAGAGAATACTGGTTGATCTTTATCCAGCAGATATTCCTCTAAGCCATCTCTTAATAAAAAAGGAAGTACTTGCTCAGTATATGAACATTTACGACCTATTTTAGTAAAACAATATAAAATTCAGCTTAAACGACAAAAAATAAATTCAATATATAATATCATTGATGTATTTTTAACTATCGCTGTCAAAGCGCCGACGACCCACGTCCTCGCAGCAGACTTGTTGAGTCAACACGCCTTTTTAATGTGCTAGCCTGTTTAGGGCTGGTAGCGCTACAGTTAAATATATTTTTTTAGTAATGTATATGCTATCTTTGATTTTATGTGTGTCTTTTTTTAATACATTGTTTTGCACGTCTGTGATGTCATATTAGACGACTAGCCCGTTGGCGCAGTTTGTAGTGACCCTGCTTTCTGCTCCGAGGGTTGTGGGTTCGATTCCCACCCCGAGTCTGGGTGTAATGTAAATATTTATTTATATGTTTATATATGTATTATTTATAAGTATGTTTATCGAAAAAAAAAAAATATATGTAGCTATATACCAGTCGGCTGTTACCTATAACACAAGCATTAAGTTGCTTACTTTAGGAACAGACGACCGTGTGTGTATTGTGTAAATATTAAGTAAAAAATTAAGTAAAAATATATTTTATATCGGATCTTAACTAATGTTATAAAGCTAAAAAGTTTGTTTAGACGCGCTAAATTCAGGAACTACGGATTCAAATTGAAAATTTATCTTTGTGTGATATATAATATTATAGTATATTGACTTAAGAACTTAAGTATTTAAATAATATAAGTATATTTAGTAAATAAGATACTCTTGTTGTGATAACCCTAAGACAACAGATTATTGCTGAGCTTCGACCGAATCTGAGACCGTCGAGGTATCTGAACACAGTCTTAAAGCTACGATAAACCCCTACCATATTGACATTGACAATTTTATTTTATTTATACACTTCTATATTTCACGTTTATTTTACAATTACCATTGTATTTTGACATATGAGATGGCATACGATTTAGCCGTCCACTTGACTGAAAATAAAAGTCAACTCGTAAGGCTGGGTTCGAGAGATCGAGAGATACCTTAATTTGAATGAAGAACCTTTATCCTTATTCAATACCAATTTTCTAGTTGAGAAAGATGTACAGTGCGACAATTTAAGATACAAATTAAGAAGAAAATTTAAAATATTGTCCCATGTTCCAAACCCAGCTAGAACCAGTGATTTATCTGAAATTAAATTCATATCAAATTCAAGGCTTAAATATTATGAAAAAACGTAACGTAAATAATAACTGGAAATATTTATATATAACATTATCAACTATTACGTAACGTTTCAGATGACCAATAAAATTATGTTTATTACTTTAAATTAAAATTAATGATTTTTAATTTGACGCATACCAAACCAGAAGTAATAATTTTGCAAATGATAAGAATGGAATTGATCATTGCATTTAAGTAACAAACTATTATAAAAAACACTAAACATTCCAATAATTGTATTTACTTGCAAAAGAAAAAAATGACTTCAATAACATTTAAAAGTAATACAATGTGGGTAGTCGGTAAAACAGTCAATTATATACGCATTATTGGGGATCTCAAAAACTGCTTGTCTTGATCACTCATCATCATCAGCCTATCACAGTCCACTGCTGGACATAGGCCTCCCCAAGATCACGCCATTTTTGGCGTTTCTATCTCGTGTGTTTTGCCCACAGTCACCAAGCTGGTCAGGTGGGTTGGTGACTGCGGGGCTGGCTCGCTCGTCGTATCTCGATCAAATTTAAATTGAAGCACATGACAAGCATCAGCTTACAATTTTAAAAAAAATCTTCAAAATTAGTACACCTAGTTAAAAATTATAAGGTATCACATAAAAAAAAATACAGTCGAATTGCGAACCATATTTTTTTTTAATCTGTTTATAAAATTGAGAAAACCAATGAAATCGTGTGTACGACTTTTACAAATACCGACCAATTGTTGATTCAATAAAAAAAGAATAAAGAAAACTCGATTTATGTTGAACGTAAAGCATTTTATTTGAGTTAAATGATCCGAGCCTTCTTTGGGTTTTTTATAGCAATCGTTTTAAAGAAATAGAATCGAACAATTGAAATAAACATTCAATATTACTTTACTTAAAGGTTTTATTTTCAGACAGTATTTTGTATATAACCTTATTAAACAAAAAATAAATAAATTATTGAGACGTTGTTGAATAACTTTCGCACCAAATTGTCAGATAATTTAGATATATATTTTTTTATATTTTTCGTAATTTAGATACGTTACAATTTTTTAACACGTATCTTTAAGTATCATTATGAGTTTTTTTTATTATCGTTGAGCTATTAACTCAGTTGTTAACTATACGAAAACCAAGTCATAAATTTAATTTTTTGAATGGTAAACTCAATCAATTATCTAATAAATGTAACTTGGAGGCACTTTTTTTAGATAATATCTTCACATACATGCAATTGTCTTTATTTGATATAAGTTAGATGGAGCTAAAGAAGTTTTACTTCAATTAATATAAAATGTATAGATTTTCTCACAAAACTTGTCGTATTTAATAGAAAACGTGTTGGTTATTTCATATCTATCTGGGCGGTGGGTACTCGGGAGCGGTTAACACGGTTTTCCCTGCGTAAAACCCAATTTCACGAGAATCCCGGTATAGAAAGTAGCCTATAAGTATATAGTTTTAATTTTAAGAAGTTATATGTGTATCCTTTGTAGTTTCTCGAACTCGCATGACACCGGCGATAATTATGCATAACTGAAGGCCATCGAACTAAAATAATTAATAGAAGAACCAAAATAAATGAAAAACATTACTCACAAATAATTTCTACCACCATTACCATACGTATCAGTATATCTTTTGGTTGATACGCAATATAAAAAGTTGTGTGTGCAATACACGGCAGAAGTGAAACTTCTAAAAGTCGTAGGAAGGTAGGCCTTTACGATTTGTTCTATCCGCGATGATCACAATCTCGTGAGAAAGCTCGTAAGCGCCATGCAAAATGCGTCGCTTACAACGAGTAAGCACTAACAAATATAGGCAACTAGCTGTGTCCGCGGCTTCGCCCGCGTTTAAATCAGTGAGTCAAAAAGTTTTCCCGGCAAACTTGCCACGATGTCCTTTGATGGCGAAGTGGCTTCTTCCGGACCTGGACAGATATAGTATCATCATAAATAACGGTTCGTTATTAAACAGGTTTGTTATTTTTGTTGGCGTCCTGTCGTGTTGGCGCATTGGCGCATTAGCACGTTGGCGCATTGGCGTGTTGGCGTGTTGGCGCATTGGCGTGTTGGCGCATTGGCGTGTTGGCGTGTTGGCGCATTGGCGTGTTGGCGTGTTGGCGCATTGGCGTGTTGGCGTGTTGGCGCATTGGCATGTTGGCGTGTTGAAGTGTTGACGTGTTGGCGTGTTGGCGCATCGGCGTATTGGCATGTTGGCGTTTTGACATGTTGGCGTGTTGGCGTATTGGCGTGTTGGCGTATTGGCATATTGGCGTATTGGCGTGTTGGCGTGTTGGCGTGTTGACGTGTTGACATATTGGCGTGTTGGCGTATTGGCGTGTTGGCGGATTGGCGTATTGGCGTGTTGGCATGTTGGCGTGTTGGACTGTTGGCGTGTTGGCGCATTGGCGTATTGGTGTGTTGGCGTGTTGGCGTGTTGGCGTTTTGGCGTATTGGCGTGTTAGAGTGTTGGCATGTTGGCGTATTGGCGTGTTGGCGTGTTGGCGTATTGGTGTGCTGGTGTGTTGGCGTGTTTGCGTATTGGCGTGTTAGAGTGTTGGCGTGTTGGCGCATAGGCGTGTTGGCGTATTGGCGTGTTGGCGTATTGGCGTATTCGCATGTTGGCGTATTGTCGTGTTGGCGTTTTGGCGTATTGGCGCATTGGCGTGTTGGCGTATTGGCACATTGGCGTGTTGGCGCATTGGTGTATTGGCGTGTTGGCGTGTTGGCGTATTGGCGTGTTGACGTGTTGGCATGTTGGAGTGTTGGCGTTTTGGCGTGTTGGAGTTTTGGTATGTTGGCGTGTTGACGTATTGGCGTGTTTAAGTTAAGCGGACAATAAAAAAAATGTCGATGCTTCCGATTTTAGTAATTTTCCAATATGCAATGAATCAAAACTAATGAATGAAAACTAACGGGCGTCAGATGTAGCCCGGACGACGACCACTGACTACTGCGCTCAGTCAGGCGTTATACACATTATATAATTTATATGTAGAAAGCCGGTAGAGATAACTCTAGAAGAAGTCTCTTCCAACTAACCTGCGGTAGTTGTTTTATTTATTTTTTATTTTATTACTGGACTTTCATTTGGACAAAATATCTGTATTGTTACGGTAATAAAATATATAACCGCCCCCTATCTTCCCGTCGATGTCGTAAGAGGCGACTAAGCGATAACATAGTTCCACTACCACCTTTGAACTTAAAAAGCCGACCGGTGGCGGGATAACCATCCAACTGCTGTCAAACGCCCTTAGCAGTGGAATAACAAAAAATCCGTTCTTAGCGGACGTTTACTAACTATAATCTACCTCCCTGCTAAATTTCATCTTTGTCCATCCTGGATGGATGGACCATCTAGCGGTTTTTGAGTTCTCGTGATGAGTGAATCAGTGACCTTTCTCTTTTATATATATATAGATTACGATGCATTAATTGGACTCCTTTTCACCATCTATAGAGCATACATTTTTAATTTCGTCTCTTACTTTAAAAACATAGGCCTTTCATACAAACTTCCGACCCCCGTTTTATCTTTTACGTCCTATACAAAACCTACTTGCCAAATTTCAAGTATGTAGATGTTATAGTTTCGGAGATTTCGTGATGAGTGAGTCAACCTACCATCCCCCGTTTTAACCCCAAAAGGGAGTTGGTTTCTAAAGATACATTATTTGGACATCTTCTCACCATCCATAGACCATACATTTTAAGTTTCAAGTCTCTTACTTCAAAAACATGGGACTTTCATACAAACTTCCAACCCCCTTTTTACCCCCTTAAGGGTCGAATTTCGTAAAATTCGTTCTTAGCGGATGTCTACGCCCTATAAGGAGCCTTTCTGCCAAATTTCAAGTTTGTAACTGTTATAGTTTCGGAGATTTCGTGATCAGTGAGCCGACCTACTGTCCCCCGTTTTAACCCAAAAAGGGGTTGATTTCTAAAGATACATTATTTGGACACCTTTTCACCATCTATCTACAGAGCTTACATTTTAAATTTCAAGTCTCTTACGTCAAAAACATGGGACTCTCATACAAACTTCCAACCCCCATTTTACCGTCATTTACGTCCTATAAGGAGCCTACTTGCCAAATTTCAAGTTTGTAGATGTTATAGTTTCGGAGATTTCATGATGAATGACCTTTCGCGTTTATATATATTATAGATAGATAGATAATAAAGCAGATAAGCAGTAATTTGTTCTATATCATTATATCCTATACATCTTCTTGTAATTTAGTAGTAGTTTGTATCTGTTTATGTATGTATATATTTGTATGGTATATATATATATATATATATATATATATATATATATATATATATATATATATATATATATATATATATATATATATATATATATATATATATATATATATATATAAAGGAATTATTCATTGCTCGTGTATATAACGATTGCCATTAACGTTACCTTATTATACCTCCCTTTTTTTTTCTTCTAATATGAATTTTACTAATACTCAATTTTGCACATCTACAAACGTCTGCTCTTGTACGTCCTAAGGTTGACTGGTAGAGAATGCTTTTAGCATTAAGTCCGCCTTTTGTACAGTTCTTTAATATATTGTGCAATAAAGGATTAATAAATAAATAAAAATACATTTATGTATTTCTTTCTTTGTCATGATGCATATTAGTTTAATCAAATTTCAAATCACAATGATTCTAAAAAAGTTTCACTTCAAAAATAGTTTAGAAGTTAACTCGCTCGAAACTCACATTTTTCAACTCGAAGCGATCCCTGATCGGAAGCCTTTGAGTGTAAGATCCGATGCACTCACTTTCAAGCTCGTTAGCACTCTTTTATTTACCCTACCGCCCTTATCCACGTTCGCAGTACCTAACCTGTTTATTTTTGGCTGGATAATGGACGCTTCTAAAACCGTATAATGATGGCGGAAGTCTTGCATAGGATATTATATCGTTTGCTATGCTTATGTGATATTGCTACTTTTAAATGTTAGTGATATAATTTTGATTGCTCGGAAACTAAAAATAAATCGATTTCAATTGACATCGACAAGGAATACAATATAGGTAGTCGAAACAATGAGTCGTCAGTTATAAATCAATTTTAAATGGGGCCACGTAACAAACACTAGTGCTTTTGAATACAGAAAGAATCATCCAACTCGATTTACCCAGTAAAAGTGAGACATAAAAAAATAAAATCGAATTTTAGAAACTCCTCCTTTCTTTGAAGTCAGTTTAAGAAAATGATAAACACTATTTTTGTAAGAAAAATTGATGTATATGCATGCTTTAACTTGACTTGTTCTTCAGTAGGGTTGACAAAATTCACAGCTTGCATGGGAGATCGCGATGTTTTGATAACGGTGTTACACGTGATACGTATAAAATTATACTCGATTTTACAAATTAAAGATCCTTTGAACTAGATATCTACTATCTACGTACCAAATTGAGATCAATACTTTCATATTTTTAATTCTAATAGTCTCCTATAATCCATGAGGAAAATTATAACCATTTATGTCTCCTTCCTGGAATTCTACAAGCCTACAAGTAAATTGAGGGATCCTCCCTTTATCCTTTTCCTTAGCAAATATACCAAGTACTTCCACATTCTCCTTGTATATAGATTTAGAACCACAAATGGTCTCTGTACCTCCAAAAATCGCTTTCATCCATAGTTTAAGGGCGAAATAGGGCCGAAACTACTCAGAGCTTTTAACGTAAAGGGTTCCGCCGCTCATTACGGCCGCACTGTGTCTACTTAGCTATTTTTCTGAGAGATTCGTGATTTTCGAATCCGTTGACGTCATACTTATAACACCCATTTCAAACTTAACCCAAATCAAATGTGGATTGCCTTTGATGAAAAATAGAAAAACTCCCTTTTCTAGTTATAAAATTTTTCGTTCAACCATATTATTTTTTTTCTTGTGACGACTAATACTTAATTACTTACTAGACTTATAAGTTGTGAGAACGAACAATCGTTGCTTGTAATGTCTGTTTAGCAACACAGATTTAGTGGAAGATTAGTCGGAATTAGGTCTTACATCGGATAAGTCCGAGACGCTGGACATAGAGAAACGTTACATAAAATTGTTTTACCCTCACTTTTATTACCAACAATTAAATAAAACCCATTTTTCCAATAGCTTCTTTATCAGGGCCAGTTACGAGTGTACTGTTTTTATCAGTAATACGAACGTGATCTGATTACAGCGGGTGAGTTTGGGCAAACAATTTTACGACAGCGTTTATGACTTTTTATATGCCGGCATCGCCATGATACCAGTCGAGCCCTCGTTCAAAGCTATAAATTATAATCGAAAAGAGGCAACCTCTCCGATCGCCAAAAACGTGGAAATTATTGCATACCCCGCCAACCAGCCTGTGTTGCCGCGCTATATTTTATTTATACCATTTACGAGTGTTGTCAGCCATAAAAAAAGTTTTAGTAGGTGTTATAAAAGTTAGATTTTTTGTTAGAGCACAGCTGATGGGTTGAGGATGATATATATTATTAATATAGTGATTGTTTTTATAGTTACGTGAAACAACGAAGTTTTGTTACGGCACGTATAATACATAAAACCTGTATAAGTATAGTAATACATTACCAACCGTCGAAGTCTGCTATAAAAATGACATCTGAACTTATCATCATTATAGATAGTAAATGTCAATTCCATTTTTAATAGATTAATATCGCTAACATTTATATGTATACTAGCTATGCTCCGCGGTTACACCTGCGGTAATTTGAGGAAGAAACATACTAAAATATTATATAGCCTATAGCCTAGATGGACTATCTAATACAAAAATAATTTTTAATTCGAACCACTATTTCCTGAGATTAGCGCGTTCAAACAAACAAACTAACGCTTCTGCTTTACAATTTCTATATAAAATTCTCGTGTCGCGGTGCTTGTTACCAAATTCCTCCGAAACGACTGGACCAATTTTTATGAAATTTCGTATACATATCGAATAGATCTAAGGATCGGCCAACATTTATTTTTCATACCCCTAAATGATAAGGGTGACCCACCCCTAAATATTTTTTTAATCTTTTGACAATTCTTTTTTTTATTTTATTATGATTTGGCATTAAAAATACATATGATCCTAAATTTTTACCCTTCTACCACCAACCCCTATTTTTTAACAGCGTTTAGCGGACAACGTTTGCCGAATCCGCTAGTGTTATATAATATAGATAACATTTATAACAAACAAGTGTTACGTTTTTACCTTTTTAAATTTAATTCTGAATATCCTATAAAGTAAAACATACATAAATAAAACATAAATAAATAAGCTGTAAGAATGACAATGTAAACGACAAAGAGAATATAATTCTTCCTTATAAATATTTATCAGGTAGTATTACTAGCGATTTTGTGCGACTTGTTAATTAATTAACCGTATTAAATTATAATGTCATTAAATATATGTCGGTCACCAACCCGCCTGCCCAGCGTGGTGACTATGGGCAAAACACATGAGTTCACGTTATTTTTGGCGTAAACTTGTGGAGGCCTATGTCCAGCAGTGGACTGTATAGGCTGTAATGATTAAATATATGTGCACTAAATACACTACAAACTTAAAAGATTGTTATTAAAATTTATCTTCTAGATTTACGTTATACGTAACACTTTAGTCTATCATTTTATTTATCAGAGTATATAAATTACAAAAAAATACTATAACCGAGAACCAAAGACTAAATTACAATAAAATGATCTTTTTTATACTGCGAAGCTTAGCCACAGATAACGTAAATTAAACTGTCACGGTGACAGATGACATATAAAAAAATCAAGCAACGCCACGCACTCAGCGGCCTAATCACCGATTCGCGAATTTCATTTCCGAACGCTGGTACCACTGACGTTTTTAATGCGCAATTTTATTATTTGTTAGCCTGTTTCACCACTTGTGGATAATGCTATTTGATGTATGACGATATCCAACAGATAAAAGTTTTTGATGATTTATTCTTCTTCATCATCGAATTTCACTGTATTTATGATATATTTATATTTGCAAAAATAAACCTAAAACTTGTAGTATATTAACTGAGGAAAAATACACCCTAAAGCCCTATTCTACCTCCTACTGTTAACGCCTAACCATAACTTATTTGCAGGATAAACTTTATCCACGACTGTTTAAACAGGCTTAACAATAAAAAATACAATAAAAATGTTAATTACTTACAACAATCTACAATTAAGGTTCAATAAAGGTTTGGATAAGCTTAACCCTTCTTTTACATGTAGAAAGAGGGCTATGCCCAGCAGTGGTATGATACAAACTGAATCAAAGAATAAACGAATATTTTTCTTCTTAGACTTCGTAAAACAAAAATATTTTTAATTAATATAATATTAATCGCTATATTTCTCAGTTATGGATAAGTTTATAAAAGAAAAAATTAAAAAAATAAAAAATAAAATAAAAATAAATTAGCGTGTTTCCAACGTCAGTGTCAACAAAAAGTTTTTAATTCAACGCTCCTTCATAATGACCACGCTCGCAATATGAGTTTCAGATGTACAAAACACCTATGAATAAGCCTGATTTATGAGGTTATAAATTTTAGAGCGGGCTTTTGAACGGAATGCTTCTCCCTCCATATTTCAACGTAATGTCCTCTGTTTAGGCTTCTGAATGTTGACTTAGAATATCGAACTGTTTGGTTCGAATATTTTATTAATGTATTTATACTTTCGTACATTCACATTTACTTTTCATTTTTACTTTAACAATATAGATTGTAAATCTTTCATACAAATAAGTAAACAGTGTGTATTTAAAGTTGTTATAGAATAAATAAAAGTTTGACAATTATTTAAAAAAAAAAAAAACAATATATTTTTGACGTGATAAATTAAAAAAAAAGGAAAAGAAAAAAATCACCGCGACAGATGCATCTTTACAATAACAATAAAATCCATACGCAAAAAAAATAATAAAATAAAAAACATAGGTACATAAAGATAAAACAAAAGTATAAAGGGGAACGTAAAATATACCGTTTACAAGCGCTATATCGCGAGCAACATTCATAACCAAATGCGGGTAGTTTACACTGAAACCGAATGTACCTGCGAGTGTCTGCAATATCCGTCCCTAGCTCATATCCGCTGTTCACTCCACGTCTTCTACCTCTGGTCTAACTTAAAAGAACTAGAGATTTTCTTATTATTTTATTTTAAATACCGCTATGGTGGCAAACAAACATACGCTTACATATTATTTATTAAGACAGGGCACATACTGCTCAAAATCGATCAACCCGACTGGGGACCGACCTCAACTTTACAGAAGATCACAGCTAAGATGTTGTGTTCTTGTGGTGAGTAAGGTAAAGAGCTCCAGTGTAGGATTCAGGTAGAGTCGGCAACGCGCTTGCGATGCTTCTAGTGTTGCAGGAGTCTATTAGCTACCGTAACCGCTTACTATTAGGGCACACGCAGAAATTGAGAAAATGAACATTAAATTAAAAGAGAAGTGATTTGAATATTTGAACACGTGATTTGTTACCCATCAATGGTGGAAGTTATAAATATTTTGCACGTTGGACACAAAAATAAATAATTTGAAAAGAGTACCGAGAGTTTTTTTCCTCCGGCTTTTTTACTCTCGGCCTATACTACTGACATTATTTTATCTTATTTATTATAACATTTAATAAATCCGAGGACATAATAGGAAAGTTATGTCTACCGAGACATAGAAATTTAAAGTAACTTAATATTTTGATTATTTTGACTAAGTTAAGGTTGCGCATAACACTGGGTATATTACCTAAGTTTGTAATGTACCCAATGTTAAGATATAAATTTTTATTATATTGTTTGATTTTTTTGCTGCCTTAACTTTCTTTTATTATTGTCGTGTTTTTTATAATTTATTTGTATTATTATTTTTGTCAATGACATTATTTTGACTTAAGTTAAGTGTGATCTTCATCATCATTTCATCATCTTATGACGAAATAAATGTTTTCATTTCATTTCAATATGGCAGTGATTGCTGGAATCTGTGTGAGTTGCTGAACTTCATTGTACCTATTCTGTCTATTGTGATACTGAAATTCAATACAAGATTTTTACATTTATTAATCCTTCCTCATTATCGTTTTAAAGTCCCGTTTTTGGGAGGCGTTCCACACTATGATTATGGACCCGACGAATTATCAGAAGATTCAAAATGACAATCACAGAAGTCACATTTGCGTAAAGTGTTAATAATTACCGTGTAGGCCTTCAAAATTTATAGCAAAAGTTTCAACAATAATAAGTCCTGTATACCGCTAATGCTTGTGACTTGAGACTGACCTGAACGATAGTCACCGGAGTAGGTATATTAAAGCAGGTAGGCATTTGAAATGTACTCCTGTGGCTGCGAACCTAGCGAAAGGATTTAGTTTATCTCAGATAATGTTCGTGATCGTATGTATATACAGCAATATCGATAACTTTATTTTGCATGAAATTTTGTTTAAGATCAATGAACTTGTATGGTAGAGTATATGGTTGAGTGAGACATAACATGTGAGAGAAGGTCACGAGGGAAGCTAAACCCAATGAAAGTCAATCTAACACTAAGATTATTAAGAATAATTTGAGCATATATAGGCAGAAGTACAGACGTCATCCGCATCAGACAAACAGCAATAACAGTCTGACTTGAACAGCGATGTTGCTGAGTAACGCCTACCTTGAAATAGAAAAAAAAATAAAAACAAAAATTGCATTGCATGTATTTAGAATAGAAAAGGACATGGGTTTATAAGCCCGTGGATGTATATGACTTGTAAAAAAAAAAAAAGACAAACAGCAATTTCAGAAGAAATCCGCATTAGGCAAATAACAATTTCATAAGAAATAACCTGAATTCAAGATGGTTATTATTTTGCAAGACAACCACAGTGCTGAATGTGCGCTAACCCGTACAGAACTTGAAATTCATTTCTTTGACGCACAGACATTTAATGACGCATTGGTGAAATTGCCACAGCAATAACTGATTTGGTCCAGTCGCGTGTACGATCCCTGTCCATTGTAAATATTTGTGTAGGTTATACAGATTTTCGTCATTGTCAGGGCGTTTGTGATTGTGTTGTCTTTATTTCTGAATCAATGTCCTTTTTCAAACAGATCTTTAGTTCTCATATCTCTACGAATTTTGTAATGACTGATATGTTTTTGTCAAATAATAACGTGTGTATTTTAACCAACTCATTCTTTAACTGGATTAACCAAACAAATGTCTGAATGCCTTAGATTCATAACTGAACTTGGTAGAAGGGTTAAACGGGTTTTAGCTTTTTTGATGAATATAAACTATACTATCAGTCTGTCTAGCTAATATATAAAGATAATAATTATGACATATTATACTATACATAATAAATAAGACATATATCTTACACATACATGCGAAATATTCACCCAAAAGTATTAAAAAAAATACTTGTTAGAACATTTTAAGACGGAAAAAAGCGGCCTATTAATTCTTGTTCGTTGGTTGTTTATAGCGGCAGTTTGCGGTTCGCCGTGAAATGCCTCGTGGGAAATTAGAGGAGACGCGATGCAGCAGACACTACAAAATACCCAATTTTGAAGTTTTAAACAGCGAACGAATGGCCGAACGGTGTATGGTTTCTTTTTAATGGTCGAGGAAAGAGTATTTTTGTCTCTATTTTCAGTTCTATTAATTTAAAAAAAAACTCTTTTTATATATTTATTATATGAAAAGAAGTTTTTATATTTAGTTTTTGACTAAAATATACCTGCCAAAATGTTTTTTGAAATTAATTTATTGAATTCTGAAAAAAAATACGTTTTAATAATTCATTCGCAATTTACTGCTTTATCTAGTAGTAGCAAATGCTTTACCAAGCTAAGATTTATTGTCACAAAAGAGTATCAATAGATTTCGGATAAAACTTTAATGAACACCACATGCGTGTGTTATTTTAGTTGTTAAACCAATATTAAAATATTAAGAATAACAAAAATAAATGTCATTTCTTTTTATACTATAAGCGTGGGAAACAAGGTTGTGGTCTGCCTGATAATAGCTATTATGGTAAGCTATACTGAAGCCGATAGACATCTACTAACACTAGGAGCGTTACTGGTGCGTTGCTGACGTTAGTCCTTTACCCTTCACGCCAAAAACGGCGTGAGCTCATGTGTTTTGCCCGTAGTCACCACGCTGGGCAGGCGGGTTGGTGACCGAGGGGCTGGCTGTGTCGCACCAAAGACGCTGCTGCCTGTCTTCGGCCTGTGTATTTCAAAGCCAGCAGTTGGATGGTTATCCAGGCATCGGTCGACTTTTTAAGTTTCAAGGTGGTACCAACACCACCAGTTACCAGTTCCACAACTGTGTTATCCCTTAGTCGCCTTTTACGACACCCACGGGAAGAGACGGGGCTGCTGTGTTCTTTACTGCCGTAACCACACAGCATACCGTAATTGCAAGAATCTATTGTATAAAAAATTCCATCAGACAGAATTATTTCACCATACTTTAGCTTATGTTAAAACATTAGTTGGTCAAGTGATACCTAAAAAAGGACTACTACTAGGGACTAGTAGGGAGTATTCTTGTAGGCAGTTGACTGCAGATATATACAAAGCAAGTTCAATATTTATTTCACAGTTATAAATCGTGAACATTCCTATTCGTTTCGCGCAGACATTTTAATTTCAGCAAAAAAAAATTGGACCGATTAATTACTGTTTTATAGCGAGGTCCGCGGCTGTGGCAGAATTAAATACGGTTCAGTAGCGAATAATTATTGTGATTTTTTTTTCTCTTAATTTTGGATTTAACGACCGTTATTTGCATACGAAATTATACAACTATAATCGAAACATTATACTTATAAAAGTATGTTTTTTTCAAGCGCTTTTAAACCATCGAGACTAACATTGAACTCATTGTAACTTATGTTAAGTATTTGGATTGGCAGTGATTTGCTATTGAAGCTTACTAAAGTGAAGATTTTTTTTATTTTTGTATGCGTATATATCCTTCCGTTTAGGCGCTTCCGTAATGTGAAAACAAACAGACATCTGTCTGTTTGTATCTACACATAAATAAAATAATACGTTTTAGCCTAAAGTGTCATAAAAGTATAGAAAAGACATATATTGTATATAATAACTAGCTGACCCCGCAAACGTTGTTTTTCCATGTTATTAGTATGTTATTAACCCCTTAATCTCCCCCCCGTCCCCTTTATAACTTAGGGCTATGAAAAATAGATGTTGGCCGATACTCAGACCTACCCAATATGCCCACAAAATTTTATTAAAATCGGTCGAGCCGTTTCGAAGGAGTTCAATGTTTAACACCATGACACGAGAATGTTATATATTAGATATGTATACATATACAACAACCGTTGCCTGGTGCGTGTACCATGTACGTGTCATGTACATGCCTACACACCGACGGTTTCTGGTTTCGATTCCAGGCCGAGATTAATAGTTGTAGTTGCACAAATATTTCTTTCCGATTTGGATGTGTGTCCTTGTGTGTCCTCCCACCGTGCTTCGGAAAGCACGTAAAGTGGTCGGTCCCGGTTGTTATCATAGACACTTAGCGATCGTTACCCAGAGTAGGGAATATATCCGCCAACTCACAGTGGAACAACGTGGAGGATGGAGACCGATGCCCAGCTGTGGGATTTATAAGCTGAATTAATGTATATGTGTACAGATCGAAAAAAGTGTGAATATTTTCGCTTGATTTTGAGCGGTTTTATTTAGAATGACCTCGTACACTTTTTAACCTTTTCAAAATAGGGTCATCACTCTCTAATCGTTCCCATCAATTTTAAAATTCCAAACTTTGAAACCAAAATGTTATCAATATATAGCGTACCTTATAAATAGCATAACTTTTATCGTATTTTGTTTCATAAATAAGTTTTGAATATTCTTATCGTAAATAGGCATAGTCGAATGTGTGTAGGGTTGTTAACATGCAAATGGTAAAATATAACAGAACACACTAGCTTATTCGGATTTAGTGCAATGATATTTTAAACCACTTTTTACTTAAATAGAATGATAAGCAAACATATGGCCCACCTTACGGTAAGCGGTTACCGTAGATTATAAACGCCTGCAACACCAGAAGATCGCAAGCGTTTTGCTAACCGTATCCTCAATTCAGGAGCTCTGGTCACCTTACTCATCATAGGAACACAACACTACTTGTAAGCAGTATCGTTTAGCTGTGATCTTCTGTAAGGTCGAGGTACTTCCCCAGTCGGGCTACTCCAGATTTTGAGTAGAATATTTCCTACTGTGCCCTTCCTCATTACACGAAACACGTAGTAAAAAGCAGATCAATTCAATCAGCAATCATCTACATAAATTGTATTTTGAAATGTGATCTCACAAAACTTTGGACCCATCCCGACCCCTTGTCACACAATGTCATACTTTATAGACCCTCAACCCCTAAACTCGGTACCCCCTAATGGTGTGACTTATTTTATGGATGACCCCTTAAGCACTGCAGACTACGCCAAGTGATAGTAGACACAACTTAAAAATATTTAATAGAAAGTAAACAACTCGCAACCCTAACGGAACGTAAGCGAAAAAGAAAATTGGTTTCTCAATATTTTCTCAAAGAGAATTTTTCACCTCAATATTTAACATGTTTTTTCTGAAACTAGCTCATAAATATATACAGCGCTAGTTTCATTCCGAGATGGTAAATAAAGAGATGATTTTGTTATTATATAAATTGGAGTTTTAGTGGTATATAAAAAACTAAATGTATCTTGGGGTTTTTTTTGGGCCTAAGTATCTTCTGATCCCGTGGAAATGTATTATAATTATATGACTTACGTTATTTTAGAAAAAAAAACTGATACGCTTCAATCTGTTTGAAACGATTTTCATCAAACAAACGAACCGCAAGAAAACTCGCTTTTACGTAAAAAACCACATCGAAATCAGTCAATCGAGAGTGGATAACTTGGTGTAGAAAAGCATATTTCAATATCAATTAACACCTTAACGATGAAAAGCATAGGATTGAATTAGGACTAATCAAGTTTTAACTGAGGAAAGTACAACAGGAAATTTTGTGCTCAAAATACGGACCAGTCCAACTGGGGTAGTACCGAAAACTTACAGACGATCACAGCTAAATAATACTGCTTTCAAGCAATGTTGCATTCCTGTTGGTGAGTAAGGTGACCAATGCTCCTGGGGGGTATTGGAGATATGGTCGGCAACGCGCTTGCTATGCTTCTGTTGTTACTGACGTCTATAAGCTACGGTAATCGCTTACCATCAGGTGAGCCGTACGCTTGTTTGCCGACCTAGTTATATTGAAAAAAAGTATTGAAAAAAAATCCCACTTGATCTTCAAGTTGAATGTGGGCCGCAGAACACTATCACACGATTACGTTCGAGTTAAATCAACTATGTACACAAATACATTTCTTTTTATCAACATCAAAACATCGAATACTAAATGCGTATATTTTTTCAACCATACATTTTCACTCGTTGTCCAATAAATATTCTATTTTTTCTTTCATATCGTATTTACTGTGTAAGCTTTATAGCAACGTTATACGCGCGAATTTTATTTTTTCAAAAATATAAACAAATATTCCAATTTATTCGATATTTCTAGGCAAATATAAACTTTGATGATGGTATTTTTTTTTTACTCGCTTCAGTTAGGTATGGTCAAGGTAGGATTTATTTATTATTTTTTTTTTTTATCTACGCGGTAAATAAATTTATATTAAAAGTACTAAACTGATCAAAGATATTTTATCGTTTCAAATCAAAATAAATCCAATCCATCTTTTAAAAATAATTAAAATTAAAATTTTAATTATTATCAAAAAAAATTTTTTTTAATTTTATTGTATTTATATATGTATGTATGTATGTGTTTTTATACAAGGTAATATGTTGTGTGAAATATAGCGTCACTAAGTCCACACCTTTTTGTCATTTATGTTATCCTGCACCGAATAATAAGCTTTGGCTATTAATTTCTTTTTAATACAAACTTTAAATTTATAGTCAGACAATTTCAATATCGTTTGTGGAATATTATTATACATGCAAAAACCATAACCCAAAAAGGAGACGTTTACTTTGCGCAGTCAGAAACGTTGAGTTACAATTTTCAATCTAAACAGGTACTATGTATATACTCAGTCCAGTGACGTAGCGAGCTTAATTCATGCCCGGGGTGCAATACCTTTTTAGCGCCCCCCTTCCCCCAAAAAAAACCATATAGTATGTCCACCAATTCTTTTTCTTTTGCGGACTATTTGGCGCCCCTTTGTGAGTAGCCCCGGGGTATGATGCCTAGCTAGTTTTTTTTTCATTATGTAATACTTAAACGATGAAAAGCAAAGCCATATAAAAGCAAAACATTATGTATGCTTATTATTTTTTATGGTGTAAAAAAAACATTTAGTAACGATTTTAAAACGATTACCAATTGAAAAAAAATCTTAACCTTTCATTAAATAAAAGTAGCAAAGCTAAAAAATACATTAGTCTCGCTGTAAGGCTTACAGATAATCTAGTGCTCCGATAATCGCCCCCCGCGGCCGAATGAGTCTGACCCTGCAATAAATTATACAGGATGGCAATAATAGCCGCAATAAAAAGCAATCTTAGCGAGTTTCACTGCTAATTTACTATTTTATTAGCCCGTGAAAACTTCGCCATTTTGACTTAATCTATACAAAGATTACCACATTATTGTTTTGTTTTTCTACGTTTAGTCGTATTTTTTCCATCTGGCAACACGTATTTTATTCGATATATAAAACCTCTTTTTATAACAAAATGGATTCAAGTAAAGTCCAAGTACTACACTTAAGTTCACTCTCCTATATTCACGCGTAATTCAACAACGATCCCTAACATCTCAAAACACTAAACAATTCAATTTATTACGTCTACGAATAAAAGGAGGAAACAAATAAAATGCACTGAATCTTGTGAAGGGAAGACCGCCGCCGATCTCTAATTAACGATATTATTCTAAAGGTCGGAATGTTTATTACGATGAAAATGTTACGGAGCCAGGGATCTATAAATTTTCTCTTACTTTACCGAAATTCCAGGAGCCTTAAAGAGATTCTTCACATACCAAAAGTGTTTCTGTTGAAATGATATCTTTTTCCACGTTCTAAGAACAATGTTTGTACGCGCTACAGATATTGTTTAGACGATTATTTTGTTTGCTCGCAAACGAAAAAAAAAAACGACTTCAATTACATGGACTAGTAATAACATCGTAGGTAGACGAAAGGTAAGTAGGTGTATCGATTTTGATGATTCTTGTATTAATCGAAAGCTGATGCTTGTCATTTGGTCTCATTTAAATTTGCACAAGATCTGATGAATAATTTTTAAGTAATCTTTGATGACGCGTATTTACTTAACTATTTATTCGTGTCCCTACGTGAAAATAATCTATGCGCTTGTACTGTTTTTTCCTTTTCAGTTTATTTATAAGAAAGATTGAATTTACTTATTTAGTCGCTTTTGTATATACATATATATATCGGTAGGTCGGCAAACAAGCATTCGGATCACCTGATGATAAGCGATTACCGTAGCTTATAGATGCCTGCAACACCAGACCAACCAGAAGCAACGCAAGCACGTTGCCGACCCTATCCCCAACCCTCCCCATGAGCTCTGGTCACCTTACTCAGCAAAGAAACACAACACTGCTTGAATGCAGTATTATTTAGCTGTGTAAGGTCGAGGTACTTCCTCACTGCTCCATATTTTGAGCAAGAAATTCCTGCTGTGCCCTACCTCAGTTAATTTGTTACGAATTTTAAATAATAAATCTTAAAACGCAATTAAAACTGTACATTCCTTTAAGCGCAGATAAATCCTGTAACTAGTTTACCTATCAGTGCTCGTGTACAGTGTATAGTACACTCACATTTCCGAGCTCATACCTTGCTTCCTATTATTTCCAATTTACTCACATACATTACGTTTTTATTCTACAAAAAAAAAATGTCCTTTTTACATTGTCATCTATATATTAATATGTAGAGCAAAAATTTTGTACCCCTTTTTACGAAAATTGCGTGGACGGAGGGGTATAAAATCGCACACATAGTTTATATAGAAAAGGAGTGCAGAATAATAATACATCCCCGTCGGCTGCTCCAGATTCCGCGTAAAAAAAACTTACGAAACGTAACTCTCTCTCTCTTTTTCTATCTTCACTAACTTATATCTTCCTCTCAAATTCCGTTAGCCTCGCCCGATCACACTTTTTGTAACGCTCTCGTCACGCTAGATCAGCTTACTTGTCAAAGTGCGTAAAGAAGTTTTACTTCAGTGTGTGCTTTACGTGGATTTTGTACGAAAAAATAATAATTTTTCGACTTTCCCCTCGAGCGTTCATTTCCCGTAAGAGTAACAATGTTCCTTTGTGCAAGCCTAGTATAAGCGGACATCACAGTGGGTTTCATTAAAATCCATGCAGTGGCTTCCGCATGACCCATCACATATAGACAGCCAAATATACTTTGTTTTCTCAAACTGTTACTCTTTTTACTCTTATTTCGAATTGTATCCTTTAAAGTATTGGAGTTGTATTCAAATACATTTACGATAACCTTCGTTTTATTTGATATAATGATTATAATTGATCATAGAAATACTTTAGATAATAAAAATAATTGCTATAAGCCTACAAGACTAAGTAATTATGTAATTTTATTATAGGTAAAAAAGAAAAAATTAATTTGATGACACTAATCTACCAGGCCGATTTATTTATTTATTTTTCATTGTGAACCTTTTTATTTGTAATCAATTTAGGTTCTATTTATCTAATTAGTATTTCTATATATATATATTTGTATTCTTAGAAAATAGTTATAAATTTAGCCATTAATTTATGAAAATTTGACAAATAAAAATACAATTTTTTGAATATTTCCTGTAAAATTTGGAATTTTAAATTAACATATGTTGTTAATGGAAGCTTGACTGGTATTTACGCTATCTTGTTGTTATATCCCAAATATAAATAAATAAAATGATTAAATAATCAATGAAATAAGCTAGTATATGGATAGAGAATACGCAACGAAATGTAATTGGGAATTCTCTTATAAACACGGCCAGAGTAAAGCATGTCGACATGGCCGAGCCAAATTGCCATGGAACAGTTTGATTAACCATCCCATGTATACAATTATAGCTGACACCGGCTGCTTGTTAATTTATGGGGAAACTTTGCTTAAGCCCAGTCCCCGAGTGTAACACGGCGTGTCATACATGTGATTAATTAAAAGCGGGCACACTCGTAATGTTACATCACCTTTTTAAGCAAAATTTTGATGAAAATTTATAACTTTCTTCGTTTATTTGTTTGGATTAATTGTTTTCAAATAACTCTTTTAATATGTATAACATCGATTTTTTTTTTCTTACTTCAACTAACGACTTATAAAAACCGTGTTTATCAAAACTGTACTTGTCACAGGTTCTCGATTGGTCTTGTAACTGTAAACATCTGTTGAGTGGTTTCACCAAGCAATTTCGTTGGTCATAATATTATTATTAGATCTAACAACTGTGGAAGGACGGAGTATTCTCTGTGACTCTATCAAGATGGGGCAATAATAATTGTCAGATCGTTTTCATGTTAGATAGGTAGGGTTTTTTTAGCAGTTAATTGATAATAAATTTCCAACAAGATTCTTATAGAAGCTGCAAAACTTGACATTTCCATTTTTTTTATACAATTAGGTCGACAAACAAGCGAACCGCTCACCTGGTGGTAAATAATTACCGTAGCCTATACACAATCGGCTACAACAGCAGAAGCAACGCAGGCGCGTTTCTGACCCGACCCCAAATTCTCCCCAGGAGCTCCGGTCACCTTACTCACCACAGGAACACAACACTGCTTGTTAAGCAGTGATCTTCTGTAAGGCCGAGTTACTTCCCCATTCTGGCCACTTCAGATTTTGAGTAGGATATATCCTGGTGTGCCCTAGCCCTACCTTAGGTGCCCTAATTCAGTTAGTAACGTCTTAGATGTAACACGCCTACGCCACACGCACGATGAACACGCATTTCAATTTATTATCTAACTAGCCGACCTGTCCCCACTTCGTTGGACGTTAATTATTATTTTTGTGATTCAAATATATAGTAAAGTTTTCATCTCGCTGGCATTTCTCCGACTTGATTTACATATACTGTTATTTTTCATTGATTTTTTTGTTCAATAACAATAAAATATAGCCTATATCAATCCTGAATAGTGTAGCTTTCTGTTAGTGAAAGAATTTTCATGATCGAATCAGTATGTGCGAAGATTACCCCTACAAACATACAAGGCTAGAAACTTTACCATTTTTTATTATTAGTATAGATATCTAAGTACTTATAATATTAGATTTGGTCTAAGTAAGATTTTAGTATAGCAAAAAAATAGAATACGTAATTTAAATAACTTATAGTTGTAGGTACATTCTCAAAATCTTATTTGGCCTTAATTACTAAATTTACCACATTCAATTATGTTATAACAATATTTTGCAATTTACGTAAGTAGAGTAAAATTCTACGTATCGTATCACTAAAGCAATATTGGTAAAAAATAAAAATTAAATATGTGCACTCAGCACTGTAAGCCGGCTTAATATAAATAGGTTAAATAGGTACAGAAGGGTAGCTAAATTCATTCTTATAAATCTCAGGAGAGGAATTATTATGTAATATGAAATAAGGTATGTTCGGTAAGATCGGACTATTTTTAACTGACTTTCAAAAAAGGACGAGGTCCTCAATTCAATTGTATTTTTTTTTTCTAATGTATGTACCTCGGAACTGTTGACTGGATTGATCGATTTCGATAATTTTTTAATCGAAAGGTAGAGCGTGTCATGTGGTTCCATTTCATTTGAGATCGAACAAGTACTCTTCGAGTTATATCTAATATAATGCGTAGGTATATACTTGACTACTCTTTCGTCGACCTACGTTGTACTTATACCGCATAACATTTCACTGGGTATACTAATTTTGATGATTCTACTTTTATTTGAAAGTTTACTTGTCATGTAGTCCCATTTAAATTATTTAAATTATTTGATCGAGATGATGATTGATCGAGATCTAATAACTATCACAGAATTATTTATTTGTCCTAATTGGGCAGTATAGTACATGTTATAGTAGTGGCCTACATAGGGAAAGAGGTCTATGCCCAGCAGTGGGATATTACAGGCTGAATTGAGCAGTGTACAAGATAATTATGTTTGCTGGCAAACGAAAAAAACCGACTTCAATTACATCGACAAGTAATACAACGTAGGTAGACGAAGGAATAGTCAAGTAAATACGCATTATCAAAGATTACTCCAAAAGTTGCAAACAGATCTCGATAAAATTTAAATGTGACCACATGATAGACATCGGCTTTCGATTAAATTAAAAATCATCAAAATCGGTACACCAAGTAAAAAGTTATGCGGATTATTGAGGGTTTTCCTCGATTTCTCTGGGATCCCATCATCAGATCCTGGTTTTCTTATCATGGTGCCACACTTAGGATATCTGCTTTCCAACAAAAAAAGAATTATCAAAATCGGTTCATAAACGACGAAGTTATCCCCGAACATACGTAAAAAAAAATATATATATATATATATATATATATATATATATATATATATATATATATATATATATATATATATATATATATATATATATATATATATATATATATATACAGTCGAATTGAGTAACCACCTTTTTTGAAGTCGGTAAAAAACAAATCTGTTCACACTGACATAGTGTTTAACAACAAAGACACTGAAAAGGTAAGTGAAAGTTGTAACTGAATAAAGCAAAATTATTTTAAACACCAAAAAAATATGTAAGCATCTTCAATTTTTTTATAGTTTAATATATTATATTTATTTGGATAGGAAAAATTAAATAAAACATCAATATAGGAAATAATATTTAATTAAAATCACTAACAATTACCAACTTACACAAATTTATATACAGAGACCAATAAACGGGTTATTGTACTCAGGTATGAAACGAAAAAGACTCGACTCGCGGTCAAAATAATTGTGTTTGCTAGCAAACGAAAAAAAAAACCGACTTCAATTACATCGACGAGTAATACAACGTAGATCGACGAAAAAATACTCAAGTAACTACGCGTTATCAAAGATTACTCAAAAAGTTGTTATCAGATCTCGATAAAATTTATATGTGACCACATGATAAATATCAGCTTTCGATTAAATTAAAAATTATCAAAATCGGTATACCCAGTAAAAAGTTATTGCGGATTTTCGAAAGTTTCCCTCAATTTCTCTAGGATTCCATCATCAGATCCTGGTTTCCTTATCATGGTACTAAGCTAGGGATGTCCTCTTTCCAACAAAAAAAGAATTATCAAAATCGGTATATCCAGTAGAAAGTTATGCGGTATAATACAACGTAGGTCGACGAAAAAAGCGTCAAGTAAAAACGCATTATTAGATATAGCTCAAAAAGTACTCGTTCGATCTCAAATAAATTTAAATGGGACCAATTGGCACACACCACCTTTCGATTAAGACAAAATTTGTCGAAATCGGTCCATCCGGTCAAAAGTTCTGATGTAACATACATAAAAAAAAAAAAAAAAAAAAAAAAAAATACAGTCGAATTGAGAACCTCCTCCTTTTTTGGAAGTCGGTTAAAAAAACATTATAACGAAGTTACCTTACCGAGAACTTAGGAGC
Organism: Melitaea cinxia; assembly: GCF_905220565.1. Lineage (NCBI taxonomy): Eukaryota > Metazoa > Arthropoda > Insecta > Lepidoptera > Nymphalidae > Melitaea > Melitaea cinxia. The sequence continues at coordinate 2,174,498 of NC_059410.1, forward strand.
TAACATTTATTTAATACGAAACACATACGAAAACGACGTTCCTTAGAAACTCTTCCTAATACTAAATTAAAGTCATTCATCTATACAAATAAATAAAATTGTAGTGTCTGTTTGTAATATTAAAATAAACGCTTTTTACTAATTGCATATTGATTTATACACGACACATATACCAAAATATTTTTTTGTTTACCAATTTTTGTTTGTCTGTCTGTCTGTCTGTTTGTTCCGGCTAATCTCTGGAACGGCTGGACCGATTTTGACGGGACTTTCACTGGCAGATAGCTGATGTAATATGACATAAATTTACCTACTTTTATTTTAAAAACTTATTTATTTCATAACTCTGCAAACTGAATAATAACTTTTTTGTTAATTCCACGCGTACGAAGTCGCAGGCACGGCTAGTTAATAATAATTCGTTATATTTCCCAATCACACCAAGATACATTCGACGGTAAACGCAAAGAACATAACAAAAATAACTAAAATAATTGTAATCATCTTCTCAAATAAGACCTACATAATATTTTTACTGGGTATATAATAAGTATGTGCTACGTATTTACATTTAATTATTGACTAGGAGACCTAACGCGGTTGTCATTTTGACACTGCCGCTATGTTGGGAACGCTATACGACAATGAAGGTAAATCTCATAGAATCGAAAGTGTTCATATAGTACAGGATCCGGCTTCCTTCATGCGAAGGCAAATTAGGAACCACTTGAGTTTACTGCGAAAATCGGAGACAGTCATATTTGCAAAGACCAAATATGAACCTTATACAGAAATTTTTAGGGCGCTCAAGCCATCTGCGTAGTCAAGGATTGGTAAAAGTAGTGATTGTGCTAACGCTAACGCTTTCCGGCTAAGCTAATTTAATTGAGGTGACCAAGAGAGATGCCGATCGAATGTTATTACTAGATTTTTCACTTTATCACTAAAATTGAAAACAATACTTTAATTAATAAAAAAAAAGTGTTAATTAATGAAAAAATAAATTGATTAAATGATTTTTTTATTGATTACCTATGTGAAGAATGTACTGATTTGCAGCCGGATCTTAGACTATTATTGACTGAAAGCTGAAAACCTTGTCTCATCTCATCCGTATACAAAAGTAAAAGTCTAGACTTTTACTTTTGTATACGGATGAGACACCCTAGGGTGTCTTATATTAGATGTGGGACTTAATCAATGGAAGTTAGGTTAAAGCTGCGAGATGAACGCTTCCAACTGTTTTCATTCGTTTTATATATGTCTCCTTATCTGTAATAAAATAAATAATTTACGTAATTTTAAAAAAATTAGCAACATTTAGCTGTTTGATGACGCGATCAGAGAAAATTCGGATATATTTTTTTTACGACATATTAGATCTTTTACTGCAAAAAAATTTTTTTTAAGATGAGCCTACATAGTAAAAAAATTTCTTACGACAGAACAACTCAAGTTTAAGAATTATTTTGTTTTATTTGAAGTGTCGTGTGGCACAGTGTAGCGTAGCGCAGAGTGTAGTGTGACACAGAGTGTAGCGTGCGCAGTGTAGCGTAGCACAGAGTGTAGTGTGACACAGAGTGTAGCGTGAGCAGTGTAGCGTAGCACAGAGAGTGGTGTGGCACAGAGTGTAGAATGGCGCAGAGTGTAGCCACAGAGTGTAGTGTGGCACATGTAGTGTATTGTACATGGTGTAGTGTAATGTACTGTACATAATGTTATGTAGTGTAGTGTACATAGTGTAGTGTAGCGTAATGTACATGGTCTAGTGTTATGTACTGTAGATAGTATCGTGTAGTGTACTTAGTGTAGTGTAGCGTAGTGTATGTACATCGTGTAGTGTAGTGTAGTGTAGTGTGGTGTAGTGTAGTACAGCGTACATACGTCGGTCGCTAGACGGGCACCTCCTCCTGCTCCTTGTCACACTGTCGCACGGCGACGGCGGTCTCCACGAGCAGGTAGAGGCACTTGAACTTATCGCGCACGCCCTCGCCGCCCGCCGCGGTCGCCGTCTGTGGGACTGCACCATTATTTACTCATCTTACTTTATCTTTGTATATTATATTTTTTTGGAAGAGTATTAAATAGTAAACAAATATGGCGTACTTCCGACCACAGACAATAGAGTAATATTGTAAGTATAGTAAAGTGATACAAGAAGCAAATGAATGAACAATATTAATAAGCCATAGACGAAAGTAAAATTCATTTTATGTTCAAATATTTAACGCTAGAATTATTTTCAGAAATATTCATAATATAAAATAAAAGCTTTACAATAAACACTTTACTATAATAGATTGACATTTATAATATTTTGTCAGCATTTTTACGCTCATAAGATGGGCCATTTGCTTGTTACCCTAGTTATATAAAAAAAAATGTCACTCTCGAAGCCAGATGTAGGTCACGATCCTCAGACCCGTAGCGGATAACAGACTGCCACACAGAGGGGTCATACTTTACCTCCTCTTCGCACACAGCTCCTAAGGAGTATCCCTCCTCTCCATCAGCTAGTTCATCAGCTAGTTCATCACCGTCGCTGCGATAGACCAGCGACCTATCTTCGTCGGAGTCATGATCTCGGCCTGTTTCAGCGTTTTCATCGAGCTCAGCGTCCCCTTCACCGTCCCATGAGGCTACTACCACTCCGGAACTGGAACCCGCAGCGCCCAGTTGCTTTCGACCCCGACGAGATTTATTGTGGAGGGGATCTTGACCCTCCCGACGTATCATATCGGGTAGGATGCGACGACGCGCGTTTACGAACCAGTTGCTTACCTGTAAAATTTTATAAAAAAACGAGTGTGCTTTAGACCACACGACTGAAGTAAAACTTCTGCACAATAGGCCTGTGTTGTCTTATATACGAAACGAGAATGTGTGGTGGCACCTCTCTGTTGCTCCGTTTGCCTCGCCCGATCACACATTTCGTAACGCTCTCGTCACGCATTCACCGGGTTACTCTACAAGTCAAGCATGCGTAAAGAAGTTTTACTTCAATAATAATAGATTTACTTCAACTAAAAAAAAAACAAACTAAAATGAAAAACCGACTTCGATTTCCATCGAAAAATTTAGTACAGTTACACATTATTAGGAATTACTCGTCAGATCAACCTCACTTTTAAATGGGACCACATGGCAGTAATATAAAAAAACGGTACACCCAGTACGAAGTTATGAAGTAACACATAAAAAAGTAGTCAAAATAAGAACCTTCACCTATTTTTAAAGACCGTTAAAAATATTACATAGAATATAATTACATAGAACATTTAAGTATCACAAGTAGGGGTGTGTGAATATCGTTTGAATAGAATCGAATCGATATTAAATACAAGATTCGAAATTTGAATTATTTGGAAACTTCCTTCTTTATGGAAAAGGAACGAATAGACACAAATGGAGTGGTGAAAAACCAATTAGACGTCGCATTCCTCAACGAAACATCATTTTGCATGTGATGGGTAACAAAGGCGCAGCTAATGATATTACGAATCCGATACAGAGTTGGTCTCTTTGTTTTACTAATGAAGAGGTGGACAAAATTGTAGAACACATAAATACGGAGATTAAAGAAAAGGGTTTCAAGAAGAAGATGGTGAAGAAGTCATTGGATTATCGTCAAGCACGCTTTCGTTTGTAAAACTGGTATCACTGACTAAATTTAAAAGCCTTATTTGGCCTTTATTATTTAGCAGGCGTTTTCAAAGTGAATGATCGAGGAAATCTTTGACAAACATTCTGGAGTGGCACTTTTTAGAGCTACAATGAGCCGTTGCAGATATGAGTTTTTGGCAAACTGTCTTCGGTTTGACTACAACCAGAATCGTGAAGGACGGCATGCAGACGATCGCTTGGCTCCGAGAGATCAGAGATTTTTGATCAAATTATTACAATAATGTAATATTATAGTTAGACGAATAACTATTGTCTTTTCGTGGACGATGTCTCTTCAAAACCTTCAAAACCAGATAAGTATGTAATTAAAATTTTAATGTTTTGTGATGCAAAAACCGCTTACATATTGAAAGCTATTGTGTATGTAGGTTAGACATATGCACCGCCAAACTTATCAGTTATTACGTAGTTATTACTTTAGTTTTAACATACATAAAATGTATGTTAAACTAATATATGTTACATAAAATGTATGTTAAAATAATGTATGTATATACTAAAATATTTACCTGCAATAAAGTCAAATTAGCCTCTTGACTAAGCTTTAGTTTCTCGGCGTCGCTGGGGTACGGATTGTTCCGATGTTCATATAGCCAGCGGTGGAGTATTTTGACAGAATGTATGGGTAGTTCCCCGCGTCGTTTGCGGATTATCATCCCGCCCTGGTAACAAACAAGCAAATAAATAAATAATTACCAATATGGATTTACTTAGAAACTAGTCAACTAATGTTTAAATTCATTCACTGTTACTAAATTGTTACCGTGAATTTTTTTTATATACATAATTATGGTGTAGCAAGCAATCGTATGGTCCCACTAATGTTAACCCATAACCATAACCTATGGACGCGTTTCCAACCTTAAACATTTTAATTTAATTTGGATTTAAATTTGGGCTAATAAAGTTAAAAGATAACTTTTCTCTATCAATTTGTCTTTTACTTCCCTGTGAAAGAAAATATACATTTTCTAAAGAAAAAGAGGCCTTTGCCCAGCAGTGGAACATTACAGTCTGAATCAGTAAATCAATCAATCAGTACATATAGGCTTTCCTATGATCATATGTATTCTGTGACGTGTAGTTGGGAGTCTTGCTTTTTTTTTATGTCACTAGGTCGGCAAACAAGCGTACGGCTCACCTGATGGTAAGCGATTACCGTAGCTTATAGACGCCTACAACACCAGAAGCATCGCAAGCGCGCTGCCGACCCAATCCCCAATCCCCCCCCCCCAGGAGCTCTGGTCACCTTACTCACCAACAGGAACACAATACTGCTTGAAAACAGTATTATTTTGCTGTGATCTTCTGTAAGGTCGAGGTACTACCCCAGTCGAGCTGCTCCATATTTTGAGCAGGAAATTCCTGCTGTGCCCTACCTCAGTTAGCGCTGCTCTTGAGTACTAATTTGTTTTGATAACTTAAAATCATTTTGACCAACCCGTTGGCGCAGTTTGTAGTGGCACTACTTTCTGCTTCGCGGGTTGAGGGTTCAATTACCACCTGAGTCTGGATGTAATATTTATATTTTTTATTTTAATGTATACTAGCGACCCGCCCCGGCTTCGCACGGGTGAAATGGTACTACTAAACATACTACAGATTGTCATTTTTCGCAACGTTTACAGCTTTTTTGTCATAAGACAATGACTACTTACTCTCAAATTGATAAATTACGGTTTTTATCTAATCCTATCCAATCTAATGTAGTTACTATAAATGCGGTTTAAAAATTATCTTTCATACCGACTAAAGTACGAATATACAATTTGAAAAAAATTGTCATGCCGGCCAGTACCGCTGCAACCGTTATGTTCTTGCATTTTAAATCTGTAATATCTTCGAAAATATTCATTTAAATTACATGCTGTTAAGAGCCATATTGATCTATATTAAATGCACAATGCATTTAAGGTACTAATAAGGCATGGTAAGGTCTTGTAGAAGATAAAAATAAAAAACCACAAAACCTTAGTTTTTTTTTTTAATTTTTTTACGTGAACCTTGAGGTTATGTGAAAAAATGTAAACACAAAAGTCGTAGATATTTTACTATCTACAACTTTGCCATTGAGCTTTTTTTCATTGGACTTGTAGTTTAGCCGGAAATCCCCCCCCCCCCTCCCCTACCACTTCCCGACCTCAGATCGCTCATAATTTATTTTTCCTTTCATTTTCGTTGTATTCTCTTCCTTTTCCAATGGATTTCATCCTACTATAAACTTTTTCACTTTTACCAATTTCAGAGGCTAAAAGCACGATTCTAATAGAAACATTTTGGGATCTTTCCTTATTCAGATAACTTTCATCCTTCTTCAAAACATATGCGGAGTCCGTGAGAATAAGGAAGTGCAAAAGAGAAAGAAAAAAATAATGCATACTTCGTTTAGATAAAATGATTTTTAATGTTTTAAATTTTAAATATTTTATATTGGCAGTATTTGTTTATAAAATACATTGACGATTACTTTTAAAATAAATTTAACGTGAACAAAATTTGAGACAAGATGAGTTGTTCGATAATTTGATGTAGACTGTAAGAGATTTTAAGAAAACTTCGAAAGAAAGAATTAATCGTCAAAACTTAGAAAACGTTGCTGTATGGTTATGGCAGTAAAGTATATTAGCCACCCCCTCTCTTCCCGTGGGCGTCGTAAGAGGCGACTAAGGGATATCACAGTTCCACTACCACCTAGGAACTTAATAAGCCGACCGATGGCGGGATAACCATCCAACTGCCGGTTTTGAAATACACAGGCCGAAGACGGGTAGCAACGTCTTCCGTGCGACAAAGCCAGCCCTGTGTTCATCATCCCGCCTGCCCAGCGTGGTGCCTTATTTGGCGTGAACTTGTGGAGGCCTATGTCCAACAGTGGACTGTGATTGACGATTGAATTTTTTTTTGGCACTAAAGCAAAATTACTGATGGCGAAACTTACCCGCAATTTTGTGAATTGTGGTCCTTCATCACCAAAATGGCGCACATTTATTTTGTCCAATAAACGCACGCCATCTCGCTGCTGTTCAGTTTTCGTGCCCAAGTGCTTCTTCAACAATTGACCAAATTGCTCGTCAAAACCGCATTTAACATTTTTTAGTGAAAAGTAGCTGCGGATGGTCTTTGTACAGGGCAGTGGCAAAACACCGTTCTTTCGGAGAAACTCGTAAGAACTTGGAGACCGTTTGTGCATCAAAATACACAATTTTATCCAGTTATCGGAATAACGGAAACTTTTCGTGTCTCTCCTCGTGGCAGCTGAGATAATTTCTTTGATAGCAATTTGTTGTGATGCAGGCACTTGCAATTGTGAAAATTTTTCGTCCAACGCTTCAGCACTAATGGACGATATTTCCTTGGCTTTTCCTTTCAAACATTCGCTCAACAATTGGAGACGTCGCTTCAAATAATTATTGATGCGTTTTTCCCAATAGAATTTTTTCCGTAAGGCAATGATCTTCCTCTTGTCGATCGGATTTGACAAGTGAAGAATACGATGAATATTTTTAGTTTTGTGCCACCGTGATTCTCTCTGGAGAGTGCGTTGTCTCATTTTCTTGCAATGCTCGCATCGTTTCAGTTTTGTAATTATCGTGCAATCGTTGTCACGCCATCGTTGAACAGAATCTTGGAAAACAGAGTGAACCGGCAAATGGTTGACATTAACCAGACCGAGACCTTGGCATACATTCAATCTTCTGAACGTCTCTAAAATTTTGGGCAGCAGAGTCGTGTCCGTCAAAACTGGAGGCAGTTGAAATCTCTCTGAATCTATAATGAGCCCATACACACAGTAAAGAAGTGTTTTGTCCGGCTCGATCTCGACACTCTTATCTATAATCGTGCTTGCTGTACGTATGTTTGTACGTAGAATATTCGAAAAGACAACTCTTTGGCCTCTCTCTTCTGTGTACTCGGTAACACCCCACGATGTTGGTATTAGAATAGGGTTGTTCTTACTGGTCACGGCGTTGCTTGTCGAATCTCTAATCGTGATCTTCGATAGAACGAAATTTTTCCTGCGCACAATCAATGTTGAATCGACTACTTCCTGATTTCGAGAAGCTGACGCAGCCCTAGGGATCGGTGTCACTGGGAGGGCCTCGTGCTGAATGGTTTCTTGCGGTGCACATTCTGCATAAAGAGTATCCGGCGGAGGTTTCTCGAAGCTTTCGCCTGTGCAAAAAAGTTGAAAAAACTTGTTTGAACTATCGTCTACATAGACTCTGCAAAAACATCGCACCATTTTATTGATACTTATATTTTATACTTACATTGGTCTTCCAGGGAATTCGAACCCTCAAACACGCCATCTGTTGGTTTATCTGAGACAGGAGGCACCGATGTTGTGAAATTGTCAAAAATTGTTGGCACCGCAGATTCGACAAGTCTTGCATTTAGGTAGGGAACCTGAAATAAGTGTACAAGCATTCAATCAATTTATTTAAAAATGTTGAAAGCTCTTTATAAAAAAAATGTATTATCGCTTCAGCCTGTAATATCCCACTACTGGGCATAGGCCTCTTTCCCCATATAGGAGAAGTATCAGAGCTTAATCCAACATGCTGCTCCAATGTGGGTAGTAGATAAAAATGTATGTACTGTATAGCAATCAAGATTTATAACACGTTCTTGATACCTTAAAAGAAGACATGCATTAATTGCATGTGAGCTTAGACTGGGGGGGGGGGTTAAACGAAATCTTACCAAATCTCATTTAAGCTGAGGGGATAGTAAAAAACTCACCTCAGTTTCAAAAAATATAAAATATTACAGATATCAAAAAAAATATTTTGAGCGTTCATTTTGCCCGCTAAAATAAATTTCATGGCTATTAAAATATTAAAATTTAACTTAAATAAATTCATCATCATCATCATTACAGCCTATACAGTCTACTGCTGGACATAGGCCTCCACAAGTTTACGCCAAAAATAACGTGAACTCACGTGTTTTGCCCATAGTCACCACGCTGGGCAGGAGGGTTGGTGACCGCAGTATTAGCTTTGTCGCACCGAAGACGCTGCTGCCCGTCTTCGGCCTGTGTATTTCAAAGCCAGCAGTTGGATGGCTATCCCGCCACCAGTCGGCTTTCAAGTTCCAGGATGGTAGCGAAACTGTGTTATCCCTTAGTCGCCTCTTACGACACCCACGGGAAGAGAGGGGGTGGCTATATTCTTGAGTACCGTAGCCACACAGTACAGTTAAATAAATTAACTATAGTATATCTGAACAGCTCATTATTTTCCCAAATACTAAAAATAAATTAAGTTTAAATATTATTAGGGTCAATCTCACATAAGGGGAGGCAAATCTGACTAAATCTTACCTAAGGGGGGGAAAATCTTAGAATTGTGCAAGAAGAATTTAAGAAAAAATTGTTTGATCTGATGTTGAAGAAAATGTATTGCGATGTTAATGACTTTTTAATTACAAGGAATTTCGAATACTAATTTAATGACCTTATACAAAATTAACTTAACGTGACATATCAGAAACATTTCAATTATTGTAATATTTATATAGTTTTAGTAAGAAATTATATGATATATTAATAATTGGAGGAGGCCTTTACCCAACCTGGGGACCTTATTTAGCCTAAGTAATTTAGTATAAGTAAAAGTAAATAATTATAAGCAACTAGTAAAAATTTATAATAATATATTAATAATAGTTTCTCATGTATAGCATGGTCAAATAAAGGCTTTTTTATTTTTATTTTATTTATTTATTTTATTAATAATGTATAACTAAATCAATGATAAATAATCTATTCTATTGTTAATAATGTTAAAATTTTTGAATTAAACCTCATTAATATTTAATATTTGCACACCGTAAGGTAGAATATGTTTGGATTATACTAATGTTAACCATGTACAACTTCAATACCATGTTCTTACAAATAAACAATTATTATTATTATGACTTTTATTCAACATGTATCCTTATTGTTACATTTTTAAATATATTTATAAAAAAAGAAAAATAAAAATATTTAAATATAAAAATAGTAGTCCTCCATTGGCAGGTTGAGGCCCAGGCCGCCTGTAGTTAAGGTTCCAGGCTGAGGAACCTCCTCACAATGTGGGCCGTTTCAAACAACACTGCCTTTTGAATCTGACCCTTGATCCACCAGTCAAGCAAGAGTTTCTTAAGGTGTTGGTCGAAACTCTTCGCTAATAGACCATTAATCGACACAGCAATAGAAACAATTATTGTCGAGTCTACATGCCACATGCCGGCAATCTCATGGGCAAGGTACAATTACAAGGGTACGATTGTTACGATTGTACGATAAAAATATGTGCAAGAAAAAATGCCAATAGGAAGAAAAAAAGAATTAAAAACGAATGCACATAGTACTTTTACTTTCTGAATTAAAACTTTCTGAAGATAAATTTGAAATAAATATACTTACTCTGGCAATAACCCGACCTTCCAAATCGCGTCCAACCCATTCCTTTAGGACATATTTTTGTTCAAAGTGTTTTTCACACACGCACTGTGACTGCTTCAAAACAATACCAGGAATCGCCGCTTGCCATTTTTTAAATAGTTCCGTGTTTTTTGGCACTGTGAAAACAGAACACTTTTCTTTGACGGATTTGTACCCAGTTTTGCACTTGGGTACGGCACAGGACCGACCCATGTTGATAAAACAGGTGAGTTTTGTCAGGTCAACTTTTGTCAACTTTTGTCAACTTTTGTCAACTTTCGTGTAATAATTATTCCGAACACTTTTCAATTCAAAACAAAACAGTTAAATAACAATACAAAAATAACAACAAACCGCAAAACTCAACAAAACGATATAACAATAATTAAATAACACTAGTTGTGAGAGAAAATCTATTTTTCAAAAACATACGATATGGCGTGCAAAACTATAAACATTGTTAACGGCTGCCAATACCAGTATATAAGTGTATAATCTATGGCTGCCAACTTGCCAAGTGCCAAGTGCCAATTCGGGGTCCGAGAGAAATAGCTTCGCGAGAGCCCTCTGTCTCTTTCATTAGGGCTACCAATTACCAAACAATATGATTTAATTAGGTATAATACTAATATATGTAACGCGGGCAACACGAGTGACACCGCAAGCTCGCCAGAGACCACGGAGGTTACCGGCTCGTTATCTATGAACTGTCAATTTTGAATATTAAAAAAAATATATTTAAAAAGAAAGGAACTGTCGATTGTCGAATTATTATTATTATGATTATTCTTTGTCATTAAAACTGTAAAAAACATTATTTTGAAAACATTTTTTGTGGTTTGATTTTTATCGACTACAAATTGGCGCCCAACGTGGGGCCTGAACCGACGGTGTTCTCCATTGCTACATCGGAAGAATAATCATGACGCGAACACGGCGACAATCTCGCCGACAAAGTGTGTACGGCGACGCGGGAGAAAACGTGGACGAACATGAAGAGCAGCGCTTGCAAACCGAAGCGTTCGAGCGGATGTTCGAACGGCTGTTGGAGCAGCGACCGCCGACTCCTGCTGTGGCCGCCCAGCCTTCGGGCAATTTCTCGATGTGTACCGCTCGTTTCGCCGCCGCTGCCGACGAAGACATCGAAGATTCATCAACACCGCTGAATGTTACTAAAGCATTTTCCAGTGACATTAACATGTTTACTTACAGCCCGATATCCAGTGAGGAGTATAGTCACCTGTCACCCGTAGATGATTTTTCTAATTCGACATACTGTGATGCCTACTACGACGCAACGGTATATAGTGATCACCGCTGTTCCGACTTGGAGTATTTTAATTATGACGACTCGTCTGATGGGGCAAACGCAACAATGGTTGACCCCAATTTTGATAAGGTAAATTCCACAATAATTGACCCCGATTTTGATGAGGTGGAAAGCACTATTCTCGCCCCACTTTCTCTTTCGATGCCAAGTCGGAGGCCCACGTTAAGTATAACTATTAGTGGTAAGAGAGGCATTGCACTTATTGATACCGCTGCTAAAAGTTGTATAGCTGGTCATAAACTTTATAAATTGCTTAAAGATATGGGGCAAACGTTTATGACACGACAGGTAAATGTGAAATTGGCTGATGGCATAGTACGCCCACGGGATGTTTTGGTAGCCCGTGTGGATGTGACTATTTCTGTTAATAGGACAGTTACCACAGATTTCGTGATTTTCCCAGAGGCCGACAACAACGAGACCCTGATGGTAATAGACTTCGCAGCTTCTACGTGGCATTTCTCAGGTAACCAACAGTTTTATCCTCTGGAATATGAGGGGGATGAGGAGATACCGAGAACTTCTGTTATGGCTTCTTTGATTGTACTGAAGGAAGACGAAGGAACCATGCTTACCTGCGAACAATGCCAACGTCCAGAAGAGCTGCTGCAGCGACATGAAGATACCTTTCGGCCAGGAGGAGAAGCTACTCCATTTGCCGAACACCGGATAGATACGGGCGATCACGCACCCATTGCTGTACCACCTTACCGTTTTACGCCAGCGAAGAAGACAATTATGGAAGCGGAGCTGAAAGAGATGTTAGAAGACGGGATCATAGAGGAGTGTAAAGCTGCATGGGCCGCACCAGCACTGTTGGTCCCTAAAAAAGATGGTACTTACCGATTTTGTGCCGATCACCGTCGCCTGAATGCTGTAACTAAAACAAATAACTCCCGTCGACCAGCGCCTGACTTTCAAGAGGGTGACCTCGTATTACTGACGACGCATGTCCATAGCAACGTGCAGACTACATATAACAAATTAACAACCATTAATTTGATTTCATACAATAATAATTATTCTATAAGGAAAGGATGGATTAAAGTAAAATACATTATGGAGAATTTATAAATATTTCTTTGGTAGATATTTACAGTCCGGTTCACAAATTACTAAATAAAATAGTTTTATGCAATTTCTTTCTTTGATTTGTGACCTATAATTTGACTAGGCACTTATTCTCCGAGAAAGCAGCTAAATTAGTCTTCCTTTTGAAAAAAATTAAATTCATAAAAATTACAAAACCATTAAAAACAACCAATTTACTGTTTTTTTTTTATATCATATCAAAAATCGACCGTTCCAGCGGGTATCGAACCTGCATCTCCGACTAACCGATGTACCCGCTTCAGCCTGTAATATCCAACTACTGGGATAGGCCTCTTTCCCCATGTAGGAGAAGGATCAGAGCTTAATCCACCACGCTGCTCCAATGCGGGTTGGTGGATAATTCCCTACTATGAGTAACGATCGCTATCTGGCGTACATGATAACAACCGGGACCGACAGCTTATACGTGCTCTATGAGTGGTCTGGGTGTTTGTGCAACGGGTACACCGTTAGATCGAAATTTCTAATATAATAAAATAATATTTAAAAATGCTTAGAATTCCCTAATGTGTGGATAACACAAAAATAAAATCATAGGAATTAATTTACTGTTATAATTATAAGTACCTGGATGACCGAACTTTTAGCTCGCTTTTTTGGTAAATCGTGGTTTTTGGAAATTTTATTTAAATACGAATTATATAGTGATGAAATATGAATTTTTCGACCTTACCTACATACTAATAATAATATTAATAACCTATAAATATCTCGAAATGTCAGAAGTATCTGGCATTGATGGCGGAACCATGAAACAACTAATAAAGGAACGCTTCTTTGGCCAGCTGAAGAAACTTCTCAATAACTTTTTTTCAGGCGGTAACAAGGTTAGCCAAGCCCTTAATCATCTATACCTTTGGCATTTTGAGAAGGAAATAGATTCTCTTGATCGCCAAGTCCGTAAACTGTTAACAGCGTACCGAATACATCATCCTCGATCGTCTCTGATGAGATTATACATTCCACGAAAAAGTGGAGGTCGTGGCTTTTTAAAAGCTAAAAATCTCCACAATCGTGAAGTGTATAATCACAGAGAGTACTTTTTAAATATCAAGAGCGATATGCACATGGACGTTGTTGCAGTTGATAGGGGCTTTACTCCGCTGTCCTTAGGCAAATAGAAATGGCGTAAGCCTAGTAATGCGTAACGTTGACCGCGTGGCCGTATGGAAGAGCAAGAAATTACATGGCCGGTTCTACAAAATTCTGACAGACCCAGATTTAGACCAGCCTAGCTCTATATACAGGTTGACCGTTGACCGCGTGGTCGTATGGAAGAGCACCCACATGTAGACCAGCCTAGCTCTATAACCTGGTTAAAACACGGGAACCTCTTCCGAGAAACCGAGGTTTTTGTCAGTGCAATTATGGACGAAATTATTAAGACGAATAACTACCGGAAACTTATTATAAAAGACGGAACTCCAGACATATGCCGAGCTTGTCATAAGCCTAAAGAATCCATTAGATATGTTGCTTCCGGTTGTATTCTTCAACTTGGAAATTAAGTGTAGTGGCGCATCTGTTGTCAAGTATTTGAGCCTCCTGTTGTCGAGTATTTGAACTTCATTCAGAACAACGATTATTTGGGTTGTATTTCAAAAGGCGCTGCGAGCAATAGCAGCATGTATAGTAATGGCGCGAAATTTAAAATTCCAATTTCAATAAAGTCTTAAATGACTTTTGTTACTATAACAAAGTTATTAAATTTTATGTATTAAAGTTAGAGTTACTCAAATTAGTTCTGAAAATATTTTAAAATTTAAGTTTTTAAATTTCTCGCCTTTACTACGTATGCTACAGCTGCAGAACCTATTGTTACGGCGGACGATAATGTCGAGAACATTCTAGGTGTGAGAAAGAAAATATTCTCAAACTTTCTCGAATATCCTAGAGCCTAGCTCTCTGAATATATAAGAGCCCGATGTCACCCGTCAGAGTTAGATCGATATGAACAGCGAAATAAGCGATTTCGAAACGGAAAGAAAAGAAGTTTTTTAAAAAAATTAGGGATTAGAAATTTTTGTTAAATACCCGTGCAAAGCCGGGCGGGAAGTTAGTTCTACTAATAATATTTCCTTTTTAGTTCAGTTCTTTGCTTAGTGGCTTTTAGTTGTGTCAGTTTGACACATATCATTTCGCCAAATTACAAATACAATACACTGTCAAAATCTTCTTATATATAAAAATGAATCGCAAAATGTGTTGCTAAGCGCAAAACTCGAGAACGGTTGGACCGATTTCGCTAATTTTTTTTTAAAAATGTTCCTTGAAGTACGAGGATGGTTCTTACGGAGAGAAAAATTCTAAAAAAAAGAAAAAATTTAAATTTCCTGAAAAAGTCTAAAAACAACACTTTTCTATACTCCCATACAAAAGATTTGTGATAATACTTAAAAGTCAATTTGAACTTTAATACCATACGATAAAGTTTGTTTTAGGCGATACGAAGTTCGCCGGGTCAGCTAGTTATTGATAAAAAATGTTCTCATCATCACTACATAGTATAAAACAAAGTCTCTTTTTCTGTCCCTGCACATGTATGTACGCTTAAATCTTTAAAACTACGCAACGGATTTTGATGCGGTTCTTTTTAATAGATAGATTGATTCAAGAGGAAAGTTTATATGTATAATAACATCCATTAAATAGTGGAGAAATACTGTTATTTTTGAGTTTTCTAATGTTATGTCGTAAATAATTATTATTTTTTTCGCTTAAATTGCAAACGCAGGCTGAACCCTACGAGATTTATCAAAATAATGTACTAAGTATTGTACACATTGAAAAGGTCTACAGAAAACTCCGCGATGGTATATACCTATCTCTTATGGATATCCCACAATAACATTTTTTTGTCATTTACTTTTTACGACAAATAATGGTTAATTTTCGAAGCGATTTTAACCAATACAGCATTAATCTTTATCCAATTAAATACCTTAAATATATTTTTTATTTAATAGATCTATATGGCCCTTTACAGCATATGATTTAAATGAATATTTTCGAAGATATTACAGATTTAAAAATCGCGGTACGTAGCGTTTGCGGCGGTTCCGGCCGGCTTTTACTCTAAGTTAACGCTTGCGGGTCACGGGCAGTAATGAATAAATCAGAACTACTGGATCGATTTTAATCATTTTTTCAGTGAATGACATAGGCTATAATTATATTTTATACCCGTGCGAAGCCGGAGCGGGTCGCTAGTTCTAACTATAATAATATAAATATGTCAGAACGACAATTAATGTTTTTTTAATAAGACATGACAAATTATTATTTTTCTACCATGCCTCCTAAATTCGGGAACGATACTCCTGGGAACACAGGGCTCTCGAAGCGCTATCTCTCTCGGACCAAGTGATTGATGTAATAGACTTTAGCTTTACAATTTACACACAGGTTTATTATTGGTTTAATAAGATATTGGTGTCAAATTGACAATGCACATTCCATGTTGAATATAACTTCCGGTGTTACCAAAAATTTTTACCTGTCTGATCGACAAAGTGCCGTGAAATTATCGTACTTTCGGAATAATTATCGTACACCCAATAAAAAAATTAATTCAAGTTTTTAAGTAAATTACATGGAACAACTGTTATAAAATTTCAGACGCCCAAAAAAAAAGGTCGACGTTGCTTCAAATTATCGTAAAAATACTGAACAACTGATTTCAAATTTTATTCGGTTAAAAAAAAGGTCATTGCTTCAGACAGAATTATCGTACAAATCGCGTAGGATCTACGATCCTAGAGTACGGATTGTATATAGTACGTAGGCTAGGTACATGTAGACAATTATCGTATATTTGGGATCACTGCGTATGAATCGTACAATTCTGGTTTCAGCTGTGTGCTCGCAATACGTTCGCAATATCTCCGCATGGTGAAAATATGCAACTGTGGGGGTTGTGAGTGAATATTTTGTATGGATTGGAGTAAAACTTAATTCAACATGGATTCCGGGCTCGGTCGACGACCGTGATTCCGGAGAATTTATCGTTGCGATTTTGCAGAATCGAATGTGAGACAAAATTCACAACTTGACATTGACAGTTATTTTTTTTTTTTTTAAATTTCCGCCGTTTTGATGAAAGCCAACTTTGAACCACCTTTATTTTGTGGGCGATGTCATGTCAAATATTTTCAACTAACTATAGTTTAGAAAACGAGCGGGAAACTTAAACGCGCGCGGTTGTGTTTTTTCTTGCTACTGCTAAAATTATTTTAAATATAGTTCAGATCAGGTGTAAAGTGTATATATTTAGTTATTTAGTTTAAGTTTTGTATTTAGTTTGTTTTTCTTCTATTTTTGGTAAGTCTATGTAAATATTTATAGAATGAACGAACCTCCGGACCCGGGTGGCGGGAATGATTTTAATGCACAATATATTCCGCAACCTAGCAATTTTATTACCATTGATTACGATGAATCGAGTATTGAAACTGATCATTCTATGACTAAAAAGCCACTTAAGAGATCTCGTCTTCATAAAATTTGCAAACAATGTAATAAAAAAGTTAGAAAAAACGCGGGAAACCAAAAAGTTGGTTGTCATTGTTCGGAGTCTGAGAAATCAGATGAGACGAATAAAAATGAAATTAATAAAAATGTCCCCGTTTCGGTACCACAATCACAGCTCCAATCTGATAACACTGTCTCTAAAAATCCCATAGGCAGAAATATTTATAATGAAAATGACGTGTCTCCATATTTAATTCATGTTCAAAAAATTACAAAAGGTGATAACGATGGAACGATTTTACACCCAATCACATTCGGAGATTTCCTTATGAAAAATAAAATATATAATATTATTAACGGCAGCTTGAAAAAGATAGGACGAAACCGAATTTCTGTAGCATTTAATAATTTTAAAGATGCGAATTCTTTTTTAAATAATAGCCTGCTTCTTGAAAATAGTTATCACGCTTTTATACCATCTTTTAATGTTATTAGAATCGGTATCGTTAGGGGTGTGCCAATAGAATGGTCCCCAGAAGAAATTATAAAAAATATTTCTACACCTATTGGTTGTGGTAAAGTTGTAAAGGTTAGACGTTTAAATTACAAAACTGTTGTTGAAGGCGCTACTGTGTGGAAGCCCACACAATCAGTAGTAATTTATTTTGATGGCAGGGTCCTCCCAAAAAGAATTTTTATATGTTACAATTCTCTTCCAGTCGAGCTTTACATCTTTCCCACAATCCAATGCTACAAATGTTGTCGTTATGTACACACAAAATTGCAGTGCAGGTCTAAGCCTAGGTGTTTAAAGTGTGGTCAGGAGCACACATCAGAATCATGCAATGCCAATGATGATAATTATTTTTGCTGTTTATGTTCTGGCAACCATATGGCAAATAGTAAAGCGTGCCCTGAATTCAATAGGCAAAAATCTATCAAAGTACATATGGCTGAAAAGTGTGTATCATATGCAGAGGCTAATAAAGAGATACCAACGTCATACAAATCTTATTCAGAAGTTAGTAAAGAAGTAAATATTAGCCAAAATCCTAATAAATCATACAAAAAAACATTTATATCTAGACCTCGGGATCCTATTAAGCCTAATATAGGTTATGATAAAATTGCTCATAAAAATATAAGGACCTGGGTGACCGAGCTTAGCTCGGTATTTTTAATAAATCGTGTTTTTTGAAAATCATATTTAAATACGAATTACATATTGATAAAATATGAATAGTATTTTTCGATTTTATTTTTTTAGAAAAAAAAAACGATAATCGGATCTGGAAAACTTGAGGATTTGAACCATGATCTTTTCGGCCGAGCGCGATCGGCCGATTTCCCCTGAGCTACTACAACTTTATTGACAGATGCGAAATTTACCTTCTTATTCTGACGATATTGTAGCCATTTTTTCATTGCCTAAAAACAGGGATAAAACGACATTTTCTAAAAATGAATCCTAGCTAGATTTATTTATCTCCCCCAAAATTCCCTGCATACTAAATTTCATGAAAATCGTTGGAGCCGTTTCCGAGATTCAGATTATATATATATATACAAGAATTGCTCGTTTAATAGTATAAGATAAAAGAATTTTCATTCAATGAATTTGAAAAAAATTCAACTCCAATAGATATTATTAACTCTAAAAATGATTTTGCCAAAATTTCAGATGTGCTTTCACTATTACAGAGTTATTTACAAAACAACAAAAGTTTACCGTCCATCGTTGCCCCTTTAATACAGTGTATCGTAAATATAATTCAAAATGGACAGTTCCCAGATAATAATACAGTGGAACGCCAGAAGTGTAATTAATAAAAAAAACGACATAATTTATTTATTAAATAATTATAAACCTTTTTTATTTAGTATTTCAGAAACTTGGCTTAGGCCAAGTAATAATCTTAGGTTTCGAAATTACAATACCATCAGAGAAGATAGACTAGATGGTTTTGGCGGAGTAGCCTTTCTCATTGAGAAAAACCTTCCTTTTAGTTTAATTAATATTCCTGTACATAGTTCTGAACTTTCTATTTTAGCTATAAGTGTACATAACATATGTTTTGTGTCTGTATATATTTCTCATATTTCTAATAATATTTTAAACGAAATAAATAATATTTTAGTATCACTTCCAAAGCCATTAATAATAACAGGGGATTTTAACTGCCAGCATCAGTCCTGGGGTAGTTCAGTTAGTAACAGTTATGGTAATAAGCTTTTAGATATTCTTGATGTAAATAATTTGTGTATTATAAATTCTGGAGAGCCTACAAGGCGGACTCTGCCTTTTGAAGGTAAAAGCGTGGTGGACCTAACTATTTGTTCACCACAGTTTGTGCCACAATTAACTTGTTCTGTATTAAGTTCAACCTATGGAAGTGATCATTTTCCTGTAATCACTTCTTGTGCTTTTAATAATGTAAATGTACCAAAACAGAACATAAAACTGCTCCCTAGATATAATCTTAATAATGTTACATCAGAAACATGGGAGCAATTTAGTAATAAAGTAGATACAAAATTGCTACAATTATTGTCTAATGATGCACTTATTGATGCTCCTGTTTTCACGGATGTCTTGATTGAAAGTGCTAATGAAATCTTCCCAGTGAAAAATGAACCTTCTCATATTCCTAGTCCACCTTGGTGGGATAAAGATTGTACGGAAGCTATAAAAAAAAGAAAACAGGCTGAAAAAAAATATAATAACAATATGTGTTTGGAAAACTATCTGTCATTAAAAAATATTGTAAATAGTACTAGATTACTTTTCAAAAGAAAAAAATGTGATGGTTGGAGAAATTTCTGCTCCTCCTTATCTCCTCATACTCCTCCATCAGATGTATGGAAAAAGATAAGAAGATTCAAGTCAGCATATAATACAACCCATTCTGTATCACTCCCCAGTAGTATAGCAAATGATTTTCTTGATAAACTTGCTCCTCCAACAGTTAACATAAATATTAACCTATTAGACAAAAATAGCATAGCAGACGAACACGACGAATCTCCAGGATTAAATTCTTCCTTTAGCAAAACGGAATTAAAAAATGTATTATCTTATGTCTCAGACTCTGCCCCTGGACCTGATGGTATATATTACTCATTTATTTCCCATCTTAATGACAATAGTTTGACAATATACCTAAAAATAATAAACATTATTTTTCAGTCTGGCAATATCCCATCAGAATGGAAATGTCAACTTATTATCCCTATATTAAAAACAAACAAGGATCCTCTCCTCCCATCCTCATATCGCCCCATAGCTCTTTCATCAGTCCTTTTAAAAATAATTGAACATTTAGTTAAAAATCGCCTTGAGTGGTTCGTAGAAAGTAACTCTCTTCTTTCTTCGTCCCAGTTTGGTTTTCGGCGAAATAAAAGCACGTACGACAATATAGGTATATATACTTCGGATATAAGATTAGCTTTTTCTGTAAATAAATTTGTGCTTTCAGCCTTCCTAGATCTGTCGAATGCCTATGATAATGTCATTGTATCAATACTAAGACAAAAATTATTGAGTCTTAAAATCCCCAGCAAAATTATTTCATTTATAATAAATATGCTTACTGATAGATCAATTATTTTTTACAACAATAACCAAAAATATTTAAGAATCCTCACCAACGGTTTACCTCAGGGGTCAGTTTTAAGCCCCTTGTTGTTCAATTTGTATACCCATGATTTAGATTTAGCAATTGACAAGAATGTTGATGTTTTGCAATATGCGGATGACTTACTTTTATACATAAAAGGAAATAATATTGATGATGCGTCTTCGAAATTAACGGAATCTCTGTGTTATCTTAAACGGTGGTTAGATAATCATGGTCTCGATTTATCACCATCAAAAAGCTCCGTCGTTCTTTTTCATCGAATGCGTAGAGCTCCATTACTTCATGTGACTTATGACAACAGTATTATACCGCAAAAAAACCATCATAAATTTTTAGGTATTATTTTAGACGAAAAGCTTTCAGGAACTCCTCACTTTAATTTTATTATAAATAGATGTGAGAGAAATTTAAATATTATGAGATGTCTTGCAGGTGTATGGTGGGGTGCCCATCCTTTTTACTTAAAATTGATATATAACGCATTAATACGTAGCATATTAGAATATGGCACCTTCTTGCTAGAACCTGGGTCAATGTCGGGATTTAAAGCATTGGACAAAATTCAAAGTAAATGCCTTAGGATCATCTGTGGGGCCATGAAAACTAGCCCTATTAATGCTTTACAGGCTGAATGCTGTGACCCTCCTTTGCATTCACGTCGTCAATATTTGGCAGACAAATACCTTTTTCGCTGCCTTCAAGTCACTGATCATCCAATTATTGCAAAGCTCCAACAACTTGCTTACTTTGTTTCTAATAGTTCGTATTGGACAAATAAACCAAACCCGTGTTTAGTTACAAGTTATTTTAAATTGAAATCTCTTTCCGCTCCAATTCAAAGCTCTTGTAATTTACCAATTTTCTCTTGTTCATACAATGCCCTTATTTCTATTCCTAATGTTGTAAACTTTGACATAGAAAAAACAAATTCTTTTAGGGCTGATGAAAAATTTAAAAGAATAATTAAAACACGATTTAGCGATTATCATTATATTTTCACAGATGCGTCAAAAGATTTTGCCAATAGTAATGTCGGAGTAGGAGTTTTTCACTTTCAATATAATATTGTTCAAAAAATCAAACTCCCTCCTGAATGTACAGTATTCTCTGGGGAATGCTTAGGCATTTTAAAAGCTTTAGAATATATAAGGTTAGCTAAACTTAAAAAATCCATAGTTTTCACAGATTCATTAAGTTCTATTCAAGCTCTTGTCAAGAATCCTTTTAAAATTAAACAACAGCATCCTTATATATTTGGCATTAGACAATTATTAACGGAGTGCACTGAGAAAGGCATTTTAATAACGCTTGCTTGGATCCCTAGCCATTGTGGAATAGAGGGAAATGTTAGAGCAGATACTCTGGCTAGAGAAGCTACAATAAGTGGTGACCTTTTTCCATATAAAATTTCCTACCCAGATTTATTAACTTTGCCCAAACTTTGTATGGATAAGTCGTGGCAAGAGTCCTATGATCGTAGTAGTAGGCAAAAAGGAACGTATTATTATAGTTTACAATCTGAAATTTTGGTAAAACCATGGTTTTATAATATGGATTTTAATAGAAAAGGCTGTAGCATAATATCGAGACTAAGGCTTGGTCACACTTGTTCTCCACACCATCTGGCTAGATTTAAAATTATTTCCAGTCCGTCCTGTTTTTGTGGTTATGAAACGGGGGATATTAACCATCTTTTATTCTCTTGTCCACTTTTCAACCGCTCCCGTTTCCTAGAGTCTCTGATTGAATATAAAATTCCTTTTCCTACATCTATAAATTGTTTATTGTCTTCTAGAAAGTATGATATATATAAAATTGTATTGGATTATATATTTCTTAATAATATAGACATTTAATATACTGTATATGTTTTTTATTTATTTTTATTTTTTCCTTTTCATCATAAAATATATTATTTTATTTCTTCCTATCCTGTTCTGAATCCTCTCATAAATTCCTCTTGTCCGTTATCTACAATTTTTGAACATTTTTCTTAATTCCTGCTCGTCATTGGCAATGCACTAACGTGCAGTCCATATAAAAAAAAAAAAAAAAAAAAAAAAAAAACTATAGTTTAAGCGGCTTATCCCACTATTGTACTGTCAAAAACAGACCGTCTCCGGACTTATACACATTCAGTAGATACTTGTCATTGGCAAAATCATTGGCGAAAAGCTGATGGAGCCATAGTCTTTAAAGAAGAAGAAGAAGAAGAATGTGGGCGATGTGGTCGCGAACAGTGACGTTATCTATGACGTCGAGCGACCGCGGGCCTCAGGTAAAAGTGAAACGATACAATAGGCGCCGCGGGCGTTGCGGACGCTTAGTGGAACACGGCCAATATTGTTACACTAAAAATCCAGTATTATGTTGCCTAGTTAAAATAAATAAAACCATATATTTATACCATTTATTATTGTAGCATTACATTCCTCAAGCACAGAATGGCAATTTGGTATTTCAAAAGAATTATGTTAAATTATCATCCTATCCTCACAAAAAAAGACAAATATAAATAGGATAAAAGCTTCATTTATTTACATCTTAAAATATATTGTAGTTTCTTGCTGTAAATATACATTTCTTTGTTTGAGATTTTGAAGAACCTGTAACAAAACAAAAAATTTGTAAAAAAAAAAAAACAAAATATGTCGAGTAGACACCTAAAACATCGACGGTTTGGACTGCATCTTGGCAAACGCAGTGTAGGGCGTCCTCCAGCCCGTTGGACCGACGAACTACGTAAGATTGCCAGTGTAGGCTGGATGAGGATTGCGGAAGACCGAGATGTCTGGCGTGAACTTGGGGAGGCCTAGGTCCAGCAGTAGACTGCCATAAGTAAACCATATAAACAGTTACTGACGAAATTTACTGAGAGTATATTTAAACACCTTGATGAAAAAATAAAAAACACATTATGGTGATATTTATAGATTATACCAGAGCTTTTGAAATGCTTAGGCATAAAATTTTACTAAAAAAGCTTGATGACAATGGAATCAGATGTAATTTATTAGACTGATGTAAAAATTATTTAGAAAACAGGTCATTTAGTTGTAGTAATCCAATCTTTCCTTGTCACTCCACACATCCATCTTAGCATTTTCATCTCGGCTGCGTGCACTGTTCTTTCATCCGTCACCCTCGTTACCCAACATTCTGATCCATATATTACGACAGGTCTTATGCTCGTTTTATAGATTTTCTCATTACGTTTAAGGGGCATTCGTGGAGTAAACTTTTCACATTGGCAAAAATAAAAGCTGAACGTTACCAGTTCCATGCAACCAAGTATAAATCTTACCATTCATTTCGAGCTATTCGCGCTAATATAGTGGTAGAGGATAACCAACAAAAATATGGAAACTCCTAGAATGTTCGAGAAAATCGCCAGCTGGATGTCTGTGATCATTGTGGTGGCTTCTTATTTACACTTTTAGAAGTCTTGGGGCTTAATAACCTGAAAATATATATTAATTTGTTTTGAGACACAGCCGGTAAACCTTTAGAGGACACAACATTTAGAACAAAAAACATGTCTTATATCAGATTTCATGAATTTATATTAATGAAATAATTTACTACACAAAATACATTAAATATACTACAACAATTGTAAAGTAACAATAATTTGTTGCAAAACGTACCCGGAAAGTTATCAACAATTACTGTTTTACACGTCACACAAAGATTAATTGACACAAGCGTAAAGCGTTAAGCCAAGTCAACAGATTAACAGATTTAAACATGAAACGAAGGAAATCAGATATTTTTTCACTTATATATGTAGTGTAGTTATTTGCTACTATAAAAAAATGCTTATAAAATTCTTATGTAAATTAAATTTAGTATTTATATGTTAATAGAAATTATTACTTATTTGCAAAAACGAAACGCTTCTTAAGAGAAAATAAACGTCAATTTTCATTGTCAATATGTCAAAATTAAACGTTAATTCTACTTGCAGTAGTTTATTGTGATGATTTCGTCGAGTATCCAGCATAGTTTCCAATTAAAGCCGATTTAAAAAATATTAATAAATATAAGAATTTTCTGTGTACGCTCTCTAAGTATAAACAAGCTTTTTAAGTATAGATAAAAATGTATTTATCTTCCATTAGTTCACGATTGTTACTTTATGACACAATCAGTTGGGATTTAAAAAAAAGTTACGGCTGTTATGATGGTGTTATGAGAGATATATCTTGGAGCGATGATAGTAAATACATGTTACAGGTACGTATTTATGCTTATCAAAATACTTTCTTTATAAAATAAAAATTTCAATCGCTCAAAGGTCGATTAACTTTTGAGGCGTGCCAAATTACACATTGTTTAAACGCAGCGACGCAGCACACTAAAAATGTCGTTTTAAAATAGTTTAACTTTTATATTTAAATTTTCAGGTCAACTCAATAGGTCTAATTGAAATTTTAAGTCCAGCCGATCATGATGTCAGAAGCTTACAGCATATTCCGATTAAGGAGACTTGGTCCGCTAGCTTTCATAGAGACGGACACCGTAATATTGCTGTCGGTACTAAGAGTGGTGTTGTTAAAATTTGGGACACTAAAACTAAATCTGTAACAAAAACATTCCCCACACCATCCCAGCCCTCTTGTGTACAGTTTTTAAGTTATAATGCTAAGAACACAAGCTTAGCTGCAACTATGATGAGCGGAGATACAGTAATATATGGCCTTGTATCAAATATACCAGTACTAACTGTTAAACTCACATGTTCCAATAGTATTTCTGCAATGAAATTTCATCATGAATCAAGGTCCTTACTAGCTCTAGCCACAGATGAAGGTCACGTTATTCTGAGAGATATAACAACAAATAAAGATAAAGCTTTCTTTGAAAATATTCACGCATCACCTGTCAGCGATATCTCTTTTTCACTAATTAATAAGGATGTGATGCTATCAAGCGGATATGATAAAATAATACAAGTTTATGACATAAGATTGCAAAATGTCGTTTCAACAGTAAGGACATCATATACACTATCGTCCCTTGCAATAAATGCTGAAAATCAAGTGGCCCTCGGAACTAAAAATGGCCATGTTTTAATATATGATTTGCGTGATTTAACCAGCCCTTTTAAATTACTAAAGGGCCATGAGGAAGAAATCACTAAAGTAGCTTTTCAGCCGACCAGAAGAAAAATGGTCTCAGCAGATTTAAGTCTAAGAGAGGAAGTAGAAATAAATTCACCCCTTAAAGTACAATCACCAGTGAAAACACGAACATCTGATATGTTTTTTGTTAACGACACTCCTCCAAAGCACAATCTAGACGTATCGACAATGGGTACCGATAACAAAGCCGATTCCTTCCTTGTTATGTTGGGCCTCGACAAATCTAATTTCGATATAGACGATGAACAAAACAAATCGTCAGAATATGAAAGAAAGAGCGACAAACACGAGATAAGGTATCGACAATTGGACGCAGAAAAGAATATAAGTAAAGTGTCGACACCATTAAATAGTAGAACTGTTGAAAATTTTGGTTTTCCCTCACCACTCTGTATACCAAATGGCTTTTCTGATGATAAAAGAGCGTCAAACAGTAACTTGTCAAATATTAAACTTCTCAATAACAACTTACAAAGTACATCAAGTAATATAGACACCAAAAGTATAACGGAACTTAAAGATTTTATAAAACTAACTCTCTCAGACGTTGCTGACGATAATAGGAATTACTTTCTTCACATTATGATGGCTTTAACTAAACAAAAATTATATCTAGAAAAACAGTTAGCTAATATGAATCAGCTGGTACAAAATTTAGTACAAAACCAGAACGATCTTGTCGAAGCAAACAGAAAATTGTCTCTGCAAATAGATCAACTTAAATTGCATAATAATTTTTAAAAATATTTTTGAATCTCATGATATAAAACTACTATGAATTATGCAGCAAT
This sequence comes from Melitaea cinxia, assembly GCF_905220565.1. Lineage (NCBI taxonomy): Eukaryota > Metazoa > Arthropoda > Insecta > Lepidoptera > Nymphalidae > Melitaea > Melitaea cinxia. The sequence goes on from NC_059410.1 coordinate 2,201,104, forward strand.
TAATATTCAAATAAGCTTTAAAATGATATTGCCTGTAATTAAATTAATAAGTAAATAATCATTTTTATTATAATGTGTATATTTTTATTACATACAAGTTATCAAATTGTTGATCAAATCTGTTACCAACATGATTGTTGTGCCATTAAATAGAATCGTAGTTGAAGTTCTATTTAGACAATATTTTGTATATATAATAATGGAGTAAAAACAGCTTCAGTGTTTTTAAAAAGCCTTGAGTGACAACAGCATAGCTGACGTCACTCAAGGTTTTTTGGTTGTTGCTCATCATACAAATAAAACTCATGATAGTTTGCAAAGCTTCGTTTATTAAACTGACAGCATAACGTCGTCTTCACAGACATCGGCGCTGTCGTGTTGCTGAAGCCCAAATGAATCTAGCACTTTGTTTTTTTTTTCGAATTGATGAGCTGTTGGCCCCATCTGGCTTTACAGCGTCACCGGTTAGAGGGGCCGGGTATTATAGACAACGGCCGCGAAGGAAGAATGGAAGTCCTCTAGGAGGGCTCGGGGAAGACGCTCGTCCTAAGGGTTTCTCCTAAAGACATCGCACCTCGGCTTAGAACGTCATTGGAGTGAAGGAGGCGCTGAGAGGGCTTATGGAGGATCAGCTAGGAGCCTAGGCGCGTACGAGCCGTCAGAACGCGGAGACCTCGCCCTCGCCGGCGGGGGCGGTGTGTGTGTCGTGTGTGTGATAGTTTACATGGCGCTTAACACCGTGATCCTATCGTCTAATCCTATAATCTAGCACAATGAGTACAGCCGTATTTATACTCTTCATTGCACCTACATGTGCATGTTAAGTATTTCAATAAATCAAACATAAATTTCGATTTACTATTTTAAATAAAAGTTATAACTTTAACATTGTAATAGTCAATCAACAGCTAATGAACTAATTTTAAAACAATGATAATTATTATTACACCGAGTCAGCTCAATTGATAAACTATTGTTATTGTGTCGACATATACGTAAACCACTGTTGCAAATATATTTAATTTTTGTAGTTATTCGATGCCTGTAATAAAAAATAAATAGTACAGACTTTTATCTTTCTTTTTTTATTATATGATTAAAAAAACTGATAAATATTTACAGTTTTACTACTAAAAAAAGTCTACGAATTTATGAACGAATTTTCTTAACTATACAAATAAATAAAATGGGAGTGTCTATTAGTAATATTAAAATAACCGCTTTTTACTAAATGCATATTAATGAACTCGTTATACACGGTACATATACCTTAATAACAATTTTTGTCTGTTTGTCACGGCAATCTGTGAAACTACTGGACCGGTTTTGACGGAACTTTCACTGGCAGATAGCTGATGTAATAAGGAGTAACTTAGGCTACTTTTAAATGAGAAAATTACATTTTTAATAACTAAAAAGCAATATTTTTTTTAACCGACTTCAAAAAAAGAGGAGGTTACTCAACTCGACCATATATAACTAGTCTGGCCATAAATACTGTTACATAAAAACTTATCTTTTTTTCAACTTTTTAACTATTTTAAAATTGGAACACGTATATTATTTTAAAAACTTATTTCGATTTTGCGCCACTTCACATATTTTTTCATGTTCATTATCAAATTACAATATGGAATGGGGTGTTAAAGAAAATAGGATTGCAGTGATCGCCTTGCACAAAGTCGGTATGGAGCCGTCCATCATATGCCAGACACTTCAAAAGCTTGGTATCAGCCGTATGTTCGTATATATCGTACTATCAACAGATACAGTAACACTTCGTCTGTCGAAGACCAGAAAAGATCAGGGCGGCCGCGTGTTGTTAGAACTACAAAGGCTGTTAATGCTGGCGTAAAGTGGCTCGTGGCGTGGCGTGGCAATTTTTGATATGATATTCAAAAATGTTTAGAATTCCTAATGTGTGGATAACACAAAAATAAAATCGTGCATATTAAAAATAGCATGGTGTCGTCTTCTGTCAAAGATTTTCATTGTAATATGAAACTTTGAATAGTTACGGGTTTCTGTAAAAAACTCACTATAGACGGCGCCACGGTTCGCTTATACCGAAAATAAAAATCATCATATCAAAATTTCGATCTAGCGGGTACATCGTTCCATAGCTTAATTGACTAGAGCGCCGACACGGTCAGTCGGAGACGCGGGTTCGAACCCCGCTGGAGCGGTCAATTTTTGATATGATATTCAAAAATGTTTAGAAGCACTAATGAAATTTCCTTGGAAACAGTGCGTAAATCCATAGATTCGTGGCCAAACAGATTAAAGGCCTGTATAAAAACTAAAGGTGGCCATTTCGTATGGAATATTTTTATATTTTTTGCTGAGACGTTAATAAATATGAGGTATAAATTTTAATAATATTACATTACTTCATTTTAAAAAAATGCATTTTCATTTGTAACAGAACTTATGGCTGGACTAGGTATATATATATATATATATATATATATATATATTAAATGTATGTTCGGGGATAACTTCGTCGTTTATGAATCGATTTTGATAATTCTTTTTTTGTTGGAAAAGAGATATACCTGGTGTGGTACCATTATAAGGAAACCAGGATCTGATAATGGGATCCCAGAGAAATTGAGGGAAACTCGAAAATCCGCATAAGTTTTTACTGGGTGTATCGATTTTTATAATTTTTAATTTAATCGAAAGCCGATGTTTTATCATGTGTTCACATTTAAATTTCATTGAGATCTGATTACAACTTTTGGAGTAATCTTTGATAATGCGTATTTACTTAACTAATTTTTCGTCTACCTACGTTGTATTACTTATCGATATAATTTAAGTTGGTTTTTTTAAATGCCTTAGCCGCGGTTGCTTCGGACGTTTATACACATCAGAATGACACGAGGGTAGGTAAGTATCGAACGATGTGCTAAGTGGCGTGATCGGTGCATCTGTTGTTTATAAATTCCTTGCTAATTAATTGCCTACGACAGCGCAGGTACCGACATATATTTATTTATATATGTAGTATTTATGTGTTTATCGAAAAAAAAGTATACATAATTATGTAGGCTATGTCGGCTGTTACCTATAACACAAGCATTAAGTTGCTTACCTTAGGAGCAGACGACCGTGTGTGTGTGTGTGTGTGTGTTAAAAATTAAAAAATATTACAGTGTTATTAAATTTTTATTAAGGTGCTGATATCAAAATTTATTTTTATTCCAAACTTCGTATGTTGCAAAACTAGGTAATGCAGAGCAACACCCATACTACAACCTGGTTTTTAAAAAGTATATCACGTCACTGTCATTATGTCAATTCATTTCATCCGTTATCGCAAACCAGCATTCGATTATTTAAAAAAAATCGGCATTTTAATGTAAAATGGGTGATTTAGCGACCAATAATTTTTTCGAATCTCAGACTATCGTTGCGGATCACAAAGATCTCATCCACGATGTCGCGTACGACTTCTACGGTGAAAGAATGGCCACTTGTTCGAGTGACCAATACGTAAAGGTAGGTTATGTTGTTATTATTCTGAAAATCCCGATTTTCGGCGTCGTTGCAGATGCCACGTTCGTGGGCGATTCACCGAAAATATCTGAAGTTTCATAACAACAATCGTGGTAAGTCTCGTAGAATCAAAATTGTTCATAAAGACCGTGTAAGTCCAAAAACTTAATTTGTTGTTTGTTTTTTAAACACACTTTGTTTGTTGTTGTTGTTGTTGTGAAATTTGTCTTATTTAGCTTATTATTTTTTTTTTTTAATTCGCTATACATACATAATTATGTCTACAGTAGTTTGACTTTTAACTATGTTCCTTCAAATGGGTGGTTCTATAGGTGTAATAGATCCACGTGAAAAAAAAGTTCCTAGCCCCTCTTAAACTTTACCATGTCTTAATATACTAACTACTACCATGTTTAAACTTCACATATAATATAATTAATATACTGTTTACTGTTGGGGTTCACCAACCCGCTTACCCAGCGTGATGACTATGGGCAAAACACATAAGCTGACTCCATTTTTGGCGTGAACTTAGGAGGCCTATACCAGCAGTGGACTGTAATAGGCTAAAATGATGATGATGATGATGAGTATACTGTATATTACACATCCGCATATACACATACAAACATAAAATTGTTGTAACACCAATAATCTCTAAAAAATAACAAAATTATTTACAGGTTTGGGATACGGACGGTCAAGGAGGCTGGAGGCTAACGGCCAGCTGGAAAGCTCATCATGGCTCCGTGTGGAAGGTTACCTGGGCACATCCAGAATTTGGTCAAGTACTAGCTACTTGCTCCTTTGACAGAACGGCTGCTATTTGGGAAGAAGTCGGTATGTTTCATTTGTATTATGATTGCCCCAGATTACCCCAACTTAGATACAGAAGCTACAAGAATTTAACAGAAAATTGGAATAAATAAAAGTCAAATCATATCCAAAACTTCTATGTCCAATTAAGCTTCAGAAGTGAGCGGTTATTTTATTTTACAAAATATAATTTATATTAGGAAAGAGATTTAAGAATTGGCTTCTAACCAGAAGCCAATATCTAAGTGAGCTTTCTGAAAAAGAGTTTAAAACTTTGAGTCATTCTGACTCCCTTTTAACGTATAAGCCAGGAATATAACTAAGATTCCACTGGTACATGTTAATGAGATAGTAATCACTCTACATAAGGTGAGTAGTCGTTTCATTGTATGATTTTTACTATCCTATTCTTCTTCTTTAAAGACTATGGCTCTATCAGCTTTTCGCCGATGATTTTGCCAATGAAAGTGCTGAAAGTGGATTAAAGTCCGGAGACAGGGTCCGTTTTTCTTAATCTTAAATATTGTTTAATTTTATTTATTTATTTATTTTTTAATTAAATTTCAGCACATTATCTTGATATTAATTTAATCTTAATATGTTATTGTTGGGCACTACAAAAAATATATATATTTATTATAATCATCCTTCATTTTTTTATAATTTATTTTCTTCTAAGTATTTGCTACTGTTTGATCAAGTTTTCTTTTATTGTTACTCTAACAGGATAACTTTGCATGTCGTGATTGCTTTAATATGATTGTAAATTTAGAAATGTCTAGTCTTTAATAAAATTAAAATTGTAATCTATTATAAAATGTAACAACTGCTAGTAAACCTTAATAAGTAAATAAATATATTTCGGTAACAGTGCAGTAACAGTAATATTTTAAATACGACGTACATTATTTGAAATTTTATAATGAAACTAGCTACGCCACTCGATTTCACCTGCGTAATTTCCGATCCTGTGGGAATGTCGAATTAAAGAGCAGCCTATGAGTTATTCTAGATCTCGAGCTATCTACGTACCAAATTTCATTAAAATTGGCCCACTCGTTTTTGCGTGATACAGTAATAAACATACATACATCCATCCACACATCCATCCATCCATCCTTCCTTCCTCACAAACTTTCGCATCTATAATATTAGTAGGACTTATTCACAGGAGACACTACAGCATCAGGTGCAGAGAAAGGTCTTCGGACATGGGTAAAGAGATCCAACCTGGTAGACTCCAGAACATCAGTGACAGACGTCAAATTTGGGCCCAAACATTTAGGACTGCTACTTGTGACATGCTCCGCTGATGGTATTATAAGGTAATTAGTTCACAATAATTTTGTTATAAATAAAATAAAAAACGCACATACATAAATTTACATCAACAAGTGATATAATTGAAATCTGTCTTCAATTTCGACCAATAAAACAACATGGGTTAACAGAAAAATTGTCAATTTAATACACATTCTAAGATACTGACAAAGGAAAGTTGTTCTTTTTACATACCCGTGGTGGTAACCAACTCTTAATAATTATATTTTATAGAAATATCTTGTAGGTCCAAGGTGAAAACACTGCCATAAACACATATAATTTGTTATTTAAGTCTATTTTAAGTTTTTAATTTTATTTTGACAATTAAATTTGTGCTATTCTAATATATACCGAAAATAAAAATCATCATATCAAAAATTTCGCTCTAGCGAGTACATCGTTCCATGGCTTAATTGGCTAGAGCGCCGATACGGTCAGTCGGAGACGCGGGTTCGAACCCCGCTGGAGCGGTCAATTTTTGATATCATATTCAAAAATGTTGTGCTATTCTAGTTTAGTGGTAATTCCAAAACTATAATATAACTGTCTAGCTGTAAATTTGCCTAAAAATAATAAAAAAAAAAAAAAAAAATAGTAATAATAAAATTCAATAATCGTCATAAGTCATAAAAGTCAAGTCATAGTGACTGGTTGACACCCCTTGACCAGAAAAGTGACAAAATTTTTAATATAACGAAGTTATAATAGAGATTTCTATTTATATAGAACTTAACTTTAATAAAATTGTTGTAGAATATACGAAGCACCCGATGTAATGAATTTAGCACAATGGACACTGCAACATGAAATACCAACTAAAGTTTCAATTAGTTGCTTATCATGGAACCCGTCGTTGTCAAGGTGAGTTGATTTTAACTATGGCTACTATGATGCCCTCATCATTACAGCCTATACAGTCCACTGCTGGACATAGGCCTCCACAAGTTTACGCCAAACATAACGTGAACTCATGTGTTTTGCCCATAGTCACCACGCTGGGCAGGCGGGTTGGTGACCTCAGTACTGGCTTTGTCGCACCGAAGACGCTGCTGCCCGTTTTCGGCCTGTGTATTTCAAAGCCAGCAGTTTGATGGTTATCCCGCCACCGGTCGGCTTTTTAAGTTCCAATGTGGTAGTGAAACTGTGGTGTCCCTTAGTCGCCTCTTACGACACCCACGGGAAGAGAGGGGATGGCTAAATTCTTTAGTACCGTAGCCACACAGTACTATGATGCCCTACTATGACTACATTGTGATTAATCATCATGTAGTATGAAATGGAAACAGAATCATTGATGAAACAATTAGACACAAATAAATACGATATTTATATACAGCTTATATTAGAGTAGGTGGCAAACAATTTGAACGTTTATTATATATATTATACCTATTTGAAATTGTTGCTTAAATTATTAACAACACCCTAACCACTCTAAAATACACTTTCACTGATTTTCGTAATAAAATTCTTATTTTATTATTTGTTTTGGTTATAAGAAAAATAGGGCTAGAGAAACAGGTAGCAATAACTCGGTAATTTGACAATAACAAAAATGAGTAAAATACCATTTAAAAATGATATTTAGTCATGAAGTAGGCATATTTTTTAAACTATAGGCCACCTAGGTCCCCCTACGTTTTTTTTATACAACAGGTGCTCAAACTTTATCATAAAAAATTCGGATACACTATTTTCCATTTTTAAGTATTTAAAAAAAAAGAAACAGTTGTGGGTAGAAATATTTTGTAATATTCATAAATAATTCGTTATTATTGAATTTGCGGCCGTAGTGCCCAAAAACAGATATAATGGGGCTGATATGTCTAAAAACAAAAGCCCCAAAAAAACCTAATGTTCTATAGACCACACGATGGAAGTAAAACTTACAAAACGTAACTCTTTCTCTATCGATATTCGCTAACTTATATCTTCCTCTCCACTTCCGTTCGCCACGACCGATGGGGATAACCATCCAACTGCTGGCTTTAGTCTTCATCAGGGCATCAGTCTTAGGCGCGACAAAGCCAGTACTGCGGTTACCAACCCGCCTGCCCAGCGTGGTGACTATGAGCAAAACACATGAGTTCACGTTATTTTTGGCGCGAACTTGTGGAGGCCTAAGTCCAGCAGTGGACTGCAATAGGCTGAAGTTTCAAAAGAGTAACTGCGTAGTTTCTTGCCGATTCTTCTCTGCAGAATCTGCATTCCGAATCCGCGGTAGCTCAGTTTAAAAAATAATTATCACTAAAAAATTTAAATTTGTTAAATGACGATTCGAAATTGCTTTTGAGACCTGTTTGAATGAAGTTATTTTTTATTTTGGTTTTGTATGGCTTAGAAATAGTATTAATATTATTGGTGTTTTATTTCAAGCACTTGTATCCACACTGTACATCTACATTTATTAACATTTTCTTTTCCTTACAGAAGTAACTCAAACCCTCCGATGCTGGCTGTCGGCAGCGATGAACCTAATAATGTAAATGCTACGGGTACTCAAAGTGACAAAGTTGCTAACAATGAAAAAGTATTTATATATGAGTGAGTGGGCTTAAACTATTATTGTTACTATTATAAAGACAAATATTTTCAGACACAAAAAGTGTGTGGAGCTATAGTGGTAGGACACAGCAGGATATAGATTTTGGGCAGGATATCCTGCCCAAAATCTGGAGCATCCCAACTGGTGAAGTACCTCAAACTTACAGAAGATCAGAGCTCAGCAACACAGGTGACAGGCTACGATAACCGCTTACCATCAGGTGGACCGTACGCTTGCCAACCTAGTCATATAAAAAAAAAAACTTGCTTCTTGAGTTCATGACACATGTGAACACATTCCTATGTAACATCCTCTGTTCCTGTTTATGATAGCATTTGTCTGTTAATTAATACATACAATCACACTTACATTTAGACTAGGAAAAACCGAATTATGGGGTTTTTGGGTGTGGAGGGCGGAGGGTGTAAGGGAAGCTATACAAGGTAACACTGCCACACTTCGAAACCCCATGGTTATGGAGATATCCATGGTAAAAGTTTTGTAACAAAACTATGTCAATAAACAGTGTAATTTTTAAATTAGATAGTTTGAAACGTTAAAATCATGTGCGAAATGTGAAAATAACATGTAAAAACTACGGAACGGAGCATGAGTAACGTAAGTTGTACCTATCGTTTGTTGATCTTGGAGTCGAGATCGTTTTTATTTTGAAAATAACTTATGAAAAGTGAAAATAACGTGTAAAATGTGAAAATAACTTGTGAAATGTGAAAATAGCGTGTGAAATGTAAAAAACGCGTGGGAAATGTGAAAATAACGTGTGAAAGCTGCAAAATTCTTCTTATAACCTCAAAACTCCATAACCATGGGCTTTCGAAGTGTGACAGTGGTACCAGGGGTAGCATTCCCCACCCTCCCCCCCTTCCCCAACGGTCCCGAAATTCGGTTTTTCCTAATCTAAAGCTTTACCAATACATTTAATTGTAATTCCAGATACAGTGAATCATCACGTCGATGGACGAGGACCGAATGTTTATCATCGGTAGTTGAACCGGTGAATGACCTAGCGTTTGCACCAAACCTAGGACGATCTTTCCACCTCCTGGCCGTAGCTACTAAGGATGTTAGGATCATCAAAATTGAGCCACTGCCGTAAGTTTACTTTTTACATCATAAAAATCAAAATAAAAAATTACTTTATTCCAGTAGGTTTTAAAACCACTTTTGTCATATTAAACGTCACTTTACAAATTGAAATTTGAGTCATTAAGAGTTACAGGTAAATGGCATTAAAATGTGTCAAAATACAAACTAATTCCAGAGAGTCATCAAGTGCAACTAACGGTGGTGGTGTCCGGTTCAAAACAGAAGTGTTGGCAGCTTTCGATGACCATCATTCGTGTGTATGGAGAGTGGCCTGGAACGTCACTGGCACACTACTGGCTTCCTCCGGGGATGACTGCTGCGTACGCTTGTGGAAGAGTTAGTATCATTTCCTCACCTCAGTACTTGTGGTTCATAACTTGATATTTTGTAGCCTATAACATACCATGCTCAAGGTTTCTGATGGGGAAAGATTTTTCTAAATTGGTTAAGGTGTATTTAAACATTGTGTAAAACTATCCGAATGAATTAGTACTCTGCAGAATACTAAAACTTATATATTTGAGATATTAAACTTGTAATGTATTATTTTAATGTATTAAGTGTTTTATGGATTTAACTTAAATACTCCCAATAAAATGACTTGAGGTAAAGTGTTTTGATTTGATGTACTTGAATGCTTTAAAAAGCTTCTGCTCAGCGTGTTTTTTTTTTATGTCACTAGGTCGGCAAACAAGCGTACGGCTCACCTGATGGTAAGCGATTACCGTAGCTTATAGACGCCTGCAACACCACAAGCATCGCAAGCGTGTTACCGACTCAATCCCCAATCCCCCCAAGGAGCTCTGGTCACCTTACTCACCAACAGGAACACAATACTGCTTGAAAACAGTATTATTTTGCTGTGATCTTCTGTAAGGTCGAGGTACTACCCCAGTCGGGCTGCTCCATATTTTGAGCAGGAAATTCCTGCTGTGCCCTACCTCAGTTAAAACAGTTTACAATAATAATTAACAATTGACAAACACTTTTTCTTGTCTAGTGCAATACATGAACCAATGGAAAGGCGTAGCCGTGTTTAAGAGCGACGCAGCGAGCAGCGAGTCCACAGCACCGGCGCGAGCCCACACCACCTACACGCGCCTCGCCGCCATGGCCAACCCCGCGCACATGCCCTTCCACTGACAGCGGTCGGTACAGTCGCGCGCACACCACCTACACGCGCCTCGCCGCCATGGCCAACCCCGCGCACATGCCCTTCCACTGACAGCGGTCGGTACAGTCGCGCGCACACCACCTACACGCGCCTCGCCGCCATGGCCAACCCCGCGCACATGCCCTTCCACTGACAGCGGTCGGTACAGTCGCGCGCACACCACCTACACGCGCCTCGCCGCCATGGCCAACCCCGCGCACATGCCCTTCCACTGACAGCGGTCGGTACACTCGCGCGCACACCACCTACACGCGCCTCGCCGCCATGGCCAACCCCGCGCACATGCCCTTCCACTGACAGCGGTCGGTACAGTCGCGCGCACACCACCTACACGCGCCTCGCCGCCATGGCCAACCCCGCGCACATGCCCTTCCACTGACAGCGGTCGGTACACTCGCGCGCACACCACCTACACGCGCCTCGCCGCCATGGCCAACCCCGCGCACATGCCCTTCCACTGACAGCGGTCGGTACACGCGCGCGCACACCACCTACACGCGCCTCGCCGCCATGGCCAACCCCGCGCACATGCCCTTCCACTGACAGCGGTCGGTACAGTCGCGCGCACACCACCTACACGCGCCTCGCCGCCATGGCCAACCCCGCGCACATGCCCTTCCACTGACAGCGGTCGGTACACTCGCGCGCACACCACCTACACGCGCCTCGCCGCCATGGCCAACCCCGCGCACATGCCCTTCCACTGACAGCGGTCGGTACACTCGCGCGCACACCACCTACACGCGCCTCGCCGCCATGGCCAACCCCGCGCACATGCCCTTCCACTGACAGCGGTCGGTACAGTCGCGCGCACACCACCTACACGCGCCTCGCCGCCATGGCCAACCCCGCGCACATGCCCTTCCACTGACAGCGGTCGGTACACCCGCGCGCACCCCACCTACACGCGCCTCGCCGCCATGGCCAACCCCGCGCACATGCCCTTCCACTGACAGCGGTCGGTACACTCGCGCGCACACCACCTACACGCGCCTCGCCGCCATGGCCAACCCGCGCACATGCCCTTCCACTGACAGCGGTCGGTACACTCGCGCGCACACCACCTACACGCGCCTCGCCGCCATGGCCAACCCCGCGCACATGCCCTTCCACTGACAGCGGTCGGTACACTCGCGCGCACACCACCTACACGCGCCTCGCCGCCATGGCCAACCCCGCGCACATGCCCTTCCACTGACAGCGGTCGGTACACTCGCGCGCACACCACCTACACGCGCCTCGCCGCCATGGCCAACCCCGCGCACATGCCCTTCCACTGACAGCGGTCGGTACAGTCGCGCGCACACCACCTACACGCGCCTCGCCGCCATGGCCAACCCCGCGCACATGCCCTTCCACTGACAGCGGTCGGTACAGTCGCGCGCACACCACCTACACGCGCCTCGCCGCCATGGCCAACCCCGCGCACATGCCCTTCCACTGACAGCGGTCGGTACACTCGCGCGCACACCACCTACACGCGCCTCGCCGCCATGGCCAACCCCGCGCACATGCCCTTCCACTGACAGCGGTCGGTACACTCGCGCGCACACCACCTACACGCGCCTCGCCGCCATGGCCAACCCCGCGCACATGCCCTTCCACTGACAGCGGTCGGTACAGTCGCGCGCACACCACCTACACGCGCCTCGCCGCCATGGCCAACCCCGCGCACATGCCCTTCCACTGACAGCGGTCGGTACAGTCGCGCGCACACCACCTACACGCGCCTCGCCGCCATGGCCAACCCCGCGCACATGCCCTTCCACTGACAGCGGTCGGTACAGTCGCGCGCACACCACCTACACGCGCCTCGCCGCCATGGCCAACCCCGCGCACATGCCCTTCCACTGACAGCGGTCGGTACACTCGCGCGCACACCACCTACACGCGCCTCGCCGCCATGGCCAACCCCGCGCACATGCCCTTCCACTGACAGCGGTCGGTACACTCGCGCGCACACCACCTACACGCGCCTCGCCGCCATGGCCAACCCCGCGCACATGCCCTTCCACTGACAGCGGTCGGTACAGTCGCGCGCACACCACCTACACGCGCCTCGCCGCCATGGCCAACCCCGCGCACATGCCCTTCCACTGACAGCGGTCGGTACACTCGCGCGCACACCACCTACACGCGCCTCGCCGCCATGGCCAACCCCGCGCACATGCCCTTCCACTGACAGCGGTCGGTACACTCGCGCGCACACCACCTACACGCGCCTCGCCGCCATGGCCAACCCCGCGCACATGCCCTTCCACTGACAGCGGTCGGTACAGTCGCGCGCACACCACCTACACGCGCCTCGCCGCCATGGCCAACCCCGCGCACATGCCCTTCCACTGACAGCGGTCGGTACAGTCGCGCGCACACCACCTACACGCGCCTCGCCGCCATGGCCAACCCCGCGCACATGCCCTTCCACTGACAGCGGTCGGTACAGTCGCGCGCACACCACCTACACGCGCCTCGCCGCCATGGCCAACCCCGCGCACATGCCCTTCCACTGACAGCGGTCGGTACACTCGCGCGCACACCACCTACACGCGCCTCGCCGCCATGGCCAACCCCGCGCACATGCCCTTCCACTGACAGCGGTCGGTACAGTCGCGCGCACACCACCTACACGCGCCTCGCCGCCATGGCCAACCCCGCGCACATGCCCTTCCACTGACAGCGGTCGGTACACTCGCGCGCACACCACCTACACGCGCCTCGCCGCCATGGCCAACCCCGCGCACATGCCCTTCCACTGACAGCGGTCGGTACAGTCGCGCGCACACCACCTACACGCGCCTCGCCGCCATGGCCAACCCCGCGCACATGCCCTTCCACTGACAGCGGTCGGTACAGTCGCGCGCACACCACCTACACGCGCCTCGCCGCCATGGCCAACCCCGCGCACATGCCCTTCCACTGACAGCGGTCGGTACACTCGCGCGCACACTACTCTTCCATACACTGATACTACTTCTATACATCTATAACTGTGCATTAATAAAATTCGGTTATATGTGTAATATATTTGTCTATTCAATAGACATAGCATTAGAACAAATTTCTACCATACAAATTTTAACACTGATGTTTATCAAAAGAAAATAAATTTATTCACTTAAAGTTACAATGAACGTCGCTCAAAGAATTTAAATGTATTAAAAAAATAAGTTCTTCGAAAAAATGTATATTATTACAGTTCAATATCTATTTCATTAGCGCGGTCCGCCGCAGCCGTGACTGAGTCTCTTTACTGACAGGTCTCGTAGGATACCATCCGACCTGAAACAAGAAATGTGTCAACACGGTTATGGAACGTACCCATACTACTTGACACGTTCAGGGGGGGGTTTTTAAAAGTACCACGCTTGGTCACAGGAGTGGGGGCATCTCTAGAAAATTCTCGCGCTATTTCGAGCTATATTCAAATATGTTGCTTTTATGGTATTAATAATAAAGAACAAACGTGAGTCAAAATATATTTTTTAACTTTGTTTCCAAAAAAAATATTGAAAACATTTTCCAAAAAAATTATTGAAAACATACTTCTGAATTACTACGTGAAAACTCGAAAGTTAGGGGTCTTAAAAATATTGCGGGTGTTCCCTAAGGGTTAAAAGTTTGTAAAAGCGGGTCACGTAGTATGGGTACGTTCCCTTTTACCTATATCGATACCTAACAAAAGTTTCAGTTATGCCAAAAAATCTAAGGGATCAAATAATTCTTACCGGCATAGCTCTTTCACTTTTACAATGACTGTTCGTCGATGAATGTGGACTCACGATGTTCCTGGAAATAGAATTACTTTCTGTGAATACAAGAAAATTAAATTAATTTCTCCATCTAGATACAAATTCTAGATCTACTTTTAGAAGAATGCCATGACTTTGTACCAAATGTCTAAATATTGCATTACAAAGTAAGTTCTTACCCCAAAGAAGCACGCTTGATTGTTGTTGCCGCGTTTTGAAGAAGTATTCTAGTCGTTGGACTGGTGACGTTGCTTCGCCAACTAAAAGTAAACAATAGTTACATTTAAACTCCACTATCAGACTAATAACTCTTTCAAAATTAACGAGAACAATCTTCAGAAATTTGTAGATGTGTGATAAGAAAAAAAAAAAAACAATTTACCTTTGAAATCCATCCCCTGCTCGCTTGTAAAAGCAATCTCTTTTAACATCGCTCATTCTATTTGGACAGCTGTTTAATCTCATTGGCTCATCCAAACCGACTTTACCAGATGTGTTCCTGATACGCCACGAATTCTTGGTCACTTCTAAGTTGGAATGTTCGTCAATACTCGGCAAACGTCTGTCCAAACCGTCTCCATTCTCATACACTTTGAAAACGGGCTTTTTTAGACCGTAAACGCCAAATGATCTCATTAATCTTGGACTTTTCTTCGATTCGGTCATCGAGTTAGAGACTTCCGCTCGAGCAATTCTCTGAGACGTGTTAGCATTCGAGAAGGAATTGGAATTATTTGTACCGTTAGTTCTGTCAAACATTTTTGGTATGGTCGGCTTTGTATCAGGTTTTTGTATGAATTGACTAACTCTTGTAGATTTTGGAATAATATTGGGAATGGAGAGCGCATTTGGACTGTTAGAAGCCGTTTCTACTTCATATTTAGCTCGATATTCTGGCGGAGTCTGAGGTCTTGGTTCCTGGGGGTTGGCAGACCAGAGTAGATCCGCTATAGATGTAGATTGTAGTTGATGCAGATGAGTTTTAATGTTGTACATGCCTGCGATCGCGCCGAACGGGTCAGCTTTTATATGTGCCACTACATCCATAAACGTTTGACCGCATAGCTCTGATATCTGTCTGTATATCTGAAATATCAAACAGACGTATGTTCAAAACACAATATGTCTGAAACCAAAGTCCAAAAAACTATCTTTAGACGTTCTACTGCTGGGTATAGGCCTTTTTACTTACGAAGGGTCAGGGTTGGAGATTTATACAAGAAGTTCTTTCACTACAGATTAAGACTATCTTTAGAATATGATAATCAACCAACTTACTCCAGCAACTGGAGTTACCTTTAACTGTTGTTTTTGTTGCTAATATTTATTTCGTAATTAAATTACATAGAGCAAGGTAGCACTTGTTATATATCGAAATGGGTAGTGGGGTAGTAAGGGGTGCCTTAAATATTTCCCAAATACGCGCATCTCAGTATTGATACCTCTCTGTTAGCCTTCGAGTCGACAGCGGCAAGAGGGTGAGTTCTCATTCTCATCCCGGGTTTTTTGACCCACCGATGTCTCGCGGCCTCCTCTATCTTCATCCGAAGGTCCACTTTCGGTTCCAGTAGTTGCTGAATAAAGTTCTTACATTCTGAAAACAAAATGCAACTGAATCCAAATTTTTAAAGGTTTATTTTGCCTCAGAAATTGACACGCTTTTCATAGGTTTGGAATTTTTTTTTTAATTAAGGGCCTATTTCACCGGTTGTTGATAACGCTATTTGAAGGATGATAATATCAGTGAGTTTTTGATATATAATTCTTGTTGTCCACCGAATTCCGCTATATTCATGGCATATTTCTAAACACAAATATGAACAAAAGTTGTAGTTTAATCCTTCTGCTGTTAAAATCTAAGCGCATTTATGTGCAGGATAAACTTTATCCACAAGCGCTGAAATTTTTTTTCTTTCTATTTTTGGCCAATACATAACAAATACATTATAATTTTCAATTTAAGTACCACGAAAACCTCGCGGGTTTGTCTGGGTACAGAGAGTCACTCAGTATAGACTAAGAAAAATTTAAAATTTGAAAAAATTTAGTATTATTGTGTAACCTTTGTTCATCATGTATTTTTTTTTTCAGGCATGACGCGGTTGAACCGTCGCATAGAAGAAATGTGAGAATGTTTATCAGCATAGACTGAAATTGACCGGTTATGTGTGTACATTTGATTGATTTCATACATTTTTTTTAAATATTGTTTTACGAGTGAAATTAAAACATTGTTACAGTTTCATCCTGTATGGATGAACTTTAAAATTATTACCACAGTTAAGCTTATTCCAATGCAGTAATGGTTACTTATAAATTTGTATATATTATATATGTAAGACTAAAATAAAATAAAATAAAATTTTGATGATATCTGTTGAATATTTTATTTACTACAATATAATATATATATTGTTAGCATAATATCGATTATTTTAATACGTTTCGTGACGTCGTGCAACAGTGTTAATAAAAATAGTTCCCTACCCGCTAATACGTTTTGTAACGTCATGCAACAACGTCTATAAAAGCAGTCCCTACCCGTTCAGAGGGCTCATTTGCTTCTCGGCTTTCGGAACGATAGGTCGTTGTTTCATGACGAGTGCGTTGATCATTTTTATATTCAAAGTAACGGTTGTTTGCTTGGTTAATTTAAATTGTAATTCTCGGTCATTATTTTCGGTTAAGTTAGTGGTTAAGGTTAATTTTTGTGATAATTGTTATATTTGTAAAAATGAGTAATAAATAGAAGTTAAGTGTTCGGTTTTCTGTCTTTTTTTTTTAAATAAATAAGTTTGTTTCTCCTAAAATCAGAAGTGGGATTGCTCCTTACGACACCACTTCATAAGCAAACAGCCGTTAATTTGAAATCGTCATGCCGCGTTTACGATCGTGCGGTTCGTGTACACATAGTCGATCAGACAGGACTCCTAGCCGTGAAAATAGGCAGTCCCGCGGTAAATCTACAAGGAACGAACAAATGCGCAATAGGCCGTCACGGGTAAATCACCGTCGTCATAGATCGCGAAGTGAATCTGACGATGAAAGGTTGGTGTGTGCAATCGTCGCGAGTGGGCGCCGTGTCAACTTACTGAACGTTCCCTGCGACCACGCAGGCTGTGTTCGGAGAATCGCGAACGGTTATCACGCAGTAGCAGTGAGTATTCGTTACTTTCGGGTAGATATCGTTCGCGCAGTGATAGTAGTTCAATTAATCATACGATAAATGCGATTACGACTCGTCAGTCTGCTACCGAGTAATCGACAGTCAACTCATCACGAAATTTGTTGCAAACTTACGTACGAAACTGGTAACATATCTGTAGTGGAGAACGATGCGTCCACGAGAGCCGCAGAGTTATGTATCAAATTTTGATCCAGCTGTACACAATTTTAGAGCGTGGTATAGTGAAGTTGACGTGAAGTAGACGTGTTATAGAGAAGATTTTGAGGGCTTATCGCGAGTCGCTAATTGTTTTAAGGGCGATGCCAAAACTTGATTAAATGAATGGACCAGTAATGATCGTTCGTCGTTCAATTTCTGTCGCGAGTTTAGGTCGTGTGGGTAGTTGTTTACGGGATGAAGCGCGGTCGTGGTTAAGTGATTGTGTGACGCAGGAGTCGTTATGTCCCCGTTACATAGACTCGGGTACTGCTACATCTACAGTTAATACGGGTAGTGTGAGAATTAATTAACTTTTCCTACGCCAGTGTTTCATCGCCCCTATAAGTTATCTGTTGACGAGAAGTGTAGTGTATGCAATATTGTCAACAATTTGCTCAGTACCCCTTAATTCGCGAGTCACAATCAAAAAGAAAGACGGAAGTGACAGGATATTCGTCGATTACCATGCGCTTAATGCTATCACCGTTAATGAAAAGTTTCCCTTGCAGCTTATCAATGACCATATTGATAAATTCGGGAACTTTAAATACTTCGTTAGTTTAGATATGGTAAATGGCTTTCACCAAGTTCCAATGTAGACAGACGATGATCCTATAAGTAAAACCGTGCTCGTCACACCAGAGCGACATTATGAAAATGCCCTAGGGTCTGGCTAATGCTCCAGTGGTGTATCGGAGAATTGCAACTAAAATACTAATATAACTAAAATAATAATAAGTCCCTGATAGATTATGGGAAGGTCCTTACGTATATTGATGATGTTTTAATTTTATCTAACACGATAGATGAGAGCTTACAATATTTACGAGAGGTTCTAACCACACTTAAGGACGCCGGGTTTCTCGGTTAACCTCAAGAAGTGTATATTTTTAGAAACAGGTAGAATATCTTGGTTGATTAATTTACCAAGGTCAGGTGAGGCCGAGCTTTAGTAAAATTGAGGCACTTATTCAGTCACCGAAGCCTACCAACGCAAGACAGGTTAACCAATTTCTAGGTCTTACAGGCTATATCTGTATCGCCAAATTATTAAGAAACGGCGAATCTTTGCTGTAGAGGACCTTGTCTTTGTGATTAAAATCTAGCAAGCACTTACAGTGTGCTTAGCGCACTCCCGCATAACCGATACGAGTTGAAGTTGCTGGCAGGCTCCTATGGTAAGACGATACGAGCAGCCTCTGAACACATGGTTCAGTGGCTCGGCGAGTGGACGCCGGACACGTGCTTCGTATTTTTCGATAGCGGTTGGTATACACCGCCATGGTAGCAGTACGGGTAAGCAAGCGTGAAGCCTCTGCTATCATTATCATAACAGCCTATACAGTCCACTGCTGGACATGGGCTTCCATAAGTTTGCGCCAAGCGTGGCGTGAACTCGTGTGTTTTGCCCGTGGTCACCACGCTGGACAGGCGGGTTCGTGGCCGCGGGGCTGGCTTTGTCACGCCGGGGGCGCTGATACACATCTTCGGCCTGTATATTTCGGGGCCAGTGGTTGGATAGTTGTCCCGCCACCGGTCGGCTTTTTGGGTTCCATGGTGGTGGCGGAACTGTGTTGTCCCTTGGTCGCTTCTTACGACACCCGTGGAAAAAGAGGGGGTGGCTATGTTCCTTAGTGCCATAGCCACACTGCTATATTTTTCATGAATTAGCAAGCTAACCAATTGCCGTATTTTACAGAAATGTACATGAATCATGTATGTGAGATGTCTTTACGTGTGGACACGCGTATCGGCGTAGTCATGCGTGTGGTGGCTCCGTGTACGGTGTGGTGCGGAGCTGTACACGTGCGATGGCACCTGCACGTTGGTGGCACGACGTGACAAAATGACCGTTTTGTTATTTAAGACAAGCGTAATACTGCCTCTGCCCAAGGGATATCGCGTAATACTGCCTCTGTCCCTGGATCACATCGTGGGTATCGCGTAATACTGCCTCTGCCCGTAAAATAAAGTAAATTTTGTGTGATGGGTATTGCGTAATACAGCCTCTGCCCAAGGGATATCGCGTAATACTGCCTCTGTCCCTGGATCACCTGATGGATATCGCGTAATACTGCCTCTGTCCCTGGATCACCTGATGGATATCGCGTAATACTGCCTCTGTCCGTTGATTACATAGTGGATATCGCGTAATACTGCCTCTGTCCCTGGATCACCTGATGGATATCGCGTAATACTGCCTCTGTCCCTGGATCACCTGATGGATATCGCGTAATACTGCCTCTGTCCGTTGATTACATAGTGGATATCGCATAATACTGCCTCTGTCCCTGGATCACATTGTGGATATCGCGTAATACTGCCTCTGTCCCTGGATCACATGATGGATATCGCGTAATACTGCCTCTGTCCGTTGATTACATAGTGGGCATCGCGTAATACTGCCTCTGTCCCTGGATCATATAGTGGATATCGCGTAATACTGCCTCTGTCCCTGGATCACATGATGGATATCGCGTAATACTGCTTCTGTCCGTTGATCATATAGTGGATATTGCGTAATACTGCCTCTGTCCGTTGATCACATAGTAGGTATCGTGTAATGCTGCTTCTGTCCGTTGATCACATAAGTCTGCTACAGACGATGAATGTGACAATGCTCAGCTTGGGCCTTCGACGGCTCCCGCTACTGCTTCCCCAGGAGTTCTCCCTGGAGACGGCGAGCTCGAGTCCTTATCAGCGTCCACCGATTAGCCAGCGCTCGTGGTGAAAATGTGCACCGGGGACGGCGCACGGTCAGGAGAGGCCGTGTTAGCATAATATCGATTATTTTAATACGTTTCGTGACGTCGTGCAACAGTGTTAATAAAAATAGTTCCCTACCCGCTAATACGTTTTGTAACGTCATGCAACAACGTCTATAAAAGCAGTCCCTACCCGTTCAGAGGGCTCATTTGCTTCTCGGCTTTCGGAACTATAGGTCGTTGTTTCATGACGAGTGCGTTGATCATTTTTATATTCAAAGTAACGGTTGTTTGCTTGGTTAATTTAAATTGTAATTCTCGGTCATTATTTTCGGTTAAGTTAGTGGTTAAGGTTAATTTTTGTGATAATTGTTATATTTGTAAAAATGAGTAATAAATAGAAGTTAAGTGTTCGGTTTTCTGTCTTTTTTTTAAATAAATAAGTTTGTTTCTCCTAAAAATATATTTTTAATAAACAAGAATTATTATAGACAAGTTATAGATAATATATTGCTAATATACGAAGTTGTTACTATTGTCATATTACACATAATAAAAAACAAAAAAAAATTAATACCAAATTTTTAAGTAAAAAAATTAAAACAAAATGCTGTGTAATACGGCGCGAATAAAACTTTCTATACGCAATCTATAAACAAGAAAAATTATTTCGTAAAATCAAGTTATTCATTATTTTATAGTATTTTCCTGCATAATTAATATTTATATCAATGTATTTTTTTAAATGTATATTTTTGTATTGTCGTATTCTGACCAGTATCTCACGCTCTGTTTTCCAAGCCGGACTGTCATTTATTTTATAAGGATTAAAACCCATAGTATTGCATCTACTGGTGTACCACAAATAGGTAAATAAATTAACTCACCTGTGGAAACGCAAGCAAGCGCTGAGCGCTGGCGCCGCGTCATGCCCCGCGCAATGGCAGCGCGCAAGTGAGAGCGAGAACCTCCCTCCACTGCCCCTACCCCCGCCCCGCCCCCACCAGTCGCTGAGAACGGCAGCCCACCAGTCACCATTCCGTACACTATCACACCTCTGGAAGAATCATTACTTTCTGAACTACCCGAAACTGAGGCAGGATACAGCAGGGTATATCCTGCTCAAAATCTGGATAAGCTTAACTAAAGGCAAGTACCTCAACCTTACAGAAGATCGCAGCTAAACAATATTGTTCACAAGTAGTGTTGTATTCCTGTGGCGAGTATACCTTAATTATACAGTATGCCAGAGCCCCTAGGGAAGTCCGGGGGTAGGGTCGGCAACGCGCTTGAGACGCTTCTGATTGCAGGCGTCTATAACCTCAGTAACCACTTACCATCAGATCTTATACTTTTACCACGTTAGTGGCATAGATAAAGTAAAAAAAATAGATAACGCACCTAGAACAGAAAACTGAAGCCACTTTTTTAAAGATGTGTGAGTGAGTGAAGTGTTGACACTTTTTATAAAAGTCCCTAAAATTTTTATTAAACAATTTAATATAGGTAAAATGGGTATGTGAAAATAAAAACCTGTTTATAGTTTTAAATATATTTACTCCTTTTTTCGATTCAAATTGTTACATAAATCTATTGTAGCCGTGTTTTGATTTATTTAATTATATAAATCTGTGTCAATGAAAACTTGCGTTTTTAAGTAATTGATGATTTCTCTGAGGGGCAAGTTCCTGCTTTAAAGACGTCTAACTCTTTGCTGTAATAAATTGATTTTATTTTTACATTTTTTTTTTAAATTAAGTTCCTATTTTTTTAACTTTTCTCTTAGTTTATGTTTTCTAGGTGTATCAAAGATTGAATCTTGGTTAACGACTGATTTAGACTCATCCGGTAGGTCCTAGAACAAAAAATATAACATTAAAATACGTAGTAGTAAGTAGCAGTATGTACTTGATGGTACTCTGCGAAGTCCACATTTTGTACCGTACATGTCAGCTTTATCAAAATGGTTTGAACAAACAAACTAGATGAGGATGGCTGTCGTGGTAGTTCATTTCGGCCCAGTCGTAAAGCAGCTACCCATTCATCTCCTATTAAAATATTCGTTGGAAACCTAAAACCATGATATTTAGTAGTAAAATATGAGTAGTTAATTCACAAATTTAAACAGAAACAAACGAGTTAAAAATTCATATTTAACTTGACTTCAATTTAGGAAAAACATAAAAATCACACGATAAAAAAAAAAAACAATAATGTTGTCCACTTGTTACTTAATTATTTTTCTATGATTGCCTACAATTTACTTACCCGCATTTTGGGCTAATGGAAATAAAAATTACTGGTAACACTCCCTCGGTACGTCATTTCGGGACATCAAAATTATAAGTTTCGAATAACCTCAATATTATTTTGGAATAACAAGAAATATAAAGTTTTGTATGTACTTACGTGTGAAACGATATTTCTTCAGACTTTTTATTCACTTTGATATTGTTTTTGCACCATTTAATTACCTAAGAACGGCATTTTGAAGGCAAAGTTACTGTACGAGGGCCCGTGAGATACTAACGAAAATGAGCGTAGTTTGATGCATATGTGTGCGTGAGCGCGTGTGTTTACTTGAAGGAGCCGAGTTTTGTTGCTTCAGTAACAACAAAGGCCGCGCATTATCTACCTATTTTTACTTGATCTATGGTTAGTGGTATAAAAAAATATTAGATCGCTGTTTACACATTGGTATACTCGTCATTGTACCTTATACACGTGTCCTTTTGCTTGTTTGCCTCCCTAGTCCTTTTTTTTTATAAATTTGCAATAGTCCATAAAAAATTCTATCTATACGGGAATCACACTCAATGGGAGCGAGGGCGTGATAACCTCAAACCATGAATAACCACGGTTGCGGTTAGATCCCCGCACATGACAAACATTTGTATTGGCCATACAGGTGTTTGCCGTGCTCTGGGTGTTTGTGCAGTCCTTGTGTGGGTCTCCCCACCGTGCCTCGGAGAGCACGTTAAGCTGTCGGTTTCGGTTGTTATCATGTACACCCGATAGCGGTCGTTACTCATACAAGGGAATATATCTGCCAACCCGCATTGGAGCAGCGTGGTGGATTAAGCTCCGATCCTTCTCCTACACGGGGAAAGAGGCCTATGCCCAGTAGTGGGATATTACAGGCTGAAGTGTATGAATAACCACAAATAGGAACCTATTCTAGAAGTACCACTAACATGCTCCACAGGTCGACCTCGGGTCCGTACCGACGGCCGTCTTCGAATAACTCGGGTGCCGCGTACTCTAGCGAACCACATGGCGTCGCCAGCGCCCCTCCCGCGCGCCATACGTTCGATAAACCGAAATCTTAAACATGTACAATTATGTAGGTGCCTATTGCACTAAAATATTGATATTACTAATTAAATATAGATATTTATACCTAAGTAGGTAGCGGATTTTTTCATCGAAATGCCCACAAAATGAAAATTATTGAGAGAGATGAAACTTTAAAAGCGCTCGTCCAACAAGAAAAATCATCTTTAGCGGAATAGTGAAATTCTGAGGGTTAAAAATGAAGGAGCAGGTTGTTTTCTGATGTTAAAATTTTTAGGTCACTACTACAGTATGACAGGCAGGACAAAACTTTTTTCAATTGGTACAAAATCTGGAATTAAACTTACTAAAATAACTGTTCTCTACCGAATTTTAGAAATGTTGTAAATAGTGACAGTGATTATATTTTGCTTATATGTATAGGAGTTAAATTTGGATAATTATGACTTCGAAGAATAACCCTTCAATCAAGTTTATACACTTACCCACAATTTTGATATACTGCTTAGTGCTGTCCAACATGATGTTTTCCATCTTTAAATCCCTGTAAAAACATTCATAATTGACACGTCAACTTGTTTTTCCGAAGTAGATGTAGAATCGCGTAACAAAACACCAAGCGTGCTCAAAAACCTGGCCAGTTTGTAAGCGAAAGTGACAAGCAAACCCAAATAAATTTAAATGTGGGATAACAAATTTATTGATTTGGGGCGGATCTTTAGATCTTTTTTTTCCACACTACGCCATCCATTAGGATTTCTCCCGTGTCGGGGAAACACACACAACTCACAAGCACAAACGACCAAACCACGACAAACATCTTATCTTAAGGAAAGGTTTAGTTTTTTAGGATATGACACGGAATGTAACTTGCGTTCCCGTAGTAATAACTTGCTTGTGGTACCTCTTTGTCGCTCTAATGCGTATAGTAATTACTTCACTACTAAAGTGATCAAATTTTGGAATTCCCTGCCCAATAACATCCGTCAAGCAGAGTGTATAAATATTTTTAAAAATCGTTTGCACAAATACTACTTAACTCTTACATAGTTTTAAATATATGTATTCTATTGGTAATACATAAGTTCACGTTATTTTTGGCGTAAACTTGTGGAGGCCTATGTCCAGCAGTGGACTGTATAGGCTGTAATGATGATTCTATTGGTATAGGCCTCCGCAAGTTCGCGCCAAATATGGTGTGAACTCATGTGTTTTGCCCATAATCACCACGCTGGGCAGGGCGATTGGTGACCACACAGCTGGCTTTGTCGCACCGAAGACGCTGCAGTCAGTCTTCGGTCAGTATATTTCAAAGCCACTTTTGGATGGTTATCCCGCCATCGGTCGGCTTCTTAAGTTCCAAGGTGGTAGTGGAATTGTGTTATCCCTTAGTCGCCCCTTACGACACCCACGGAAAGAGAGAAAGAAAGATATTATTGCGTACAAATTTTATAAAAGTACCTGTGATGCCTAATAAAAAAAAATATTACACGAATTTAGCTAAAACTATGTTATCTCACCGATGTACAACTCCACGCGAGTGCATGTGCCGCACGGCAGACACCAACTGAGCCGCAAGCGCGCGAGCTTTGGGCTCGGGGAGTCCCCGCGCAGATCCGCGCGCTTGTAACACGTGCGAACAAAGGTCACCACCACACGCGGCCTCCATCACCACGTATAATCGAGGCCCGTGCTGTAACGTAACGTACCTATATCTAACCAAATATATATTCAATAATTTTATACCTTCCCTATGGAAAAAATCTCATAAAACATGGACAAATGCAGACCAAATTCAGAAGTTTAGAATCATTCGCGAACAAAAGATATCTAACTTACCATCATTGTCTCATATAACGCAGCAATACAAGGGTGTCGAAGCTTAGACATCACTCTCGGCTCTCGGTGCAAGTTCCTACGTGCATACTCTTCCTTAATACAAGTGAGGTCGACTATTTTAATTGCTACCTGAAATTTGGAAAATATATACCTTTTTTAATTGATTGGTGACGCTATCCTTATAAAACTTTAGTAATATAATCTATTTCCTCTGTATTCTATATAAATATAGTCTGACATAGGAAAGCTGATCCCATTTTCGAAAATTTTATCGCTTCAGTCTGTAATATCCCACTACTGGGCTTAGGCATCTTTCCCCATGTAGGAGAAGGATCAGAGCTTAATCCACCACGCTGCTCCAATGCAGGTTGGCGGATATATTAATAATATTATATCCAAATTTGCTATCAGGTGTACATGATAACAACCGGGACCGACGGCTTAACGTGCTCTCCGAGGCACGGTGGGGAGACCCACAAGGACTGCACAAACACCCAGACCACAGCAAACACCTGTATGGCCAATACAAATATTTGTCATGTGCGGGAATCGAAAAATTTTAAAAATAATTTTAATTTTATAAAATGATATACAGCAACAATAAAACATATGTTGCAAAGATTATCAAACCACCATGTTAATTCAATTTAAAGTTTTTATATGATAGCTTACAGTTACGACGACATATTTTTATTTAGGTAAGACTCAGTAAAACGTATCCTGCCCAAAATTTGGTGCAGACTGATTCTTCGAAAGTACTTAGACCTTTCTATATGGATTGTAGAAGAAAGAAGCATCATCTTTATATATCAGAAAGTGACCGTTCAAAGTCAATAAATAGGAGACGCTATTGTAGCACGAGATTAATTTTCAAATAAAACGCTAAAAATTAAACAATTAGTAAAGGTACAGTACATACAGATAGAAATACTTTTGCTTTTTACAATTTACTTTATATTCTTTAGGAAAAGCTTTTACAATTCACAATAATTTGTATAGTTTTTAATTGTTAGTGACATTATAAATAAATAAAATGACTTTTTTCAAAATAAAGATTTGAAACTAAAAACTAAAATTAAGAAAAATAAGAAGAAATTTGGTGATACCATACCAAGTCCTTTTTTATTTATTTAATACTCGGCCTTCTAGTATAAGTGAAATAAGTTTATGACGTTCTTAGTTTAAAAATGTATATAAGATACCATTCGTTCGCAGGATCGCAGAAAAGTTAAGTAGAAAAAAAAATGGTAACCTTTTTTCCGATGATTCTGTGTGTTGCTTCTTCCACTCTGGCAAAATGTCCCTTCCCTAGAACTTTACCGGTCATCAGATAGTTTCCGACACTATAAACTTGACCCTTGCTTCGAGTCATACTGGCCATTTTCATAATCAACTTTACTCCTAATTTCGAAGCATCTCTCGCTTAAAAATCACGTCCCGCAAAAGTACATATAATTCAATCACTACAAAATAAATACGTTACTAACGTCATGAGCACAATCGATTGTTTGGTCTTCAAAATTGGAACGATTAAGTGGCATGTGACATTTAACGTAACTATTTTTAAACGACCGATAGCGACCAGCACGCTTGGAATGTATTTAACATATAAAATCATGGCATTATAAATTTATTTAAGCCTTGAGGAGTAAGCTATGCCATAACTCACTTCTGCGCCATTTGGACGGTACACTACAACTTTTTAAGCTTAGATCATTGGTCAGATGTTAGATTTATATATTTGCAATATTTTTCTTTTCTCTTTTAGAGGTAGCAGGTGGCAAACAAGCGTACGGTTCACCTGATGGTAAACTGTTGGCGTAGCCTACAGACGCCTTCAACCAAAAGAGCAACATGTTACTTATTATCCTGTATAGGCATATATAGATAAGAGAGGGTATAGTCCACCTCAGTAGCTCAATATGATCTAGTGCCCACCCTATGCCGTTAGGTTGCTGATTAAAATTCTAGGTTGGACAACAAAGATATATGTCACAGTTCGATTCTTTTCTTTAGTAGAGATCCAAGCTCTCTGTTCTCTTCTGTTATACTTCAGATCAGTATTATTTGGCTGTATCACAGTGGCGTAGCGTGGCTGTCGGCCGCCTGGGGCGGAAGAAAATTTTGACGCCCTCTTATTTAGTTTTTGTTTTTTTTGTAGTAGATTATATATATATTTTTATTTCAACAGTAACAATGCCATTAAACCCTTATTGGCTTTGACTTGGCATATTTACATTCGAAGTTTTAAATTTTAAAACTCACAATAAGAAAAGAAATATATTAAAATATTTGTGTGTGCTACAACCTATAAGTCTGTTAGATATTTCAATTTAATCTATACTATACATAAGATACATTATTATAGAGAACTTTTTGGTAAAAACAGTCATCGTAATTTTGCATTGTACAGGTTATATCTATACATCTATACAAATAAAAAAAATTGGAGTGTCTGTTTGTAATATTCAAATAACCGATGGATACAATACATGGTATATTTTCCAAAATAACATTTCTAGCACTATTTTCAGAGTAAAAAAAAAATAAAAATAAAATATATATATATATATATGTGTGTGAATAATAGAAATAGTTCCGAGAGGCGAAATTTTTTTTTATTGTAAACTTTCCCCTCTTTCAAGGTATTTTTTCAAAATTCCTCAAATATCATTATTTTAGATTTTATGAATGAAAAACTAAATACGTTTTTATCTTATTTTGGTCATAACAATCGCAATTTTTTATGTGCTAGTAAACCCTTAGAAAACATTTTTCTAGAAGGCATTCCGAATAGAATGAGCTATCACACATATTTTTAGGAGCTTTATTTCTATTGAACACGTTTTTGAACTTTGTTGACTAGACTATTTGTACGAAACCCTGGGTACGCGAGTGTAAAACTCGCGCATCGGCGGTTTTTTTTTAATTTTAATAAATTAAAGTTTGAACAACACAATAAACATTCCAACATACAATTATTTGGAGGAGTGTGAAGTATCTGCGGAACGGAGCATGAGTGAGCGTGCTTTCGCACGCAAGGGCGGAAGGGCTGCACTTCCCGCAGCGCCGGAGCCAAGCGTTCCCTCTAACTTTCGAAATTCTTCTTCTAACCTCAAAACTTTAACCATCGATATCTCCATAACCATGGGGTTCCGAGGTGTGATAGTGGTACCAGGGGTAGTGTTCCCCACCCTCCCCTCCCCCATCCCCCCACGGTCCCGAAATTCGGTTTTACCTAATCTAGATCTTAGCCGTTGTCGGATTCTTGTATATATACTCAATTACTCTGATAACTTTGATATCGCGATGTAGGACACGTTAATTTTTCTCTAGTTTGTATGTCGCCAGATAGATGTCGCTACAATTACATAAATATAATATTTAATACACAGTTGAAAATTTTAATTTTTCACAAACTTTGTTGAATTATTTTACAAATACTACAGGTACTTATTGGCACAAAAATAATAATTTGAAAAGCGTAACATAATTAAGATACGAGACGATGTGAAATGGACAGCTGATGATCCATCAATTTTTCTTCGAATTGTCAATCTTTTTCAAAGAATCGCGTACATCCCCGTACCATAAAGGGACTTCCCCGTACGTGAAATAAACTATATTCAACTTAATATGTATACAAAATGCAAGGAACAGCTATCTTTTAACTTCGCTAGTATACTCATAACTACTATTCTGAATTTAGAACTAGTGGAATTTCTTGTGATTTTTTTGGTAGGTTTATTTTTGGCTTGTAAATTTTTTACGTGGTTCCAAAGTCAACAACGATATTTTTGTGGCTAGAATAAGTGCAATAGAAATAGTTATTAACAACAGAATATGATTCTAAATGAATAAGAGCGATTTTTCACTCACCGGAGAGGTATAAAAAACCTCCAGATTATTTCTCTATGGTTTGCGATAAAAAATTCTTGTTGTCTGGTACTGAGAATAATGGTCCGAATTAATGGTTTCAATTAAAGGATAGATGTCCCTTACATCTTGTATGTAATGATGATGAAGAAGTCATTCTCGCTGATTATTAGTCATAAACGTGTAATTTTCACAAGTAAAGACGTTGCCAGTCGCTACATAATATCATTCAAAGAAAAGGGATTCCCCGACTTCGCCACGAAATAAGTATTTAAAAATTCCGTGCTCCTTTCAATCGGTTCGAATTTGTAGTTGCGATAAAAATAATGCAACAAAACATGGTTTAAATATTTACAAAATATTTTTATTATTTAAGTGTTGTTAAATTTTGCCGCCCCCTAAAAAGTGCCGCCCGGAGGGAGCCATCCCTACCGCCCCACCCCCACTACGCTACGCCACTGCTGTATCATTTATTACTGATTTATCATTAGAACTACAAATTGATAGTCCTGTGTCTGCCTAGTAATGCAAGGACATGCTCCGACGCTGACGTTTTTTTTTATGTATATGCATACACTCAAACTCATACGTGTACACAGACAGACATACATACATTGCATTAGATCACATCACATTACATTACATACTTATACATACAGTGTGTACTGTATACAAACGTCTGTAAGGTTAACCTTCATAAGATTTTAACAGGATATTTTCTGTTTTAGCCATTAGAATATTTCAATTAGAATAATCATTAATTTTGACTTCCCGCCACATCTCAACTACTGCAAGAAATGGTAATAGCCATGGGTAGTATATACATAGTTTATTTATTTATATATATAAATATAAATTTCATTTTCATTAAATGTCTTTTATAATTCTGTAGGTTTTGATTCCCTTCCGAGGGTCGAAAATTTGCAGCATAAACGGCTGCATCTTTTGAATGCGTTAGCTTAGAAGTTTGGTTTTTTTAGGGGACAGTAGACGCAAGAATTAGATATGAATTTCAGCTTGGTACCTTCACGCGTTCCTAAGAAAAAGGGTCATAATAGACAGACGGATAATAAAGTGATCCTATAAGGGTTCCAGTTTTCCTTTACGGATCCCCATAAAAAGCACAAAAATTAAATTCAATTTATTATAAATTTAAAAAATTAAGTACATAATCTGGTATACATTTGGTGTATTGCAAGATATATCGTATCGATGATCGATTTGATGTATCGTATTGTAAATATCGATGCTTTCGCTGCTTCCCTAGTTACTGTAATACTTTTTTAAAACGGCTGGACCGATTTTTATGAAATTTTGTGTTCATATTGGGTTGGTCTCAAAATTGACCAACATCTATTTTTCATACCCTCATGTTATAAGGGGAGCAGCTAGTAATAACTATATTAGACTTGAAATGAATTAATTGGTTCCAAATTTCGATTCTTAATATACATATCTGGAAAATATTCTGCAAAAAGTAGATTTAAAAATTTATTGTAAATATATTTTTAAAATTAACTTCTGAATCTGAATTATCAAAAACACAAAACTACTTAGTGTACATTTAAAATTTTAAAATTCAGTTTGACAGATTTATAAGTTTTTAATATTTTTATTCTATTTCAAATCATCCTTATCAAATGCTTATCAACAAAGTGTTGTTGTTTTTTGATTATTTTATTGAACTCTAAAGAAATGCTAATTATCGTTTATCTCGTTAAGCTGACATTATTAGTAATGTTAAACAAATAAGACAGTCATAAGTTATAACTAATAAGCTACTTGAAATAGTTCTAAAATATAAAACAATAAAATATTTAACTTACAAAAGTTTTGCATTTTGTTTAATTTTTATATTGGTATGTTTTATATATCACTATATTCATTAAAATAATAATATAGGTAGCTTAAAATAAAGATTTCAATGTTTCAGAAATATGTCGTCCAGTGATTTACATTTCGATGTAAAAAAAGTTGATGTTAAAAAGGCTGAAGTAAGTTGATACAATAATTAAATTACATTATAAATTTGTTTAGGTTATTTAAGTATTCTTTATGCTTTGA
Source organism: Melitaea cinxia (assembly GCF_905220565.1). Lineage (NCBI taxonomy): Eukaryota > Metazoa > Arthropoda > Insecta > Lepidoptera > Nymphalidae > Melitaea > Melitaea cinxia. Next base: position 2,232,482 of record NC_059410.1, read on the forward strand.
TTTGAATTTTGGATTTTATTGGTGATTTGTATTTGTTTTAAGTTTTTAATCTCGATTAATTTATTACATATAGGTAGCTTATCATTCCTTTAGTGCTTTTATGTAATATTAATATGTGTAAACTGCTGGTTTTTGTACAGTTAATTTGTGTTAATGTATATTATATTATGTGTATCTTTTTCTTTCCCAACCATTACTTAAATAAATAAATTTAAGTATTCTTTATGCTTTGATTTTAACCTATTCAGGCTGCCGGATTTTATTGTATAATTATAAGGTGAACTTTGTTTCAAAATGTGTCTTTTAAGGAACTTTAAATAATCAATGTTCCTAGCATAGCTTCTGTTGATATTTTAAATATCTCAGGGTTCTGTCGAACAAATGTAATTATAATGGAAATAAAAGAAGAAACAACAATAAACTTTCATAACTCTGTCAAAAAAACTGTTTTGTTATAAAGTTAGTTATGTATAAATTATGATATGACTAATTTATTATAATAATGTAATTAAACTTTTAGGAATACTTAATGATCAACAAAGAATTCCATTCAATAGGCTGTGAAGACAGCGGTGTAATTGAACATGATGCCTGCAACAACAAGATATTTCTATCATCTGTCGAAACTTTGCAGTATCGTTCGAGCAATTTATCCAAAAGTGAATTATCAGCAAAATTCATGGATTTAGCAGAACTTGTTCTAGAAAATATGAATTTATTATGTCAGCTAGATTATCTTGTGAGAAAAACACCGATAGAGGAAACACGGGATGTTGAAATTAAGTTATTGGTACAAAACTTAATCTACCACAGTTCTCTTGAGGAAAGAGATGAATCTGATGGTGAGTATTAATGTATGTATGAATTATTAAAACTTGTTTTTTTTTCAGTTTATTGGTCCAAAAAGAACAAACACATTTTATTTGTTTGCCTCACAACTTTTTACTGGGTGTACCGATTTTGATGATAATTTTTTGTATTTGAAAGTCAAGTATTACTTTTAAAAAAAGGAGTATTCATTTTTGTTATACAATGAAACAAAATAAATTCCTAAGAATGACACTTTCAGCCGCGCATATTTCTGCTAACTTGTGTATGGATATTTTTATCCTACGTACACATTATTATTGTTAATACATATTGTTTGTTTCTTGTTTCAACTATGAATTAATTATATATTGTATTGCAATGTACCCAACATATAAATTTGTTTAATTTTAGTGTTTGTAATTTCTCATGTAAGTGAATTGTATTCTTTTGAGAAATAAATGATCTTTAACTTTAATTATATCAAAGTCAAATAAATAATTATCATTTATTAATATTATTAACTTTACTAAAACTGATGAATTTTGTAAAAAATTGTCAGATACAGACATCGAAATATGCATGTACGATGACATTCCACTTTCGCGCCTGGGCCTTATCGCTGCATTAAGTCAACTGCCTTTAACAATTACTTCTACAAAGCACACAGCTGTCATATGCTCACTCTTCGTGGAACTCTGCCATAAAGTCGGGTAATTATGGTTTTATATCTTTATTTTATTTTATATAATACATGCCAGTCCCGTCGTAACATCATTCTAACTAGACAATCAAGTGAGGTCTATGAGTCTGAATAAGATTGTGGCCTCGTTAGATGTTGAACAAGCGAGTATACCGTTAAGCATTCTAGTATATAATATATTCAAATTCATAAGTCTCATAACGGTATGTCTGTCAGACTTCAATCATGTACATTCAGTTACGAGGCCCCAAACTAGTGATGTAATTCTTTGACAATTACACGTGTCACAGTTGGGGGAGATAAATATATTCATTAAAAATTTAAATTTATTTAAATTATGGTTTAGCCGATTTAACCTTATATAGATGTATAGCTTTATAAATAAAGAATAAAAAAATAAAATAAAAGTATGGTTTCAACCTCAATTGCTAAACAATCACAATTAATTTATTGATGTAAGTTAACATATCTACTACAAATACTAATAGAATTGATGATTAATTTTATTACAAAACTATTTTTTGTTTGCTACTCGCGATTTGAAACCCCTGCACGATGCGCTAAGCGATGAGTCTGTCGCCTATCGCTCTATATCTATGTCGATAACTGTACTTCTAAATAAAAAAATAATAATTAAGTGTGTGCTTAAGACGCACGTTCGCAATCAAATTAATAATATAACTAGCTGACCTGGCATATGTTATTTTTTTACACAATAAGTAATCACTAATATACTACATACTAAAACCTCTAAAACACGCTGCATCTTATGGTATAAGTATTATTCCGATCGATTCACAAGTTTTCGCGAACAAAAATCCGGGTAAAGCTTTAGATTAGGTAAAACCGAATTTCGGGACCGTGGGGCGATGGGGGGGGAGAGGGTGGGGAACGCTACCCCTGGTACCACTGTCACACCTCGGAACCCCAGGGTTATGGAGATATCCATGGTTAAAGTTTTGAGGTTAGAAGAAGAATTTCGAAAGTTAGAGGAACGCTTGGCTCCGGCGCTGCGGGAAGTGCAGACCTTCCGGGCTGCCCTCCCTCCGCGCCTCCGCGGCACAAAAAAAACACTCTAGGGGTAGGACAAACCAAGACCACGTGGACAGTGGGGTGCTCCGATTCGGTTTTGGGTATTTTTCGAATTTCTAAACCTATATTCTAGCATGCAATGTTACTAATTTTATTAGAATATTATGTCTGACGCGTTATTTTGTTTAAAAATGTCGATTTGTCTGTCGTTAAGCGTCAGTTCGTATCGTTTGTTGATCTTGCAATCGAGATCGTTTTTACGTAAATTTGTTCGAAAATAAAATGTGAAAGTTGGTGAATGGAGCATATGAGTGCACTTCCCGCTGCACCGGAGTTAAGGTGGAGTCAGACACGGAGCTCTAAGGTATTGTAATATCTCTGAATCACGTAAAGTTAACCCCAAAACTTCAAACACGATATCTTCGAAACCACGGGGTTTACGCGAAACGCACACTACGGGGGGCTAAAAAACCCACCCTCCCCACCACCCTTTACCCTCCCACCCCCATTTCACCCCATAAATTGGAGGCCACTTAACTAACAAATGACCAATTCTTCTTCTAACCTTAAAACTTTAACCATCGATATCTCCATAACCATGGGGTTCCGAGGTGTGATAGTGGTACCATGGGTAGTGTTCCCCACCCTCCCCTCCCCCAACCCCCCACGGTCCCGAAATTCGGTTTTACCTAATCTAGATCTTAGCCAAAATCCGGCTCCCCATTTATTAGTATAGATAATAAGTATTCAATTAATAATGACAATTATTTCGTACTAATTGAATACAACAGCCAAGAGCAGCTGACTGTATCTTTCTCGCTCGGGTACGCTCGGCGGTCCCGAGTTCACCCGATCGAGCCTTTCACCTCAGAGCGTGACGGATCAGCCTAACTTAGTACCTATGAAAAAATGTGTGTGCGGTGCGCAAAATTAGTCTAACTGTTGATCTATACCATCAAACATAATAAATAAAAACATAAAAATAAAATATAACAAATTACACTCACACTCACATCCATTACACAATTTATATGATATAAAAGATTTATACATATGTATAAATAAATTAATAAATTTATATAACGTTTTCCTATTATGTTGTCGTTCATACACTTTTTTTTTATTATAATTGTACGTATAAATTAAAGCTAAAATAAATATTTCGTACACCGAAACTCAGGGCGGGAATCAAACCCACAATTCTTGTACCAGAAAGCAGAGTAATAATTTAGCTACTATAGACATAGACAAAATAATTCAAAATGCAGATAGGATATATTATATTTTACATTTTTTTTTCCATTTTCAGCCTCGAAGATTATGTTTATTTAGTATTTGTTTCAAATGCTGATATAAACAAATATCCCTCTTTCTTCACTGAAGGTAGATATTGCTTTTTTTTCCTTCTTCTTTATTTAAGGATTTTTAGTCCATAAGGACTACGGCACTCCATAGAAACATCACACTATATATAATTTTAGTTTTATATAAGATTAATAATAATTTTATAATGTTTAATTATATTATATTTTATTGTATAAACAATTTTGCATAAGGTTAACAAATAATATATATTTCGAAACAAGCATATAGATTATTTTTAATATCAATAGTTCTTTTCGCTTCAGCCTGTAATATCCCACTACCGGGCATAGACCTCTTTCCTCATGTAGGAGAAGGATCAGAGCTTAATCCACCACGTTGCTCCAATGCGGGTTGGCGGATAGTTCTTTTAAAGAGATTATATTACATATATACAAAATGCATAACTTATATTGACCTGAACTAATTCAGCCTGTAAACGGACCACTGTTGTCCAAAATATTTTCTCTTTTTTATACTATAAAGGTGACAAACAAGCCACTACCCACCTGATGGTAAGTGTTTACCGTAGCTTATAGACGCCTGCAACACCAGGAGAATCGCAAGCGTGTTGCCGACCCTACCGCTGACCCCTTCTACTCTGCCCTACGGATAAAAATCTCATAAAACCTTATAAAACATGGACAAAATGCAGACCAAATTCTTAAACCGAGTTATGAGAATTTGGTCTGCATTTGTCCATGTTATGAAGTTTTATGAGTTTTTTTCCATAGGGTGGTCACCTTAATCACCAGAGGAACACAATACTAATTTATATTATAGGTAGGGCACAGCAGGAAATTTCCTGCTCAAAATCTGGAACAGCCCGACTGGGGTAGTACCTCGACATTAAAGAGGAGGACATAACTAAATAATACTGCTTTCAAGCAGTGTGGTGTTCCTCTGGTGATTAAGGTGACTAGAGCTCCTGGAGGGAATTGGGGATAGGATCAGCAACGCGCTTGTGATGGTCCTGGTGTTGCAGACGTCTATAAGCTACGGTAATCACTTACCATCAGGTGAGCCGTACGCTTGTTTGCTGATCTAGTTATATATAAAAAAAGGACATTGGCTATATGATATTTAAGTACGTTTTTTTTAATTAAATGGTTAATGATTTGTTTGTTTCAGAGTTACGCTCTGGTTGTGTGGGAATCGTCACAGAGAAAGCAGACATAGACTCTGCCATAGACACCTTCCTATACGCGACACGCCGAGTAAGTAATAATAATACTATTGCAGTACAAGTGATACCTCAATGATAAAAAAATATTCTTTAAGGGGATAATTAAATCAACCTTGGAGTTTGGGGAGGGGGGTGCATCCGGTCCATTTAACATACGCAGTGTGGCTGGGATCTTCTCTAAGGTTGAGGGACTTCCCCAGTCGGGCTGCTCCCGATTTTGTCACCTCTAAATATTCTATTTTTTTTTGAAAGAGTCTTATTTAGTAAACAAATATGTCGTACTTCCGACCACAGATAATAGAGTAATATTGTAAGCTTAGTAAAGTGACACAAAGAGCAAAGAATGAACAATATTAATAAGCCATAGACGAAAGTAAAATTCATTTTATGTTCAAATATTTAACGATACCATATTGCTAAAATTATTGCAAAAACTGATATGATAATATATTGAATATTTATGCTAAGAATTAGTAGAGGTACAGAATTACGAAAAAAAGATATAAATCGAGTATCTTTATAAAGGACAACAAATTTATATTCTGTTATTGTAAACTGATTGGTAAAAAAGACGTCACGAATAAAATTTACAACACAATGGGCCGCCTGTGTCTAGCAAAAAAAGTCGACCCTATAAATATTATTGTCACATTATTTGTATTTACTATGAATAAAAAATCTTGCAGCGGTGACACACTCTCTAACATCTAAAAAAAGGACTAATAACATTGTTCTCCAGGAAGCTCTGATTGGGTAATCCTAAGTCTCATCCTAAAGTCTCAAAATGTTTTCCTGTGAACTACATTAAACTTTTATGCAATTGCTACGTGGTATACTTTAATATTATATGGAATAGCGTTAAAAATGTTCAGGGTGAAATTGATATTCAGAAATATTCATAATATAAAATAAAATCTTTACAATGAACACTTTACCATAAAAGATTGACATTTGCAATATTTTGTAAGCATTTTTTTTGCGCTCAACTTAAAAACAAAAACAAATTAATAACAATCGCTTTACAGTAACATTATTTAACAAATTATAATTCGTGAAAATTTAAAGTATAGTTAAAGAACACGGCCTATTTTATCGCTCATGCTGTTCATTCACATATACACATTCACCTCAAAAAATATTATGGACCACATCCCTATTTGCTTTTTTAAAAAAATATACTGAAATATCATATTCATAAATATTAGTTATCTGTACTCTCGGAGTTCGTATTTTAGTAGTTTTTATGTGTTTAAAATAAATGGAGTTTTACAAATGTCTGTAAGCATAGATAAAGTAAAAAAAAAAATAGATAACGCACCTAGAACAGAAAAGTGAAGCCACTTTTTTAAAGATGTGTGAGTGAGTGAAGTGTTGACACTTTTTAAAAAAAGTCCCTAAAATATTTATTAAACAATTAATTTAATATAGGTAAAATGGGTATGTGGAAATAAAAACCTGTTTATAGTTTTAAATATATTTACTCCTTTTTTCGATTCAAATTGTTACATAAATCTATTGTAGCCGTGTTTTGATTTATTTAATTATATAAATCTGTGTCAATGAAAACTTGCGTTTTTAAGTAATTGATGATTCCTCTGAGGGGCAAGTTCCTGCTTTAAAGACGTCTAACTCTTTGCTGTAATAAATTGATTTTATTTTTACATTTTTTTTTAAAATTAAGTTCCTGTTTTTTTAACTTTTCTCTTAGTTTATGTTTTCTAGGTGTATCAAAGATTGAATCTTGGTTAACGACTGATTTAGACTCATCCGGTAGGTCCTAGAACAAAAAATATAACATTAAAATACGTAGTAGTAAGTAGCAGTATGTACTTGATGGTACTCTGCGAAGTCCACGTTTTGTACCGTACATGTCAGCTTTATCAAAATGGTTTGAACAAACCAACTAGATGAGGGTGGCTGTCGTTGTAATTCATTTCGGCTCAGTCGTAAAGCAGCTACCCATTCATCTCCTATTAAAATATTCGTTGGAAACCTAAAACCATGATATTTAGTAGTAAAATATGAGTAGTTAATTCACAAATTTAAACAGAAACAAACGAGTTAAAAATTCATATTTAACTTGACTTCAATTTAGGAAAAACATAAAAATCACACGATAAAAAAAAACAATAATGTTGTCCACTTTCTACTTAATTATTTTTCTATGATTGCCTACAATTTACTTACCCGCATTATGGGCTAATGAAAATAAAAATTACTGGTAACACTCCCTCGGTACGTCATTTCGGGACATCGAAATTATAAGTTCCGAATAACCTCAATATTATTTTGGAATAACAAGAAATATAAAGTTTTGTATGTACTTACGTGTGAAACGATATTTCTTCAGACTTTATTCACTTTGGTATTGTTTTTGCACCATTTAATTACATAAGAACGGCATTTTGAAGGCAAAGTTACTGTACGAGGCCCCGTGAGATACTAACGAAAATGAGCGTAGTTTGATGCATATGTGTGCGTGAGCGCGTGTGTCTACTTGAAGGAGCCGAGTTTTGTGACTTCACTAACAACAAAGGCCGCGCATTATCTACCTTTTTTTACTTGATCTATGTCTGTAAGCTATTGTGTTGTGAAAGTGGGTGATAAAGGTGGAAAAAACGTGAATTACGATTGACAGGGGTTTCTTTACCAAATAAGACTCTTCCAAAAAAAAAAACGGAATATAGATACACACACTACACTACTGAGCCGACATTTTGTTTCCTTTTTTATAATTGTTAAAATTATTGTTAAAACATTAACATTGGCTGTAAGCAGTGTATGAGTATATTATAAATAAATTTTTTAGTCTAATTTACAATATTAGTAAACATTAGAGTAATCAAATATGAATATTTTTCATTTTCTTTTAGTTTCCATGGAATATTGAAACAATATACGTTCAGGAATCTGTCCTCGATCAGTTAAAGAAATACATCGAATGGAAGACTAAGGAACCGTCCTCCGATGTCGACAATTCGATCATCAAATCCTGCTCCTCAGTCAGGGTCTATGAAGACAAAATGTTCCTTTTCGAGTTTGCAGGAAACATTAAAAAAATCAGCAAAAATTCAATCATAATAGAAGCTTACAGAACAAACAAGGAACTAATATCTTTAATGTCGGGTATTAAAACTCTAGGCGTTTCGCTTTGGTCGACCGACGTCGCTGAGTCTAACGAAATAGCCTTCAATATAAAAGCAAATATTGTTTGGATAAATGATTTTGGTCGTTTCGATGGTCCTCCAGTAGCGTCCCAGGCGTACTATTCGTCAGTCTTCAGTCTTATAGAACAACACACACTAAACCAGAAAATAGAGGAAATCTTGGAAAAAAGAAACAGTTGGAATAAATTGGATGAAACTGATCGATATTTGAAGGTTTGGAAGACGACCAGAACTATTCGACCAGACATCGAAGGTTCTAAACTGGATATCGTATTCAAATGCTCTAATAACAGCACGACAAATATTGGAAACAAAATATGTACGGTCTTCAGAATTCCAATTATATTATACGTCAAAACAAAATCATTGCAAGATTTGTTAAAGCACATGAACTTTATTTTACAAGGCAGTGCGGTTGTTGTCCTTGTTGAAGAATCGTCTGAAAGAGATGCAATTATGAAATACTGTAAAGTATTACAAAGTTGTGGAGCGCCCGTGGGTTTTACATCTATGGACGACGGTTTTAGAAATCAAATTCGATATGACACGAAAGTTATTTGGTCCAGCATTGGAACTATATTTGCAAATTAAATAAATTACTAACAAATATATTTTATAACAAAAAGTTATCTTTATGAATATATTTTGTATGTATTTATATATTTATATACAGGGCTGTCCCAGAAAGAATCGATAATCCTGGAGCGCCTAATAGTACGACTAGCTGGTGCTCTAATATGTGTACACAAAAATAAAAAAATTTGCCAAAAAATTAGGTGTCGTGGTTCTCTCTTTCAAGCGCGTCTGTCGGAAACTCATTAGAGTCGTAGGCGTGGTAGCGCAGGACGATAATATAATTAAATACGCGAAGACAATTTGGGGAGTGTTAAGAACAGGGGTGAAATTCTTCATCCGCCATCGTAAAGGGAGGATCCTAAGACCAGACGGGTGTTGTGTGTGGTGGGCTACTGCCCCGACGGTTGCTGTCGGGTTCTTGTAATTATTTTCAATCTTCGGTTAACTATAATATCGAGATGTAGGATACATCAGTTTTAAGTTCGTAGATAGATGTCGCTACAAACACGTGCAAGCTGGCTCGAAGACTTCTGTGCATATGATTGCTGATGCATCCGCTTCTTGCATAACTAATAATCTCGTTTCACGAACATTTAGACAGCTCTTTTTAGAGCTACACACTTGTTTCACGAACGCAACAGTTCTGCGTTCAGATGTTATGACAGTAAAGGTAACAGGGAAGCGTTTAAAAGGTAAAAGTTTCAGGTAAGTTGTAGTAATATTGTGGTAGCCACATATTTAATAAGGATATTTAATAAAACTGGTTCACTTAAAAAGCCACATCTGTAAAAGATTATTTTGACTTTATGTCTAGCCAAGTTCTAATCAAATTCTGAGCTTTGTTTTATAGGGATCTTTGCCTTTGGCTTTCAGTAGACCTATTTTCTTCAGACTGGGTAACTGTGCATTAAAAATCATCTTCTTCATTATTCTGCTTCCACTGATACACGGACACTAACGTTGTCCATTTCATTTGCTTCACTTTACCGTTCTTTAATCAGAGCCTCCTTGACTTTTGCTTCCATAAGCTTCTTAACGTTATGGAAGTGGCTGCTGTCATACTTCTGCAGCCACATTAGTCGAAACTTAGGCTGGAAGGCCGCAGCCAGCTAGTCTAGCTTCGTCTTTTAGAAGCCTTTCAAATTTTTTTATTCCTGTTAACAGGTCATTGGCCAAAGGTGCACAGGAATACACCTGTCTTCCAAGCTCTTATTATTTGATCACAGTTGTAGCAATTGTTGGCAGCAAGGTACCAAAGTATGCCTGGGCTTCACTTTGTATATTAAATCTAAAATTACTAAAATTAAATGTAGTACTTACGATTAGTTTAGAGTAGGTAAAGTAAATGGTTGAATTATAATGAAATTAGTAATGCGCAGTAGAAAACTCAATTTATTATTCAATATTCTTTATTTCAGTACAAATAGACACAGTATCCAAGACGCCATATTTTCTCAAGCAATAGTAAAAAAAAAGAAATTGAAGACAATTATCTATTCTTACGTTTTACACTGACAGTAGATGTCAACCTGCCACAGATACATTTCCAACAAATTAGCTAAATAAAAATAAAATGTTAGGTAAGGTTATGTAGATTATGTTTCATGGATCTTCACATACTCCTTCATGAAAGCTACATCTTGATGATTAAAAGCTAACATAACTCGATGAAGAGCAGGTCTTTTTGTTTCCAAAATTGAGTTGAGAATTAAGAACATCATAGGTGGAGTTCATTTTTAACCGACTTCCAAAAAAGGAGGAGGTTCTCAATTCGACTGTATTTTTTTTTTTTTTTTTTTTTTTTTTTTTATGTTACATCAGAACTTTTGACCGGGTGGACCGATTTTGACGAATTTTGTTTTAATCAAAAGGTGGTGTGTGCCAATTGGTCCCATTTAAATTTATTTGAGATCTAACAACTACTTTTCGAGTTATATCTAATAATGCGTTTTTACTTGACGCTTTTTTCGTCGACCTACGTTGTATTATACCGCATAACTTTCTACTAGATGTACCGATTTTGATAATTCTTTTTTTGTTGGAAAGAGGATATCCCTAGTTTGGTACCATGATAAGGAAACCAGGATCTGATGATGGGATCCTAGAGAAATCGAGGGAAACTCTCGAAAATCCGCAATAACTTTTTACTGGGTATACCGATTTTGATAATTTTTGATTTAATCGTAAGCTGATGTTTATCATGTGGTCACATATAAATTTTATTGAGATCTGATAACTACTTTTTGAGTAATCTTTGATAACGCGTAGTTACTTGAGTATTTTTTCGTCGATCTACGTTGTATTACTCGTCGATGTAATTGAAGTCGGTTTTTTTTTCGTTTGCGAGCAAACACAATTATGTTGTATTTGCTATAACCAGTTTCCTTCCCAATTCAGTTTTGATATTGTCACTTGCTACTGTACTGCGCTACTGTACACTTCACCTAATATCGTCTCGTCCTTTGTATTCTTCGACTCACCGACCTCGCCGAACCTCAGCCGTAGTGTGGTGCGTTATTGAAACATAAATGACGATACAAACAAACGACTATTGTAAAGAAAAAGCAACGGACTAAGTTAACGGAAGTTAACAAGAGCGTTAATATTTTTTAAGTTAACGTAAAAGTTAATCCGTTATACAGATTGTAAACTTCGTTAATAAACGAATTAACCTTTGCACCCTGTATACATATCTAGCTGTAAATGAGAGAAAATATAAATAAAGAAAATTTACCTTAACACGTTCAGTGCCACCGACTCGCCCTGCGTGTTTACGTTAATTTTATTCCAGTGCCGGTGACTCGCGTGGCGAGTTCAGTGTTTTTCGGTAATATTTTCAAAACACTTCTGTATATTCTGTTCAAAATTATATTGTAGATTTAATATGACATTATTTAAACATTTACATGGTGGCCTGGATGTAACGAACATTTTTACATTTGAAAGAAAAAAAATATTCTGCAATGCCACGAACTCGCTAGGCGAGTTCAATGCCGCAGATTCTCAAACTTTAACGTCATCAAATTAATAGCTTGGATAGTACTTATAATATGAACCTAAAACAGAATGAAAGCATCACAAACATCTAAATAACAGATAAATTACGGTTTTATTAACAGATATGGTTTTATGTTTGATTTTTAGTGGGTTGATGTGGCGTTCACTGTAAATCTAATATCAAATTGGATAATTCTTTTTTTTTGTGTTTGTTATTGTTAGGACAAGTTTCGTTTAGAAGAAAATTAAAAGATTTTTTTTTAGTAACATAATTTTTTTTTAATTTCATGATATGAAATGTGAGTGAGTGAAATACACTCGAGAGCAAAGAAATCGCACACCCCCTACATTTTAATTTTGACCGCAAGTATTTTTTAATTTAATGTTGTTTGCAAATACAACTTGAATTAAATTGAAGTACACATTGTTAGCTTTCCAAAAACCCATATGTGCAGTTTTGAACTTCGAAATCATTACAATAGCAACAAAACAATAGAATTACCCAAATTCACTCGTTCGGGTAGTTCGGTTTGTAAGACGTTGAGCAGGTATAAAAGGTTAAAAAAAAGACAATAATTTGTTAATATGAGGTATTGCCCCCCCCCCCCAGCCTGAATAACCGCTGCCATTCGATTTTTCATTGTAGAAATATTTTTATTACAAACACTTGCGGTATGCTGTCCCATTCTTCCTTGATTGCGGTTTGGAGCTCTCTTAGACCTGTAAGCGGTGCGTTTCTTGCCCTTACTCTTTTTTTTTTTAGTTTATCCCATAAGTGCTCAATAGGATAGGAAATTTCTGTTCAGAAATATTATTAGTATAAAATATAACCTTAAAATTAACAACTGTATCAAAAGTTGAGAACCACTGCCTAAATTACGAAACTTTACCTTTTATTTTATCCTTTGAGTTTTTTGTCATCTTTTTAAGTTAGAACATACTGAATAGTCCTCAAATACTTTATACTTCCCATACAAACGTTAGGGAGACTAAGCCGGCCACAATAATAACAAAAGATAAATTTTACCCCTACATAATGCCAGTGAACTCGCGTGACGAGTCCATTCAAATTATATTGTAGTGCCGGCGACTCGCTTAGCGAGTCCAACGTGAAATGTATGCGGCATCCGCGAAGACATCATGAAAATCGTAGTGGCATTGAACGTGTTAAGAATTGCCTACGCAAGGCCTTTGAGCCCTTAAGAAGTTTTTTTTATAATGAAACATTTTTTTCGGATTTTATTGCAGTATATTAAGTTTTTTAAACGCCTGACGTTGCGGATACTCGTTATCCATGATCACTTGATGCCTTTTTTTTAAATAATCTATGTTAAGAAGATAATATTTTTTAAGTGATGTATTTTAATAAATTTTGAATAAACTTTTTAACTATGTACCTTTATGATTTTTATTTTTTATTGGTTTTATAAATAAATAACAGGTGGTAAGGCCCAGACCCTCCTAACCCCTTCCCGACTTCTCTGTGAAATACCTTTTAATGGGCAAATATTTTCCGCAGGTCACTTAGGTATATAAGGTATTTTAAAATAGCAATAAATAAGCTCTACGTATTTAATTTAAAGAATACTTTACAACTTTCTTAAAATATTGTAGATGTCTTATAAAATTTTCTTTTAATATTCTAAGCGTTTCTTTGCTTTTTCTGAAAACATTAACCACAGTAATATATATATATATTTCACATGAAGTTTGAGGTTATGTGAAAAAAGTGTAAATACAAAAGCTGTAGATCTTTTTATTACTTACGACTTTGCCATTTACCTTTTCCGGAAAAAAGCCGGAAATCGAAATAAACCGTTTTTGACCTTAACCCCTTCCCGACTTCAAATCGCCCATAATTAATTTTTCCTTTTATTTTCGTTGTATTCTTTTCCTTTTCCAATGGGTTTCATAATAATAATAATAATTATAATACTCTTTATTGTACACAACAACATATGACAAATAAAGAACAGTGTACAAAGGCGGTTTTATCGCTATAAAAGCGATAAGAACGCCATATGGTCATCCTAGTATAATTTTACTATTTTCAAAGGCTAGCCATGGTCTTTTATCTATGAACCGCAGCAAATATTTCAGTAGTGCTTAGTTAAGAAATAATACCTACCTATCTTTAATTTACCTCAAAACTTACCATATACCAAACTCTCTCATTTATTTACCTATAACAATATACATATAGACTTCTAACTGCGTTCCTTCAAATGGGGGTTCTGTAGGTGTTATAGATCACGTTCCATGTAAAAAAATCTCCTAGCCCTTTTTAAAATTTTGCTTTGTCTTAATATACGAGCTATATATGACGACGCGTTGGCGCAGCGGTCATAGTATATAGCGCTATAGTATGACTGTTGCGCTGGCGGTCGCGGTTTTGATCCCCGCTCACGACAGATATTGGCCATATAGATGTTTGTTGTGGTCTGGGCGTTAATGCATGTGTATTGTGTGTGATTCCGGACCCTCAACGCATAAGAAAATCCTACTGGGGGCGGTGAGTGAGAAGCGTTTGTTTATTTATTTATTTATATAATATATCTGGCAACGTACTTACGCCGCGTTGGCGCAACGGTTTACTGTAGTTTGGAGTCCCTGCAATTATAATGTCCACTCTCAGCGCATCGAAAGTACCTATATAACGTACCTTTACGCGGTATCTCGACGAGGTATCTTTTCTACCAGCGGCATATCACACAGGCAGCAATACAGTCAGCGATTGTCTTTTGAGCTGTGTTTTTTACCTAATATTCTGCATCATGAAGTTGTACCTACATTGTAGCAGCTTGGTCGAGGTCTCTTTCAGTTCCACGTACCCGAGAAATAAAATTCATATCATCTTTCATAACACAAAATTATACACTCATATATGAAATCAGGCGCCCGTTGCCTTTTGACCGCCACACCTCAAATCCATTCCCGTGCCCTGTACGCCAAGGCATAAAATAAACTAAAATACCTACGAAAAAAATAGTGCTGCCAAGAGTCGTTATCGAGTACCACACAGTGGCTTGTTTTTGTTGGTTTTTATGCAATAAATGACTACTTATATAATCTAGGAAGGTTTATTTTTCGATATTTTTATTGTGTTATCTTGCACTCGTTATATATACTTACAATAACATAAATAAAAAACAAACATTACAAAAATAATCGTAGTAAAGCACAACACTCTTTTCTATCGCCATGACGTCATTGTCACGACTGGACGACTACGGCGCAGCTGACCTACGGTTTTAAAACTCTCTAAGAGATGTGCTGTGTCGCACGAAAGGAAGCCGCACGCTTTATATCGATTTCGAATCGAATCGATATATACATGAAAAGTAATTTTAAAAAAATTAACCAAGTTCAAATTTGTAATTTTTTAACCGAGTTCAAAAAAGGAGGAGGTTACTCAATTCGACCGTATAGTATAGTATATATATTATATTTTTTTTATGTATGTTCGGCGATAACTTTGTCGTTTATGAACCACTTTTGATAATTATTTTTTAACCGACTTCCAAAAAAGGAGGAGGTTTTCAATTCGACTGTATTTTTTTTTAATGTATGTTACTTCAGAACTTTTGACTGGGTTGAGCGATTTCGACAAATTTTCTTTTGATTGAAAAGTGGTGTGTGTCATTTGGTCCCATTTAAATTTATTTGAGATCTAACAACTAATTTTCGAATTATATCTAATAATGCGTTTTTACTTGACGCTTTTTTCGTCGAC
This sequence comes from Melitaea cinxia, assembly GCF_905220565.1. Classification (NCBI taxonomy): domain Eukaryota; kingdom Metazoa; phylum Arthropoda; class Insecta; order Lepidoptera; family Nymphalidae; genus Melitaea; species Melitaea cinxia. The sequence continues at coordinate 2,248,045 of NC_059410.1, forward strand.
CTACGTTGTATTATACCGCATAACTTTCTACTGGATGTACCGATTTTGATAATTCTTTTTTTGTTAGAAAGGAGATATCCCTAGTTTGGTACTATGATAAGGAAACCAGGATCTGATGAGGGAATCCCAGAGAAATCGAGGGAAACTTGAAAATCCGCATAACTTTTTACTGGGTGCACCGGGTTTGATGATTTTTAATTCAATCAAAAGCCGATGTTTATCATGTAGTCACATTTAAATTTCATCGAGATCTGATTACAACTTTGTGAGTAATCTTTGATAATCCGTATTTACTTGACTATATTTTCGTCTACCTACGTTGTATTACTTGTCATTATAATTGAAGTTGGTCTTTTTCGTTTGCCTGCAAACACAATTATTATCTTATTAGATAATTAATAACTAAAAAGGGAGTAATAAAAGTTTAATATTTAAAAAAATCTACCTACACACTACTAAAAGGAAATTAATATAATCGGTGCGGTCTGTGCCAGCCTTAGTTAGAAGAAATATTTACGTTAAATTTTTTTTTTCGCTTAGGTAGCAAATAGTACTAAAACAGTACTGAGTAATACGCCTGCCATTTGATTTCACGACACCAAAGCCATGGGTCTCAGAAGAAAAGCTTTTATGAGAGTGGTGGTTAAAGATGATATTGATGCTGCCAGATGATTTTGAGAATGAGAAAGAAAATCGTAATTTTGATCTTAACCTTAGATAAAAAAATGAAAAATAAAATAAAATAAAACAATTTTATTTATAATTGTAAATTAAAAAAAAAAATCATCGACGCCTTCCAAAATGCAACGATGTTCTAAGGTATCGCTCATGTTGCACTGCACTAGTTTTCTCTCTATTCGCTTATGACGTCACCAGGCTGTCGTCTATACTTGACAACGGCGTGTAGAGAACGGATTAATGACTAAACGCTAGGGATGCGCCCAATTTGAGATATCAGATTTATTATGACGATTTGATTGATTTTAGATGATTTGATTTTTTAATTTATTTGCTATTTATGTGTTAGCTGATAGTTTTACGTTTTTTACATTTTGTTTTATTCAAATATCAAATTATTTATAGAAAATATAACACGTTTGAGTTCAATTTTGAAAAGCTTAAAAAACATCTATACCATTATGACCAGCCCGTTGGTGCAGTTTGTAGTGACCCTGCTTTCTACTCCGGGTATTGTGGGTTCGATATTCCCTGAGTCTGGGTGTAATATATATTTATTTATATATTATTATTTATATGTAAGTTTATCAAAAATAAAATATGTAGTTTTACCAGTCGGCTGTTATCTATAACAAAAGCATTAAGTTGCTTACTTTAGGAACAGATGACGGTGTGTGTATATTATAAATATTTATTTATTTCTTATTTATTTATACCCCTTGCGTCACATCCCTAGCAGTCAACTATAGACGACTTCGGCGTTCTGGACATAGCATTTACGTGGAATAAGAATGCATGTTTTTATTTCAATGTTTCTCAGTACGTGTAGCTCTAAAAGACTTGTTTTTTATACTCGAATGTTGCAGGGATATTCTATTTTCAGAAATGTTGAATTAAAATACTAGAAATATTTTTTTAATAATTTTATTTAATATTTTTGTGGTCCGTGTTTTTTGTCACCTATAGACGTCGCTGGCGCACAGGACTCGCGAGCCCTTGTCAAGTATAGGTGACTATGGCGGTCAAAAGGTTAAACTGTGTTTAAATTATTATAGAATAGTAAAAAATTTACCTAACATTGACGTATTTGTTAACCCTTGTATTATATTTTAAAAAATCTTTTAGTTTTATTTATTTAAAATAATTGTGTTTGCAGGCAAACGAAAAAAAGCCGACTTCAATTATATCGACACGTAATACAACGTAGGTAGACGAAAAATTAGTCAAGTAAATACGCATTATCAAAGATTACTACAAAAGTTGTTATCAGATCTCGATGGAATTTAAATGTGACCACATAATAAACTTCGGCTTTCGATTAAATTAACACTATTCAAAATCGATACACCCAGTAAAAGTTATGCGGATTTTCGAGTTTCCCTTGATTACTCTGGGTTCCAATCATCAGATCCTGGTTTCCTTATCATAAGTACGACACGTACGTACGGGATATGTCCTTTCCAACAAAACGAATTATCAAAATCGGTTCATAAACGATGAAGTTATCCCCGAACATACATGAAAAAAAATATATATAAATATATAGAGATGTGAGAGAATTGATTAACCTCTTCCTTTTTTGAAATTGGTTAAAAAATGGCAAGAAATTCAATTCAATTCTTTGTCTGGCCTCTGGCCTTTACATAATATGTCAATGGGATAAAACATTTAGACGGTAATTAAAAAATATTCATGTCCACTTTTTCATAATTCCAGCGACGACAACATTCGAACTTCGAAGGTAAACGATCATATTTTTAAATAGAAACTAAATTGAAATTAGTATTTACATAATAAATATATAAGAATTGAAATGAATTAAATTGGATCCGATTGTTAGTAGATATATCTGGAGAACATTGTGCAAAAAGTTTAAATTTGTAGACTTTGAAAGTTGAGTGAAAACAATTTTGAAAACTACCTCCTGAATTATCAAATAAATAAAAGAAAACACTGCTTCTTGTTAGAGTACCTACATTTAAAATTCAGTTTCACAGATTTGTCAGTTGTTATTATTTTCATTCTATTTCAAATCCTCCGAATCACTTATTAAGTTAACAAAGTGTTGCTGTTTTTTGATTATTTTTTTGAACTCTTAAAGAAGTGATATCGTTTATCTCGTTAAGCAGACAATATTAGTAATGTTGAACTTTTATATTTCATAATATAGTCACAAGTTATAATCAAATATAAAATGTTTAACTTATAAAGTTTTACATTTTGTTTAATTTTTATTCTGGTGTTTTATATATCAATATATTCATTAAAATAATATTGTTTTAAATAAGTTCATTTGAATGTTTCAGAAACATGTCGTCCAGTGATTTACAGATCGATCTTAAAATGGTTGATGTTCAAAAGGCTGAAGTAAGTTCATATAATAATTAAATTATCTTATAACTTAATCTTAGTCATTTCAGTATTCTTTATGCTTTAATTTTAACCTATTCAGGCTTTCGGATTTTATTGTATAATCATAAGGTGGACTTTGTTTCAAAATGTGTCTTTTAAGGAACTTTTAGTAATCAATGTTCCTAGCATAGCTTCTGGTGATAATTTAAATATCTCAGGATTCTGTCGAACAAATGTAATTATAACGGAAATAAAAGAAGAAACAACAATAAACTTTCATAACTCTGTCAAAAAAACTGTTTTGTTATAAAGTTAGTTATGTATAAATTATGATATGACTAATTTATTATAATAATGTAATTAAACTTTTAGGAATACTTAATGATCAACAAAGAATTCCATTCAATGGGCTGTGAAGACAGCGGTTTAATTGAACACGATGCCTGCAACAACAAAATATTTCTATCATCTGTCGAAACTTTGCAGTATCGTTCAAACAATTTAACAAAAAGTGAATTATCAGCAAAATTCTTGGATTTAGCAGAAGTTGTTCTAGAAAATTTGGATTTATTATGTCAGCTAGATTATCTTATAAGAAAAACACCGATAGAGGAAACACGGGATGTTGAAATTAAGTTATTGGTACAAAACTTAATCTACCACAGTTCTCGTGAGGAAAGAGATGAATATGGCTGTGAGTATTAATGTATTTCTTATTACAACTTGTTTTTTTTATTGATCTAAAAAGAACAAGCACATTTTAGTGTTTTGCCTCATAACTTTTTACTGGGTGTACCGATTTTTGTTTTTGAAAGTCATTATTACTTAATAATTGTTTTTGCTAGCACAAGAAAAAATCCGACTTCAATTACATCGACAAGTAATACAACGGAAGTAGACGAAAAAAATTAACAAACTCACTAGTCGTCACTACAATTTTCGAGGGTTCCCCTCGATTTCTCTAGGATTCCATCATCAGATCCTGGTTTCCTTATCATGGTACCACCGACAAAGTTATCCCCGAACATACATAAAAAAAGATATATTTCCTGACATTTCCTGTTTTGGGCATTAGATTTTCTCAATTAGAATAAGCCTGCCCAGCGTGGTGACTATGGGCAACAGACATGACTTTTGTCTTCAAGCATTGCGGAATCTTCGAAGTGATGACTTGACGAAGTCTCTTTCATAAAAAGAAATATTCTGAAATTTGTGATTTAAATACATTATACATTAAAACCTGGTTGATTATTGGTTTATATAATAATGTTATGAATGGGAAATCAATAAATTAGTCAATTAAAACAATTGTGTTTGCAGGCAAACGAAAAAAAGCCGACTTCAATTATATCGACACGTAATACAACGTAGGTAGACGAAAAATTAGTCAAGTAAATACGCATTATCAAAGATTACTACAAAAGTTGTAATCAGATCTCGATGAAATTTAAATGTGACCACATGATAAACATCGGCTTTCGATTAAATTAAAAATGATCAAAATCGATACACCCAGTAAAAAGTTATGCGTTGGTTGGTTCCCTTCGATTTCCTTAGTATTCCATCATCAGATCCTGGTTTCCTTATCATATCCCCGAACATAGATAAAAAAGATATATATATATATATATATATATATATATATACGGTCGAATTGAGTAACCTCCCCCTTTTTTGAAGTCGGTTAATAAAAGGTTATATAATGAAGCAAAATAAATCCTGTTATCAAGTATTCAATAGTCACCCAACGGTTGTGACGTAGTTCATATTGTTATGATATAGCTTAGTATATACATGTAATAATGTCTTAAATCAATATTAAATATTCTTATTTATAAATAAATTCGTTTAATATTACAAATAAATCAATAATTAGCTCTGATTTGACACATCGGTAAAATTGTATAAAAAGGGTAGATAATCATTATAAACATTCATTATTATTCGAGTTGTTAACAACGTTACGCTTTTCAAAATTATAGAGAGATTGTGATAATTGCCTTGGCTATTTAATTTACAAACCCACTAGTGCTTTACAATCCCTAAGAATGACACTTCCAGTTGCACATATTTTTGTTAACTTATGTATATATATTTTAATCCTACCCTACACTTTGTTTATTTCTTGTCTCAACTATGAATTGATTATATGTTGTATTGCGATGTCGATGTACCCAACATATTGTATTTTTTTGAGAAATAAATGATCTTTGACCTTAATTAGACCAAAGTCAATTAAATAATCATTATTATTTCTAACAATACGAACGTAATTTACTTTGAGACGACGATGGTCTCATTTTATTACTTGTAAATGGAAATTGTACAAAGAGTCATTAGTTCATGAAGCTTATTTTTCAGAAAATATGTTTTAAAATGTGATTTGTTTTTCGCTACATTTCATTAGGATTAACAATAATAACTTTACTAAAACATGATGAATTTTGTAAAAAATTGTCAGATTCAGCATTCAAAATATTTATGCACGATGACATTCCCCTTTCGAACCTGGGCCTTATCGCTGTATCAAATCAAGTGCCTTTCATAATTACTACTACAAAGCACACAGCTGTCATATGCTCACTCTTCGTCAAACTCTGCCATAAAGTCGGGTAATTATGGTTTTTATTTCTTTATTTTATTTTATTTAGGAATTTTTATACACAAATACACGCCAGTCCCGTCGTAACCTCATTCTAACTCGACAGTCATATGAAGCTTGTGAATCTGGATAAGATTGTGGCCTCATCAGATGTTGAACAAGCGAGTATACCGCTAAACATTCCAGCATCTAACATATTCAAATTCATAAGTCTCATAATGGCTTCTCGTTAAGATTTCAATCATATACACTAGACTAGCCCGTTGGCGCAGTTTGTAGTAACCCTGCTTTCTATTTCGAGAGTTGTGGGCGCGATTCCCACCTCGAGTCTAGGTGTAATATAAATATTTATTCATCATCATATGGATTCTTTAAAAGTATGTTTATCGAAAAGAAAAAATGTATCTATACCGGCTATTACCTGTAACACAAGTATTAAGTTGCTTACTTTAGGAACAAACGACCGTATGTGTTTGTGTTATTGTGTAGAGATATTTATTTATGATTTATTTATACATTCAGTTAAGAGGTCATTCATGTATTACGTAAGCAGAATTTTAGTAATTTGTAGCCCCATCTCTTGTCAGCGAAAGTTTGCAAAGCCCTACCACCTATGCTTACGTAAAAATCGGTATATACTCATATATATCTATTTAGAAATAATTAATAAATATTGGTTACGTAACCACTATTTAAATCCCCCCCCAGGCCCCCGTCATCAAAAATAAGCAAAACAAAGACCCCACCACCCTTCGGTGCTTACATAATACTTGACACACACATCAGCCTATCGCAGTCCACCGCTGGACATAGGCCTCCACAAGTTCGCGCTAAAAATGGTGTGAACTCATGTGTTGTGCCCATAGTCCACCACGCTGGGCAGGTGGGTTGGTGACCGCAGGGCTGGCTTTGTCGCACCGAAGACGCTGCTGCCCGTATTCGGTCTGTGTATTTCAAAACCAGCAGCTGGATGGATATCCCGTTATCGGTCGGCTTTTCAAGTTCCGAGGTGATAGTGGTTATCCCTTAGTCGCCTCTTACGACACCCACGGGAAGAGAGGGGGTGGCTATATTCTTTGCTGCCGTAACCACACAGTCACATAATACTTGAATGACCCCTAACTAGTGATGTACACGTTCACACTTCGACAGTTACGTCTCACAGTTGGAGGGGGGGGGGGGCTAAATATACTCATTAAAAATTTTATTTTAATTATATTTTATCAACCTCAATTTGTAAACAATTTCAATTAATTTATCAATGTAAGTTAACAGTTATCTACTACAAATACTAATAGAATTGACAATTAATGTTATTATAAAACTATTTTTTGTTTTCTATCCACGATTTGAAGCCCCTGCACGATGCGCTAAGCGATGACTCTTTCGCCTAGCACTCTATATCTATGTCGATAACTTTACTTCTAAATTTAAAAAAAATTAAATAAAAAATGAGTATATGCATAGGAGGCACGTTGGCAATCGATTTATAATATAACTAGTTGATCTGGCAAACGTTGTTTTGCCATATATATTATTTTTTTACACGTTAAGTAATCACCAACATATTACATACTAAAATCCTCTCCGAAACACGCTGCGTCTTATGGTTAAAGTATTATTTCGATCGGTTCAGTAGTTTTCGCACTATAACCGAACAAAAACCGGCTCCCCATTTATTAGTATAGGTAATAACTATTAAATGAATAATGACAATTATTATGTATTAATTGAATATAATAAACACATCGGCACAACAGCTAAGAGCAGCTGACTGTATCTTTCTCGCTCGGGTACGCTCGGGTACGCTCGGCGATCCCGAGTTCACCCGATCGAGCCTTTCACCTCAAAGCGTGACGGATCAGCCTCACTTACTACCTACGAAAAAATGTGTGTGCGGTGCGCAAAATTAGTCTAACTGTTGATCTATACCATCAAACATAATAAATAAAAACATAAAAATAAAATATAACAAATTACACTCACACTCACATCCATTACACAATTTATATGATATAAAAGATTTATACATACGTATAAACAAATTAATAAATATATGTAACGTACAGATCCGTTTTCCTGTTATGTTGTTGTTGATACACTTTTTTTTATTATAATTGTACGTATAAATTAAAGCTAAAATAAATATTTCGTACACCGAAACTCAGGGCGGGAATCAAACCCACAATTCTTTTTTTTAATTTATTTATTTTAAGCGACTACAATAATAACATTTATATAGTCTTGTACATATTTATCTTTTTCAAAAAGTTAACTGTCTGTATAAGGCCATTTTCAGTTAAAAGACTTGTGTAGAAAGCAGAGTAGTAATTTAGCTACTATAAACAGACAAAATTATTCAAAATGCAGATAGGCTATATTATATCTCACATTTTTTTTCCATTTTCAGTCTCGAAGATTATGTTTATTTAGAATTTGTTCCATATGATCATTTCAACAGATATTTCAAATGTTCAACGTTCTTCGATGAAGGTAGATAGTGTTTTTCTTCCTTATACAAGTTTCAGTCCATAAGGACTGCGGCACTCCATAGGAATATCACACATGCTAAATAATTTTAGTTTCATATAAGTTTTTTTTTTGTAAAGTAAATTATTTTGCATTGGTTCAATAGTATATATTTCGAAACAAGCATAAAGATATACATAAATAAATATATATATATATATATATAATAGAGTATATTGTACACATATACAAAATGCAGAACTTAGACTGAACTGATTCAGCCTGTCAACGGACCACTGTTGTGCAAAAATTTTTTCTCGATATATTTTTTTATACTATGATGGTGACAATCAAGCCTACGACCCACCTGATGGTAAGTGTTTACCGTGGCCTATAGACGCCTGCACACTAGGAGCATCGCAAGTGTGTTGCCGATCCTACCCTCGACTCTCCGCAGCACCTCTGGTCACCTTACTCACCACAGGAACACAGCGCTGCTTGAAAGCAATATTATTCAGTTGTGTCCTCATTAAGGTCGAGGGGTAGTAGCCCCAGTCGGGCTGTTCCAGATTTTGAGCAGGATATTTCCTGCTGTGCCCTACCTCAGTTAACTAATTGTTTATTTCTACTGACCTCAACACTTCAAAAGTCTCATTTATGGTCATTAGTATTATTTGTGTTCTAAAAATTATACAATTTTGTGTTAATATAAAACTGAAGTTTGTTTGTTGTTTGTTTGAACGCACTAACCTCAGGAACTACTGGCAACTTGATAAACTCTTTTTGTTTTGCATAGAGGAAGGACATAGGCTTTATAATATTTAAGTACTTTTTTTAAATTAAATGATTGACGATTTGCTTATTTCAGAATTACGCTCTGGTTGTGTGGGGATCGTCACAGAGAAAGCAGACATAGACTCTGCCATAGACACCTTTCTATACGCGACACGCCGAGTAAGTAATAATAATGCTATTGCATATCAAGTGATATCTCCATGGTAAAAAATTTCCTTTAAGGGAGTCGTTAAAATCCACCTTGAAATTTGAGGGGGAGAGGTGCATTGGGCTTTAAGATACGCAGACCTTCAACATTAACATTGCCTATAAGCGGTGTATGACTTCAGCCTGTAATATCCCAATGCTGGACATAGGCCTCTTTCCCCGTGTAGGAGAAGGATCAGAGCTTAATCTATCACGCTGTTCCAATACGGGTTGCCGAATAATATTGCCTACTTTGAGTAACGATCGCTGTCAGGTGTATATGATAACAATCGGGACCGACAGCTTAACGTGCTCTCCGAGGCACCGCGGGGGGACCCACAAGGACTGCACAAAACACCCAGACCACGGCAAACATCTGTATGGCTAATACAAATGTTTGTCATATGCGGGGCTCGAACCTGCAACTGCCAGCACAATGTTATTATAAATAATTTTGTTTTGGTCCAATTTATAATGTTAGTAAGCATCAGAGTAATAAAATATAAATATTTTTCATTTTCTTTTAGTTTCCATGGCATATTGAAACAATATACGTCCAGGAATGTGTCCTCGATCAATTTAAGAAACGCATCGAATGGAAGACAAAGGAACCGGCTTCCGACGTTGACAAGATGATCATCAAATACTGCTCCTCAGTCAGGGTCTATGAAGACAAAATGTACCTTTTCGAGTTTGTAGGAAATATTAAAAAAATCAGCAAAAATTCAATCATAATTGAAGCTTACAGAACAAACAAGGAACTAATATCTATTATGTCGGAAATTAAAACTCTAGGCGTTTCGCTTTGGTCGAGCGATGTCGCCGAGTCTAATGAAATAGCCTTAAATATAAAAGCAAACTTTGTTTGGATAAATGATTTTGGTCGTTTCGATGGTCCTCCAGTAGCTTCCCAGGCGTACTATTCGTCAGTCTTCAATTATGCAGACGAACCAGACACACTAGTACAGGAAATAGAAGAAATCTTGAAAATAAGAAACAGTTGGAATAAATTGGATGTAATTGACCGCAATTTGAAGGTTTGGAAGGCGACCAGAACAACTCGAGCAGACATCGAAGGTTCTAAACTGGATATCGTATTCAAATGCTCCAATAACAGCACGACAAATATTGGAAACAAAATATGTACGGTCTTCAGAATTCCAATTATATTATACGTCAAAACAAAATCATTGCAAGATTTGTTAAAGCACATGAACTTTATTTTACAAGGCAGTGCGGTTATTGTCCTTGTTGAAGAATCGTCTGAAAGTGATGCAATTATGAAATACTGTAACGCATTACAAAGTTGTGGAGCGCCCGTGGGTTTTACATCTATGGACGACGGTTTTAGAAATCAAATTCGATATGACACGAAAGTTATTTGGTCCAGCATTGGAACCATATTTGCAAATTAATTAAATTACAGTCACTAACAAATATATTTTACTAGCTGGCCCCGTGGTTTCAGCCGCGCTTCCTTCTTCTTAAAGCTAACTAACCTTCCTTTTTAAATAGTTTAAATTTTTGAGTTGTGTGTAGCGTATTAATATATATATATATATATGATAACATAAGATTATCTTTATGAATATATTTTATATGTCTTTGATTATTACAAGTTTGTTTTTTTTTTTGCAATGAAACAACTTTCTCGGATTTTATCGCGGCCTATAAACTTTTTTAAATGCCCGACCTTTCGGGCGTACTTTACAGCAACCAAGGTCACTTGAGGGCTTGTTTTTTTATTTTTTATTAAGAAAATAGTATTGTTAAGTGTTGTCTTTTAATATATTTTTAAATAAACTTTGTAACTATGTACCTTTGTGATTTTTATTTTTCATTAATTGATAAATAAGTTTAGTAATAATATTTAATATTATGGTTATTAATTATCTATGAACCGTCTTTAATTGACCTCAAAATTCTTACCATATAACAAACTCTCCCATTTATTTATTTAAGTATACCTACTAACAATATAGGGCTGTCCGACTCCTGACTGCATTCCTTCAAATAGGGGTTCTGTAGGTGTTTATACATTCATACGCATAGATTACGTTCCATGTAAAACAATCTCTTAGCTCTTTTTTCAATTTTACTTTGTCTTAATATACGAGTTTTTTTTATGTCACTAGTTCGGCAACCAAGCGTACGGCTCACCTGATGGTAAGAGATTACCATAGCTTATAGACGCCTGCAACACCAGAAGCATCGCAAGCGCGTTGCCGACCCTATACCCAATCCCCCCGGGAGCTCTGGTCACCTTACTCACCAACAGGAACACAATACTGCTTGAAAACAGTATTATTTAGCTGTGGTCTTCTGTAAGGTCGAGTTACTACCCCAGTAGGGCTGCTCCATATTTTGAGCAGGAAATTCCTGCTGTGCCCTACTTCAGTTGTATATATATACTTATATATATATATTACACATATAAATTCAACTTTCATAAAAATTCAAGCGGCGTCTAATGACGTTGTGCAACTGGCTTGATTATGTTAGTATTTAAATATAACTCGCTGACATTCTAAAACGTCGACGCTATGCTTCAAAACTATGTATATAAATGAATGTTTGCCTGTATGTCCTTTTTAGAATCGTAAACTATGCGTATAATCATCGAGCCAACAAAGGTTTCCGAGATGGTTCGGCCAAAAAAAGAAGAAAAACAAAAGAAAAGCGTAGCAACGCGTTCAGGGCAGCTAGTGGTTTATAAAAATCTGGGTAGTAGCGAACAACGTATCATAACGTCGACGTCCGTATACGCTGTGCAACAATATATGTAAAAAAATGTGCCATAACGAACGACGCATTATACCGTCGACTTATGAGTAAACCACCACTACACCTGGGAACTTAATAATTGTGTTTGCAGGCAAACGAAGAAAAATCGATTTCAATTATATCGACAAGAAATACAACATAGGTAGAGGAAAAATAGTCAAGTAAATACACATTATCAAAGATTACTCCACAAGTTGTAATCAGATCTCGATGAAATTTAAATGTGACCACATCATAAACATTGGCTTTCGATTAAATTAAAAATCATTAAAATCGGTACACCCAGTAAAAAATTATGCGGATTTTCGAGAATTTCCCTCGATTTCTCTGGGATCCCATTATCAGATCCTGGTTTTCTTATCATGGTATTAAACTAGGGGTTATCTCCTTTCCAACAAAAAAAAATTCTCGAAATCGGTTCATAAACGACGGAGTTATCCCCAAACATACACAAAAAATATATGTATGCGGTCAAATTGAGTAACCTCCTCCTTTTTTGAAGTCGGTTAAAAAAGCCGACCGATCACCATCAAACTGCTGGCTTTGAAATACACAGGCCGAAGACGGGCAGCAGCGTCTTCGGTGCGACAAAGCCAGCCCTGCGGTCACCAATCCGCCTGCCCAGCGTGGTGACTATGGGCAACACATATGAGTTCACGCCATTTTTGACGCGAACTTGTGGAGGCCTATGTCCAGCAGTGGACTGCGGTAGGCTGAAGTGAGTGATGATGATGGGTCGACCATGTACCTACATAACACGTGGTTCAATAAGTCCCGAGACTAAGTACTAAAAAAAGGTCTTTTTATAAAATTAATTTTTATTCATCAACATAGTCTCCTCCAAGAGCGATACAGTCCCTCCAACGCTTTTCTAACTTTTCTATCCCATGTGTGTAGAACGATTTGTCTTTGGCTTCAAAATAAGCCTCCGTTGCTGCGATAACTTCACTATTTGAGTCAAATTTCTTACCATGAAGCATTTTTTTGAGGTCTGCAAACAGCCAGTAATCGCTGGGGGCCAAGTCTGGCGAATAAGGGGGATGAGGAAGCAATTCGAAGCCCAATTCGTTAATTTTGGCCATCGTTCTCACGGACTTGTGACAAGGCGCGTTGTCCTGGTGAAACACCACTTTCTTTTTGTTCATGTGAGGCCGTTTATCCGCAATTTCGTACTTCAATCGCTCCAATAAGCACATGTAATAGTCACTATTTATATTTTGCCCCTTTTCAAGGTAGTCGATGAAAAGTATTCCATGCGCATCCCAAAATATAGACGCCATAACCTTACCGGCCGATTTCTGAGTCTGTAGTGGCAATTAAGTCTTGTTATTATTTATCGATTAAATAAAAATCTTATATAAATCCACTATCTTTTATTCTTCAGTAAGTTAAGAAATTACAGAATGACAATCAAATTAAATAATTCTAGTGACATGTCAAATTTCTTCTTCCATATAAAATAATTATATAAATCAACATGAAGGTTTTAATTTAAAGACTGTATATAAAAATAAAGTTTGTGTGTACGCCACACCACCCCCCTCCAGAGACCGTTACGGGCGATACTTAGGTATAAATACTTAGATACTTAGGTATGCGCACTGTTCTTCCTGAACGTGATTTCACGTTTTGGCATTTATCCTCTTCACTGTTTTTTATCTGAGGTGGAGTAGGAATGGGCTGTTTATCGTCTCTGTGCTCGAAATCTTCTGTTAAAATATAAGCAGGTTGGAGTCTTTCGATTGATACAGTAACTGGTCTATCTTTTATGATGATCTTAAAAACTTTGCTGCTTCTTTCTAACACTTCGTGTGGTCCGGTATAAGCAGGTTGAAGAGCTCCCTTTGTGCCTTCTTCTCTAAGATAAACATGACTCGTCCGAAAAAGGTCTTTGAAAATGAAGACAGACTTGTTACAATGTCTGGAAGCTGGTTGAGGTCTGACGCTTTTAGTGATAGATTTTAATCGTGTTATAAATTCCGTTACGTCTTGAGTATTATTTGAAGAAGATTGAAATAGCTCTCCAGGAAGTCTAAGACTTTCGCCATATAGTAATTCGGCAGAGGATGCTCCGATATCTTCTTTAAGTGCACTTCGAATACCAAGCAGTACTAATGGTAGTGATTCCGTCCAACTAGCATTGGAATGGCAAATAATAGCTGTTTTTAACTGTCGATGAAACCTTTCAACCATGCCGTTACATGCAGGGTGATATGCAGTTGTATGTTTGTGTTCAAAACCAGCCATGTCAGATAGATGCTTAAAAAGAGCTGATTCAAATTGTCTTCCTCTATCTGTTATAATAGTGGTAGGGCAACCGAAACGAGATATCCAGCCAGATATAAAGGCTTTTGCCACCGTCTCTGCTGCAATGTCCATTATAGGTAAAGCTTCTGGCCATCTTGTGAAACGGTCCACGGCTGTAAGGCAGTATTTGTAGCCGTTAGAAATAGGCATGGGTCCTATCAGGTCTAAGTGGACTGTCGTAAATCGCGAACGTGGTAAGGAAAATGTCCCAGGGGTTGTTGTTACATGACGGGTTATTTTTGACCGCTGGCAAGCCTGACAAGATTTTGCCCATTTACGACAATCTCTTCTTATTCCGGGCCATACAAAACGTTGTGAAACCAGCTTGGCTGTCGCATTCGTTCCTGGGTGACTTAGGGAATGTAAACTTTTGAATACGTCGTAGCGAAACAACTTTGTAACGAAAGGTCTTAATGTGTTGTTATGATCATCACAGTATAATTGCAGCTGAGTTCCAGGAATATCTATTTTCCGTAAGTTCAACGATGTTTTGCCTTGAATCAATTGATTCAATTCTAAATCGTTCTTCTGTGACTGCGCCAGAAGTGTTAAGTCGATTGGTTGTGAGATTTCCTCAATGCGTGACAGCGTGTCTGCAACAACATTGTCCTTTCCAGAAATGTGTCGTATATCTGTAGTAAACTGAGCAATATAATCAAGATGGCGAAATTGTCGTGGTGAACATTTTTCTTTCTGCGTAGCAAACGCGTAGCATAGTGGTTTATGATCCGTGAAAACGGTGAAATGTCGAGCTTCTAACATGTAGCGAAAATAACGGATTCCTTCGTAAATCGCTAGAAGCTCTCTATCATATGGAGAGTATTTACATTGAGATGGACTAAGTTTTCGTGAAAAAAAACCAAGAGGTTCCCAATAATCTCCCCTGCGCTGGTGTATCGCTGCGCCAATTGCGTTTTCAGAGGCATCAGTTACCATTGCGATTTTTGCATTGAAGTCTGGGTGCGCTAAAAGAGCGGCGCGGCACAAACTTTCTTTACAATTCTGGAATGCCTCTAATGACTTGCCTGATATATCTATAGGTTTTGCGCCTTTCACATTGTCAGTAAGTAAGGCATGAAGTGGTGCTTGAATAGATGCTGCATTAGGAAGAAATTTACGGTAAAAATTTACCATGCCTAAAAACCTACGCAGCTCTTTAACGTTTTTTGGCACAGGAAATTGTTTAATTGCATCTACTTTTGATTCCAGAGGCTTGATTCCCTTCGACGAGACGTGGTATCCTAGAAATGATAGTTCTGTTGCTCCGAAGATACATTTGGAAGTATTTATAACTATTCCATAATCTCGAAATTTGTTAAAAATATCTCGTAAGTGTTTCTTGTGAGTTGTTTCGTCAGGTGAAAATATAAGAAAATCGTCTAAATATGCAAAAACGAAGTCCATACCTCTGGTCATTTCATCGACAAAACTTTGAAAGGTTTGACCGGCATTTCTGAGTCCAAATGTCATGTATGGAAACTCAAATAGGCCGAAAGGAGTAGTTATAGCAGTTTTCGCAACGTCCTCAGTATATACTGGTATTTGGTTATATGCTTTTACTAAATCGATTTTGGAGAAGATATGGCAACCAGATATGTTGTGCGTGAAATCGTGTATGTTGCGGATCGGGTACCGGTCAGGAATGGTTCTTGCATTTAACATTCTATAATCACCACATGGCCGCCAACCGTTATCTTTCTTTGGTGCTAGATGTAGCGGTGACGCCCATGGGCTCTTTGACGGTTGCGCTGTTCCATTCTTGATCATGGCTTCAAACTCTTTCTTAGCAATGAGTAGTTTGTCTGGAGCCAAGCGACGTGGTGAACTAGAAACTGGCGGTCCGGGAGTAGTTTTAATATAATGAACAGTGTTATGCTTAGGAACACGTTCGATTCCCGCTGGCTTGGTGATGTCAAGAAACTCATGTAGTAGTTCATGGTATTGCGAGTTACCCAGAAAAATCTTGACTGATGAAATCGTGCTTGATGATACCGAATGAGCTTGTGTTGTCAACGTCGTAGTGCTATCGATGAGACGCTGGTTACGACAGTCGACTATAAGACCATAATGTGATAAGAAATCCACTCCAATTATAGCTTTGGTTACATCCGCCACGATAAAACGCCAGCTGTAGTCTCGACGAAGCCCTAAGTTTAATTCCAGGTGAGCAAAACCATATGTAGCTATTGTTGATCCATTGGCAGCATATAGTTGGTAATTTGTTGGCGAGCGTCGTTCTTTAAGACACGTACGAGGAAAAACGCATAGATCACTACCAGTATCGACAAGAAATTGCATTTTTGTGCGTTGATCTGTGACAAAAAGGCGACCTGGAATGTTATTTTGGCTGTCGGATGTCGCCATTACCGACTGCCCTTGCAGTTTTCCGACTTAAAGTCGCATGGTTTAATACATTTATTCGCATTTTTTCCAAAAGTGTAATGATACCAACAAACTGGAAACTTCTGATGGTTGGATTGTGATCTGGTACTGCTTGTATCGCGAGTATGACTACGATGACGTCTACGTCCTGATCTTGTTGTATAACTATATGTATTAAGTGCGTTAACTTGCATAGACAGCTCATCGATCTGTTTAGCCATGGATTCTAATACGGATTGAGACGTAGACGTCGACGCAACTTGTGGTGTACGTGGTACTATCTCATGCAAACTGTCAGCCAAATCAGCGAGAGATTGTAGATCTAATGTTTTCTGGGCCGCAATAATGGGTTGAAGTGCTATAGGTAGGCGACTAATCCAAATCGTTTTTGTAAAGTCGTCTGGAATTGAAGGTCCTGCTAAGCGCTGTAGATGACGTAAGAAATTGCTAGGTCGACGGTCACCCAGTTCCTCATGAATGAGTAGCTGCTTGACTTCTTTCTCGCGAGACGCAGATAGTCGTTTAATTAATTCGGATTTTAATAATTCGTACTTGCCTGTTTTTGGGGGTGATACAATTATATCTTTAACTTCAGCAGCATATCTTTGTTCCAAAGTAGAAATAACATAGTAAAATTTAGTATCGTCATCTTTGATACCAGATAATGTGAAATTTCCTTCCAGCTGTGAGAACCAAACTGTAGGTTCTTCGGCCCAAAATGGAGGTGGTTTTACGCCGATACGAAAAACGTCAGTTTCTGTAGGTTCGACCACAGGTTCGACATTTTTTCTTTCCATTTTGTATAAAGTTTAAATGCTTACTTTTTAGTCCGTTCCTATTTTTCAATACGGGGTCACCAGTGTAGTGGCAATTAAGTCTTGTTATTATTTATCGATTAAATAAAAATCTTATATAAATCCACTATCTTTTATTCTTCAGTAAGTTAAGAAATTACAGAATGACAATCAAATTAAATAATTCTAGTGACATGTCAAATTTCTTCTTCCATATAAAATAATTATATAAATCAACATGAAGGTTTTAATTTAAAGACTGTATATAAAAATAAAGTTTGTGTGTACGCCACAAGTCTTTGAACGCTTCGGGCGGCTTTCACCAGCCGCTCTCCACTCCGCTGCCTGCCGATTAGATTCCGGAGTGAAATGGTATATCCAGGTTTCATCCATTGTTACATACCGACGTAAAAAATCCTTTTTATTATAATTCATCAGCGCCAAACATCGCTCTGAATCATTAATACGTTGTTCCTTTTGATTAGTTGTAAGCAAACGCGGCACCCACTTAGAAAAAAGCTTTTTCATGGCCAAATTTTTATGTAAAATAGTGAAAACACTACCAGCTGAAATCTTCACTATCTCGGCTATCTCTCGCACTTTTACCTTCCGATCTTCCAATACGATTTTGAGGACTTGGTTAATACTTTGTTGAGTCACTTGGACGACCTGAGCGTTCCCCATCATCGGTGTCCATGCAACCGCGTTTGAAGTCGGCATACCACCGACAAATGGTTGCTTTAGAGGGAGCTGATCCTGCATAACATTTTATAAGCCATTGCTGTGCTTCAACGGTATTTTTTCCCATTAAAAAACAATGTTTTATTAACACGCGAAACTCGTTTTTTTCCATTGTATCGAAATTACAACCGTAGCGTCACTTAAATGTTTCAAAATCAATAATTTTATTGTTTTTTTTTTTTTTTTTTATGGACTGCACGTTAGTGCATTGCCAATGACGAGCAGGAATTAAGAAAAATGTTCAAAAATTGTGGATAACGGACAAGAGGAATTTATGAGAGGATTCAGAACAGGATAGGAAGAAACAAAATAATATATTTTATGATGAAAAGGAAAAAATAAAAATAAATAAAAAACATATACATTATATTAAATGTCTATATTATTAAGAAATATATAATCCAATACAATTTTATATATATCATACTTTCTAGAAGACAATAAACAATTTATAGATGTAGGAAAAGGAATTTTATATTCAATCAGTGACTCTAGGAAACGGGAGCGGTTGAAAAGTGGACAAGAGAATAAAAGATGGTTAATATCCCCCGTTTCATAACCACAAAAACAGAACGGACTGGAAATAATTTTAAATCTAGCCAGATGGTGTGGAGAACAAGTGTGACCAAGCCTTAGTCTCGATATTATGCTACAGCCTTTTCTATTAAAATCCATATTATAAAACCATGGTTTTACCAAAATTTCAGATTGTAAACTATAATAATACGTTCCTTTTTGCCTACTACTATGATCATAAGACTCTTGCCACGACTTATCCCTACAAAGTTTGGGCAAAGTTAATAAATCTGGGTAGGAAATTTTATATGGAAAAAGGTCACCACTTATTGTAGCTTCTCTAGCCAGAGTATCTGCTCTAACATTTCCCTCTATTCCACAATGGCTAGGGATCCAAGCAAACGTTATTAAAATGCCTTTCTCAGTGCACTCCGTTAATAATTGTCTAATGCCAAATATATAAGGATGCTGTTGTTTAATTTTAAAAGGATTCTTGACAAGAGCTTGAATAGAACTTAATGAATCTGTGAAAACTATGGATTTTTTAAGTTTAGCTAACCTTATATATTCTAAAGCTTTTAAAATGCCTAAGCATTCCCCAGAGAATACTGTACATTCAGGAGGAAGTTTGATTTTTTGAACAATATTATATTGAAAGTGAAAAACTCCTACTCCGACATTACTATTGGCAAAATGTTTTGACGCATCTGTGAAAATATAATGATAATCGCTAAATCGTGTTTTAATTATTCTTTTAAATTTTTCATCAGCCCTAAAAGAATTTGTTTTTTCTATGTCAAAGTTTACAACATTAGGAATAGAAATAAGGGCATTGTATGAACAAGAGAAAATTGGTAAATTACAAGAGCTTTGAATTGGAGCGGAAAGAGATTTCAATTTAAAATAACTTGTAACTAAACACGGGTTTGGTTTATTTGTCCAATACGAACTATTAGAAACAAAGTAAGCAAGTTGTTGGAGCTTTGCAATAATTGGATGATCAGTGACTTGAAGGCAGCGAAAAAGGTATTTGTCTGCCAAATATTGACGACGTAAATGCAAAGGAGGGTCACAGCATTCAGCCTGTAAAGCATTAATAGGGCTAGTTTTCATGGCCCCACAGATGATCCTAAGACATTTACTTTGAATTTTGTCCAATGCTTTAAATCCCGACATAGACCCAGGTTCTAGCAAGAAGGTGCCATATTCTAATATGCTACGTATTAATGCGTTATATATCAATTTTAAGTAAAAAGGATGGGCACCCCACCATACACCTGCAAGACATCTCATAATATTTAAATTTCTCTCACATCTATTTATAATAAAATTAAAGTGAGGAGTTCCTGAAAGCTTTTCGTCTAAAATAATACCTAGAAATTTATGATGGTTTTTTTGCGGTATAATACTGTTGTCATAAGTCACTTGAAGTAATGGAGCTCTACGCATTCGATGAAAAAGAACGACGGAGCTTTTTGATGGTGATAAATCGAGACCATGATTATCTAACCACCGTTTAAGATAACACAGAGATTCCGTTAATTTCGAAGACGCATCATCAATATTATTTCCTTTTATGTATAAAAGTAAGTCATCCGCATATTGCAAAACATCAACATTCTTGTCAATTGCTAAGTCTAAATCATGGGTATACAAATTGAACAACAAGGGGCTTAAAACTGACCCTTGAGGTAAACCGTTGGTGAGGATTCTTAAATATTTTTGGTTATTGTTGTAAAAAATAATTGATCTATCAGTAAGCATATTTATTATAAATGAAATAATTTTGCTGGGGATTTTAAGACTGAATAATTTTTGTCTTAGTATTGATACAATGACATTATCATAGGCATTCGACAGATCTAGGAAGGCTGAAAGCACAAATTTATTTACAGAAAAAGCTAATCTTATATCCGAAGTATATATACCTATATTGTCGAATTGGACGAAGAAAGAAGAGAGTTACTTTCTACGAACCACTCAAGGCGATTTTTAACTAAATGTTCAATTATTTTTAAAAGGACTGATGAAAGAGCTATGGGGCGATATGAGGATGGGAGGAGAGGATCCTTGTTTGTTTTTAATATAGGGATAATAAGTTGACATTTCCATTCTGATGGGATATTGCCAGACTGAAAAATAATGTTTATTATTTTTAGGTATATTGTCAAACTATTGTCATTAAGATGGGAAATAAATGAGTAATATATACCATCAGGTCCAGGGGCAGAGTCTGAGACATAAGATAATACATTTTTTAATTCCGTTTTGCTAAAGGAAGAATTTAATCCTGGAGATTTGTCATGTTCGTCTGCTATGCTATTTTTGTCTAATAGGTTAATATTTATGTTAACTGTTGGAGGAGCAAGTTTATCAAGAAAATCATTTGCTATACTACTGGGGAGTGATACAGAATGGGTTGTATTATATGCTGACTTGAATCTTCTTATCTTTTTCCATACATCTGATGGAGGAGTATGAGGAGATAAGGAGGAGCAGAAATTTCTCCAACCATCACATTTTTTTCTTTTGAAAAGTAATGTAGTACTATTTACAATATTTTTTAATGACAGATAGTTTTCCAAACACATATTGTTATTATATTTTTTTTCAGCCTGTTTTCTTTTTTTTATAGCTTCCGTACAATCTTTATCCCACCAAGGTGGACTAGGAATATGAGAAGGTTCATTTTTCACTGGAAAGATTTCATTAGCACTTTCAATCAAGACATCCGTGAAAACAGGAGCATCAATAAGTGCATCATTAGACAATAATTGTAGCAATTTTGTATCTACTTTATTACTAAATTGCTCCCATGTTTCTGATGTAACATTATTAAGATTATATCTAGGGAGCAGTTTTATGTTCTGTTTTGGTACATTTACATTATTAAAAGCACAAGAAGTGATTACAGGAAAATGATCACTTCCATAGGTTGAACTTAATACAGAACAAGTTAATTGTGGCACAAACTGTGGTGAACAAATAGTTAGGTCCACCACGCTTTTACCTTCAAAAGGCAGAGTCCGCCTTGTAGGCTCTCCAGAATTTATAATACACAAATTATTTACATCAAGAATATCTAAAAGCTTATTACCATAACTGTTACTAACTGAACTACCCCAGGACTGATGCTGGCAGTTAAAATCCCCTGTTATTATTAACGGCTTTGGAAGTGATGCTAAAATATTATTTATTTCGTTTAAAATATTATTAGAAATATGAGAAATATATACAGACACAAAACATATGTTATGTACACTTATAGCTAAAATAGAAAGTTCAGAACTATGTACAGGAATATTAATTAAACTAAAAGGAAGGTTTTTCTCAATGAGAAAGGCTACTCCGCCAAAACCATCTAGTCTATCTTCTCTGATGGTATTGTAATTTTGAAACCTAAGATTATTACTTGGCCTAAGCCAAGTTTCTGAAATACTAAATAAAAAAGGTTTATAATTATTTAATAAATAAATTATGTCGTTTTTTTTATTAATTACACTTCTGGCGTTCCACTGTATAATTATCTGGGAACTGTCCATTTTGAATTATATTTACGATACACTGTATTAAAGGGGCAACGATGGACGGTAAACTTTTGTTGTTTTGTAAATAACTCTGTAATAGTGAAAGCACATCTGAAATTTTGGCAAAATTATTTTTAGAGTTAATAATATCTATTGGAGTTGAATTTTTTTCAAATTCATTGAATGAAAATTCTTTTATTATATTTTTATGAGCAATTTTATCATAACCTATATTAGGCTTAATAGGATCCCGAGGTCTAGATATAAATGTTTTTTTGTATGATTTATTAGGATTTTGGCTAATATTTACTTCTTTACTAACTTCTGAATAAGATTTGTATGACGTTGGTATCTCTTTATTAGCCTCTGCATATGATACACACTTTTCAGCCATATGTACTTTAATAGATTTTTGCCTATTGAATTCAGGGCACGCTTTACTATTTGCCATATGGTTGCCAGAACATAAACAGCAAAAATAATTATCATCATTGGCATTGCATGACTCTGATGTGTGCTCCTGACCACACTTTAAACACCTAGGCTTAGACCTGCACTGCAATTTTGTGTGTCCATAACGACAACATTTGTAGCATTGGATTGTGGGAAAGATGTAAAGCTCGACTGGAAGAGAATTGTAACATATAAAAATTCTTTTTGGGAGGACCCTACCATCAAAATAAATTACTACTGATTGTGTGGGCTTCCACACAGTAGCGCCTTCAACAACAGTTTTGTAATTTAAACGTCTAACCTTTACAACTTTACCACAACCAATAGGTGTAGAAATATTTTTTATAATTTCTTCTGGGGACCATTCTATTGGCACACCCCTAACGATACCGATTCTAATAACATTAAAAGATGGTATAAAAGCGTGATAACCATTTTCAAGAAGCAGGCTATTATTTAAAAAAGAATTCGCATCTTTAAAATTATTAAATGCTACAGAAATTCGGTTTCGTCCTATCTTTTTCAAGCTGCCGTTAATAATATTATATATTTTATTTTTCATAAGGAAATCTCCGAATGTGATTGGGTGTAAAATCGTTCCATCGTTATCACCTTTTGTAATTTTTTGAACATGAATTAAATATGGAGACACGTCATTTTCATTATAAATATTTCTGCCTATGGGATTTTTAGAGACAGTGTTATCAGATTGGAGCTGTGATTGTGGTACCGAAACGGGGACATTTTTATTAATTTCATTTTTATTCGTCTCAT
The DNA here is from genome assembly GCF_905220565.1 of Melitaea cinxia. Taxonomy (NCBI): domain Eukaryota; kingdom Metazoa; phylum Arthropoda; class Insecta; order Lepidoptera; family Nymphalidae; genus Melitaea; species Melitaea cinxia. Next base: position 2,271,405 of record NC_059410.1, read on the forward strand.
CTGATTTCTCAGACTCCGAACAATGACAACCAACTTTTTGGTTTCCCGCGTTTTTTCTAACTTTTTTATTACATTGTTTGCAAATTTTATGAAGACGAGATCTCTTAAGTGGCTTTTTAGTCATAGAATGATCAGTTTCAATACTCGATTCATCGTAATCAATGGTAATAAAATTGCTAGGTTGCGGAATATATTGTGCATTAAAATCATTCCCGCCACCCGGGTCCGGAGGTTCGTTCATTCTATAAATATTTACATAGACTTACCAAAAATAGAAGAAAAACAAACTAAATACAAAACTTAAACTAAATAACTAAATATATACACTTTACACCTGATCTGAACTATATTTAAAATAATTTTAGCAGTAGCAAGAAAAAACACAACCGCGCGCGTTTAAGTTTCCCGCTCGTTTTTTCCTAATTTTATTGTTCCATTTTTAAAAATTTGACACATATTCTTGTATTGATAGCCAGTACTTTTTAAAAATCAAAAGAGTTTTTAATATATGCGCCATTTCCAGGTTAGTCTCGGGACTTATTGAACGATCTAGTAGTTTATTTATTGTTTTATAAATTTCGTTTTCATCAAATCTCTTTCATAATAAAGAAATATTCTGAAATTTATCATTTAAATACATTATACATTAAATTCTGGTTTATTATTGGTTTATATAATAATGTTATGAATGATGTTAGGGGACTTTAATGGATGGGTTGGAGTGAAGCGTGATGGGTATGAAAGAGTCCTGGGTACGTTTGGGGATGAGAGAGTGAATGACAATGGGAGAAGCCTGCTTGAAGTATGCTTGGAATGGAATCTTTGCGTGGCCAACACAATGTTTGACCACAAAAAGATCCATTTGAATACAATAGTTGAGGGTGAGTCTAGAAGTATGATTGATTTTGTAATAGTGGATGAAAGACTGAGGATGAATTCAGATGAATATTTTGCAATGGAATGTAAATAGTTAATTCAAAAGATTAGAAAATATTAAACTACTTATGAATGAGTTAGATCCAACCTGCATTTGTATACAGGAAACAAATTTTTCTGCTAATTACAATGCTGCCATAAAGGGATTTAACTGCTTTTATAAAAATCGTACACATAATAACAGAGCTGGCGCGCGCTGGTAGCGTTGCTATTTATATTAAACCATATACTCTTCTTGGACTAATTAATAATAATAATAATAATAATAATATACTTTATTGCACATTTAAATAAAGAACAAAATTTACATTACAAGCTATATAGTAACAAATTGTGCAACCAGGCGATCTTATTGCTAAAAAGCAATCCCTTCCAGACAACCTGATAAAGAAAGGGATATTACTTTTCAGATGGGCAGGTGGTATATAAATATAAATAAGTAAAAAGATAGAATATATAACAATATGCATACATTATACACATACGTACGCAACAAAAAATAAATCAAATATAAAATATAATATAATAGCCATGAAAATAAAATTTCCGTTTACATTAACATTATGTAACGTTTATCTTCCAAATAGTACCTCAATTACTAAAAACGACCTTAATGATCTTATTAAACAATTACCAGCACCGTTTCTTATTCTGGGCGACTTTAACAGTTATCATTATTACTGAGGCTCTGAAAAATGTGATACTCGGGGCAAAATAATAGTAGATTGGCTAGAAGGCCATGACATAATAATCTTAAATACCGGTAAACCAACACATTTTGACAATAACACTGGCCGCACCAATAACATAGATTTGACTTTAGCTTCACAAAATATTGCAACATATTTTGAATGGAATGCTTTAGACGATTTATACGATAGTGACCATTTTCCTATTTTCACACAAACCTATTCACGACAAACAATTCCAAAAAAGATTCAAGTCCCCAAAAAATGGATTTTTGATAAAGCAGACTGGTCTTTATTTCAGGATGAAGTTAATAAAAATATTTTCAACTTATTTGACTTAGATAATTTAAATTGTAATATGACTTCTATAGACGAAGTAGTTCTAGATTAAATAATTTAATAATTGATGCAGCAAATAAATCGATACCAAAAACTTCAGAAAGCTTCAAAACTAATAACGTGCCCTGGTGGAATGATGACTGTAAAATAGCTGTAAAAGAATCTAAAAAAGCCTTCAGAAATTTTAAGAAACATGCTAAAGCCAACCCTGATTCCAAGTATAGTTTCTTTTTGTACTCAATTGTGCTTAACAACAGCGATGATTCGCTTACAGCCAATCCAAAAGAAACCTCTAACCTACTTGCTAATAACTTTGCAGCAAATTCAAGTAGTCAAAATTAATTACCAATTCAAGATATATAAATTCACTGAAGAAAATAAAACAAATTATGAATTAAGTACTAATACCGATCCAATTAACAAAGAAACTTCTATGCACGAATTATTGTCAGTACTATCGCAAAGCAGCAATTGCAGTCCTAGTCCGGATACTATTTATTTATTGTTTTTATTCTTTTATTTTATTTTATTTGGTACACCAACAGCACATAAAACATTATATGAGTACAAATTGTACATTTGGACTAAGCCATTTACAGGTATTCGCATATGGTTATTTAAATGATGAGACCATCAAATAATGACAATAAATCTACAAAACAGAACAAAAATCCCTGAAGATGAGGAATGTTTCAGTATTTAAGAATTTGTTGCACCCCCGACGCGGGGGCCAAAGAACTCCAAAGCAAACAATCTACTCACATTCTGAGGCTTAGTACGGAACAATTCTAATTCGTCATTATTTTTGACAGTTTGTTAAAAAACTCACTCACTCGAATAATGAATGAATTGCGGCGGTAATTAGTATTAACTTTAGGAATTGCCAGCGTTTGGGTACGTGTAGTTGGCAATCTGCGAGGAACCCAGATGCTAACTTTTTCCAGCAAAGCAGGGCAATCAATGATGACATCGACAATTTTTAAGAGATACGTAATATCAAAAAGTCGCCGTCTCTTTTCCAAGGGTAAGAAGTGGTATCTATTGCATCTCGCCTCATAACCGCGATCCGATTGCTCACACTTGTATTGTAGATACCTCAAGAACCTTTTCTGTACTGACTCAACAAGGGAAATATACACGTTATATTGTGGATTCCAAACCATAGAGGCATACTCAAGGATAGTGCGCATGTAAGCACAATAAAGTATTTTAATCGATTTAATAGATTTAAATTCATGTGTAGACCTTATAATGAAACCAAGAGCCTTGGAGGCCTTTTTCACTGCGTAATCAATGTGCTTATCAAATAAAAGTTTAGAATCTTGAATGAGCCCCAAGCCCTTCATAGATGTAACTTTGTTAAGCGGCTTAGTGTTGATTTTTATACAGATAATTTATAGTGTTATATTTTCCAGAAAAAGTCATAGCAAAACACTTGGAAACATTCAAATCAAGCTTGTTTTGAGTGCAATACTGCACAAAATTATTAAGATCACCAGAAGTGTTAGTGGCCATAAAAATTTTAGTGTCGTCCGCATATAATAAAACTTTGGCAGATTTGAAACATAAAGCGATGTCGTTAATAAATATGATGAAAAGCAAAGGCCCTAACAAAGAGCCTTGAGGCACGCCAGAAGGAATCGATAGCCACGAAGACGTAAAACCATTTATTGCAAGCGCCTGGGATCTATTACTGATATAAGAAGTAAACCATCTAAATAAGTTGCCATGTAGGTATACCGGCTTTATACAGTTTCTCGAGGAGCAACAGGTGATCTATATGATCAAAAGCTTTACTGAAATCAGTAAAAATGCAATCGACCTGTAGGCCTGAGTCCATTTTTGAAGAGGTGTATTCATTAAAAACTAAAAGGTTGGACACCGTCGATCTCTGTCTTAAGAAACCATGTTGTTCTGGAGTAAAAGAAGACTGCAGTGCAGGATACACCTGACGGTAAACAACCTTCTCGAATATTTTGGTAAAGACACACAACTTAGATATAGGCCTATAATTTTTCATATTAGAACGGTCACCACTTTTATGTACGGGCGTGACGAATGCTGATTTCCAGGTCATTGGCACTATACTTTCTCTTAAGGAACGCTTGAAAATAGTGCATAGAGGCGTAACCGGGGTTATACCACTGGGCCCAGCGCCCTGGTTCATGTCAGTAGTTTTCAGCAATATTTCAACCTCCTTCGGATCAATATTTATATCACCAACACTAAAATTATTTTGGCACTGATTATCAAGATAAGGTGTACAGCTGTTAGTGTTGGAAACGAGAAAATTAAATTGAAAATATTCTGCAAATAAATTACACACTGATTGTCCAGTATCTCTTGATTGATCCTCATATGTCATCACCGATGCTAGCGCCCGGGAGGGCGAGGCCCTTTAGCGACTTTGTGTAAGATCAGAAAAGGCGGGGGTTATTTATAACTGAGTTTTCTACTTTACATATGTAGGACTGATAACACTGACCTTCCAATCTTATGGCTCGTTCTCTTAGAAATGAATAAGTTTCGTAATCGTACCGGTTACCATATTTTTTATATTTTTTAAAATATTTGAATTTTTCTTTTAAAACCTTTTTCAAGGCGGCGTTGTACCAAATAAAAAAAGAACTACTACAGATAATTTTGTGAAGTATAAATTCGTCACGAACAATGGCCAGAATACGATAAAAATTATGAACACAGTCGTCAATAGAACCGCTCGATAATAAAACATTCCAATCTATTTTTGACAATTTTGAATTAATTTCTACATAATTTCCTTCTTTGTAATTGAACAAAGTTCGCTTATTGACAGATACAAATCTAGGCATGTCTAAATTTAATTCGATGAAAATTGATCTATGATGTGGATCCTCTGAGACAATTTATTTGATCAAGTTTTCATTGAAAATGGTTTGCCGCAAGGATCAGTTTTAAGTGTTATTCTATTTCTACTGGCCATTAATGATGTAATTTCGTATATAGACAAACCTGTGAAAAGTTTCTTATTTGCGGATGACTTGACTATTACTTGCGGTGGCAAAACCTTGGATCCTACGTTAACACTTATTCAAAATACACTTAATAATCTCCAAAAATGGTATAAAAAGTCCGGATTAAAGTTTTCAAAGTGGGGTGCTGATAAAAATTATTTGATTAATACATACAAAGCTCTTATTAGACTAAAATTAGATTATGGTTCTATATTCTATGATTCTGCTAAGCAACGTAGCTTAAAATGTTTAGAAAGTATTCATAACAATGCTTTAAGACTAAGTATTGGTGCTAAATGCACAATCATGAGTATTTTGGCAGAATCAGGGGAAATGCCACTTTATTTGAGAAGAAAACAACTAATATTAATATATACCGTAAACATAATTTCCTAACAATCCAGTCCAATATATGATTATTTTACTAAATCCTCATCTAAAGCTGTGTACGAGATTCGCCCAAACCTTACACAACCATTACACATCCGAGCTGAAAAATACTTGAAAGAATTGAATCTGTGCTTTCTGCAGTTTTCCAAAAAAAAAAATACCGTCCTATGACCCGTGGGACATTTGTGAATTTCCTATCAATCTAGAACTGACACATTTTTTTAAAGATAACACCCCACCATCGGTGTATAAAAATTTATTTAATGAAATTATCTATATAAATAAGGATAGCAAGCAGTTTTATACAGATGGTTCGGTGATAAATAACAAACCAGGATGTGCCGTAGTCTCTCACAATAATACCTCGCTTTACAAACTTTTAGATTTCCACAAGATTTTCAGTTGTGAAGCTATTGCTTCACAACTGAAAATCACTAATATTAGAAATTAAAGAATTAATGGCAAATTTAATTAACAATAAATATATATTTGAAATAATCTGGATCCCTAGTCATATAGGTATTATAGGTAACGAGAAAGACGATTTAGAAGCTAAAAAAGCAGCAAACTTGTACTTAATAGATTTTTCTATTAAGGCAAACGCGACTGATTTCAAGAATCATATCATTAAATATAAAATAAAAACTTTATAGGATACTCTTTGGAGGAATAACAATACGAGTAAATTATATGAGATCAGAAATTCTATTTTTGATAAGTTTTCTTCATCGTTTAATAATAGAAAAGATCAAACCATTATTACTAGGCTCCGTATTGGGCACACAAACATGACCCATGTATACATTATGAAAAAGATTAGTAAACCAAAATGTAAATGCGGGATGGATTTAACAGTAAAACATATTCTAGTAGCTTGTCAGGCCTATAATAGAGATAAATTAAAATGTAACCTACGTAATAACTTAAAAGATTGTTTAACTGAAAATGACCTTATACAGACAGTAAAAATTTTGAAAAAGATAAATATGTACAAGACTATATAAATGTTATTATTGTAGTCGCTAATGACCTAAGCTGTTAAAAAGCGACTTAAAAAAAATAAAAAAAAATAACTATATTAGACTTGAAATGAATTAAATTGGTCCGATCCTTAGTAGACATATCTGGAGAACATTGTGCAAAAACTTTAAATTTGTAGACTTTGAAAGTTGAGTGAAAACAATTTTGAAAACTACCTCCTGAATTATCAAAGAAATAAAAGAAAACACTGCTTCTTGTTAGAGTACCTACATTTAAAATTCAGTTTCACAGATTTGTCAGTTGTTATTATTTTTATTCTATTTCAAATCCTCCGTATCATTTATTAAGTTAACAAAGTGTTGCTGCTTTTTGATTATTTCATTGAACTCTCAAAGAAGTGTTATCGTTTATCTCGTTAAGCTGACATTATTAGTAATGTTGAACTTTTATATGTCATAAGATAGTCACAAGTTATAATCAAATATAAAATGTTTAACTTATAAAGTTTTACATTTTGTTTAATTTTTATTCTGGTGTTTTATATATCAATATATTTATTAAAATAATATTGTTTTAAATAAGTTCATTTGAATGTTTCAGAAACATGTCGTCCAGTGATTCACAAATCGATTTTGAAATAGTTGAAGTAAGTTGACATAATAATTAAATTATCTTATAACTTTATTTACGTTATTCAAGTACTCTTTATGCTTTGATTTAAACCTATTCGGGCTTTCGGATATTATTGATGGACATAAGATGAACTGTATTTCAAAATTCGTACCATTTATTTTAGTGTTACCCACACATGAGGGAATTCTAAACTCACCTATAGTAACCACTATAGACGGCACCGCGGTCGCTTAGAACCGAATATAAAATCATCATATCAAAAATTTCGATCTAACAGGTACATCGATCCATAGCTTAATTGGCTAGAGCGGTGGTCACGGTGAGTCGGAGATGCAGGTTCGATCCCCGCTTGGGCGGTCGATTTTTGATATGATATTAAAAATCGGTTTCAAAATGTCCCTTTCAAGGAACTCTTAGTAATCAATGTTCCTAGCAAAGCTTCTGTTGATATTTTAAATATCTCAGGGTTCTGTCGAACAAATGTAATTATAACGGAATTAAAAGAACAAGAAACTTTCGTAACTCTTTCAAAAATACTGTTTTGTTATAAAGTTAGTTATGTATAAATTATGATTTGACTTATTTATAATAATAATGTAATTAAAATTTTAGGAATACACCAACCAAGAATTCCATTCATTAAGCTGTAAAGACAGCGGTGAATTTGAATACGATGCCTGCAACAACAAAATATTTCTATCATCTGTCGAAACTTTGCAGTATCGTTCAAGCAATTTATCAAAAAGTGAATTATCAGCAAAATTCTTGGACTTAGCAGAACTTGTTCTAGAAAATATGGATTTATTATGTCAGCTAGATTATCTCCTAAGAGGAACACCGATAGAGGAAACACGGGATGTTGAAATTAAGTTATTGGTACAAAACTTAATCTACCACAGTTCTCTTGAGGAAAGAGACGAATCTGGTTGTGAGTATTAATGTATGACTTATTACAACTTGTTTTTTTTTAAGGTTACTCAGCCAAAAAGAACAAACACATTTTATGTGTTTTGCCACTCAACTTTTTACTAAGTGTACCGATTTTTAATTTTGTCGAAAGCCGATGTTTGCGATGATTATGCGTATTTTCGAGGTTTCCCTGGATTTCTCTGGGATCCCATCATCAGATCCTGGTTTTCTTATCATGGTATCACACCTAGGATATCTTCTTTCCAACAAAAAAAGAATTATCAAAATCAGTTCATAAACGACGAAGTTATTCCCAAATATACATTATATATATTTGTATACTGCACGTAGTATACAAATCCCTGTATTTTACTATCTCGGTCGTTGTGACTTACAACTTTGTTAAGTCATTCGTCATTCACAACCATTTTCAGCTGCTGGCTACATGTGCAGCAAAATACGATCAAATGTAAAAGATGAAACCTTAAATACTTTATGTACACTACGAAAGCAATTTCAGAAGCAAGAGCCCGAATTTCATTAATATTTTTTTCAGACTTTAATTTTACATAACATAATTTAGATTTTCGTCATTATTTCTGATCAAAATATAATTATAATAATTGTTTTTTGTAAATTCTATTGTTTCATTTACTGACTTAGAAAATAATTTTGTGGACTAATAATTCTAAAATATTTTACAATCCTGCAAATCATGTAGATCCGCGGGACTGATGGTCTCAATGTTTGGATTGCAAGATTGTCTTTTAGTTGCTGGATTGCATTCCCTAGCATTGATATTTTATTCCTACCCTACATATTGTTTATTTCTTGTCCCAACTATGAATTGTTTATAATATATTATATTGCGATGTAGCAAACATAAACATTTGTTTTATTTTATTGTTTGTAATTTCTCATGTAAGTGAATTGTATTCTTTTGAGAAATATTAATTATACCAAAGTCAATTAAATAATCATTATTATTCCTAACAATACGAATGTAATTTACTTTGAGACGACGATGGTTTCATTTTTTTACTTGTAGATGGAAATTGAACAAATAGTCAATAATTTCATTAAGCTTATTTTTCAGAAAGTATGTTTTAAAATGTGATTTGTTTTTCGTTACGTTTCATTATGATTAAAATTAATAACTTTATTAAAACATGATAAATTTTGTGAAAAATTGTCAGATACAGACGTCGAAATAGGTATGTTCGATGACATTCCACTGTCGCAACTGGGCCTTATCGCTGCATCAAATCAACTGCCTTTAACAATTATATCTACAAAGCACACAGCTGTCATATGCTCAGTCTTCGTGGAACTCTGCCATAACGTCGGGTAATTATGGCTTTTTTTAAATCTTATAAGCTATTTGCTGTTAACAATGCGGGTGTAGTTAGTGGCACATATATTGTGCGGCAAGTTTTTTACTTTTATTTTATTTAGAAACTTTTACACACAAACAGTAACCACCATCTAGACCCCCCAAGCCCCTATCTTCAGAAATAAGCAAAATCAAAAAGAGTTTGCGGGTCAGTCTAGTAAATTTCCAAATTGGACTTGCGTACAATATTCACATTAATTTCTGAACTAATATACTATATTATACAATTATAAAATACAATACAAATATATGTATATCTAATATATTAAACACATTGACACAACAGCGAAGAGCAGCTGATAATATCTTTCTCGCTCACGTACACTCGGCGGTCCCGATCGAGCCTTTCGCCTCAGAGCGTGATGGATCAGCTTAACTTACTACCTACAAAAAAATGTATGTGCGATGTGTCAAAAGAAATTTTCACTTCAAAAATAATCTAACTGTTGACCTATACCATCAAACAACACACACATTACTCTCACACTCACATCCATTACACAGTTTATATGATATAAAAGATTTAATTATATTATGTATAAATAAATTAATAAATATATGTAACGTATAGATCCGTTTTTCCGTCCCCCTCTCTTCCCGTGGGTGTCGTAAGAGGCGACTAAGGGATAACACAGTTCCGCTACCACCTTGGAACTTAAAAAGCCGACTGGTGGCGGGATAACCATCCAACTGCTGGCTTTGAGATACACAAGGCCGAAGACGGGCAGCAGCGTCTTCGGTGCGACAAAGCCAGCCCTGCGGTCACCAACCCGCCTGCCCAGCGTGGTGACTATGGGCAAAACACATGAGTTAACGTAAGTAAGTTGGCGTAAACTTGTTGAGGCCTATGTCCAGCAGTGGACTGTATAGGCTGTAATAATGATAAATCTGTTTGCTTGTTTTGTTGTTGTTGATTAACTTTTTTTTTTAGATATAATGAAACGTATAAATTAAAACTGTAAATAAATATTTTGTACACCGAAACTCAGGGCGGGAATCAAACCCACAATTCTTGTAGCAGAAAGCAGAGTAATAATTTAGCTACTATAGACGTACACAAAATTATTCAAAATGCAGATAGGCTATATTATAATTATCTCACAATGTTTTTTTTTTTTCATTTCCAGACTCTCAGATTATGTTTATTTAGTATTTGTTCCAAATACTGATATAAACAGATATATCAAACATGTAGCGTTATTCACTGAAGGTAGGTAGGGTTTGTTTCTTTTTTTTCTTTTTTAAGGAATTTTAGTCCATAAGGACTACGGCACTTCATAGGATAATTTTAGTTTTATATAAGATTAATAATATTTAGGTATGTAATGTTTAATTACGACGACGGGTTTGCCCAACGGTCACACCACTGGTTGCGTTGGCTGGCTATAGATGTTTGCCGTGGTCTGAATGTTTGTGCAATGCCTGTTGGTCTCCCCACCGTGCCTCGGAGAGCACGTTAAGCCGTCGGTCCCAATTGTTATCATGTACACCTGATAGCGATCGTTACTCGTAGTAAGGTATATATCCGTCAACCCGCATTGGAGCAGCGTGGTGGATTAAGCTCTGATCCTTCTCCTACATGGGGAAAGAAGCCTATGCCCAGCGGGATATTACAGGCTGAACGTAATTATAATTTTATTATATAAACTGTTTTGCATAAGTTAAATAATATATATTTCAGAACAAGCATAAGGATTATTTTGAATATCAATAGTTCTTTTAAAGAGATTATATTACATATATATACTAAATGCATAACTTATTTTGAACTGAACTAATTTAGCCTGTAAGCGTAAACGGACCACTGTTGTGCACAATATTTTCTCTATATATTTTTAACCGACTTCAAAAAAGGAGGAGGTTACTCAATTCGACCGTATAATATATATGAATGTTTTTTAATATTTTTGGGGAATAACTTCGTCGTTTATGAACCGATTTTGATAATTCTTTTTTTATTGGAAAGAAGCTATCCCTAGTGTGGTACCATAATAAGGAAACCAGGATCTGATCTTGGAATCCCAGAAAAATCGCGGGGAACCCTCAAAAATCGTAGTGACGACTAGTGCGTTTATTAATTTTTTTCGTCAATTTACGATGTATTTATTACTTGTCTACGTAATTGAAGTCGGTTTAGACAATGACAATGAGTATAGCTACTTGAACAACACAAGTTATATATGTGATTATACAAATGATATAATATTATGTACTTTAATATTTACGAATTTTTATTAAGTATATAAGTGAAGTGAGAATAAGTGCTCGCATGTTGTTGTGTGTGTGTGTGTGTGTGTGTGTGTTATTTAACGGTAATTAAACGGTAGACGATTTGTTTATTTCAGAGTTACGCTCTGGTTGTGTAGGGATCGTCACAGAGAATGCAGACATAGACTCTGCCATAGACACCTTTCTACACGCGACACGCCGAGTAAGTAATAATAATACCATTGCATATCCAGTGATAACTCCATGGTAAAAAATGTTCTTTAAGGGCATAATTAAATCAACCTTGAAGTTTGGGGAGGGGGGTGTATCCGGTCCATTTAACATACGCAGTGTGGCTGTGATCTTCTCTAAGGTTGAGGGACTTTTTGGGCTGCTCCAGATTTTGAGCAGGATATGTTCTACTATGCCCTCATCTCTATAGATACACACACTACACTACTGGGCCGACATTTTGTTTCTTTTTTTATAATTGTTTAATTGATTGTTAAAACATTAACACTGTCGGTAAGCGGTATATTATAAATAATTGTTTTTAGCCTAATTTATAATGTTAGTAAACATCGGAGTAAATCTATATAAATAAAAATGAATGTTGCAATGAGAATGGCTCGACCAATTCGGCTTATTTATTTTTTGTATACGTTCCTTAAGGCCCACGGAAGGTTTTAATACTAAAAACAAATAAAAAAAAACTTAAAATGAGTTACATTTATTTAGTTTTTACTATTAACTTTAGACAGAATGAATTCTGTCCGGGCAGTAAAAAAAATATTTTTTATTTTCTTTTAGTTTCCATGGAATATTGAAACAATATACGTCCAGGAACGTGTCCTTGATCAGTTCAAGGAACGCGTCGAATGGAAGACAAAGGAACCGGCTTCCGATCTCGACGAGACAATAATCAAATCCTGCTCCCCAGTCAGTTCACCTTTTCGCCGTTTCGAGTTTGCAGAAAACATTAACAAAATCAGCATAAATTCAATCAAAATACAAGCTTACAGAACAAACAAGGAACTAATATCTTTAATGTCGGGTATTAAAACTCTAGGCGTTTCGCTTTGGTCGAGCGATGCCGCCGAGTCTAACGAAAAAGCATTCAATATGAAAGCAAACTTTGTTTGGATAAATGATTTTGGTCGTTTCGATGGTCCTCCAGTAGCGTCCCAGGCATACTATTCGTCAGTCTTCAATTATGATGACGAACCAGACATACTAGAAGAGAAAATAGAGGAAATCCTGGAAATAAGAAACAGTTGGAATAAATTGGATGACACTGATCGATATTTGAAGGTTTGGAAGGCGACCAGAACTATTCGAGCAGACATCGAAGGTTCTAAACTGGATATCGTATTCAAATGCTCTAATAACAGCACGACAAATATAGGAAACAAGATATGTACGGTCTTCAGAAGTCCAGTTTTATTGTACGTCAAAACAAAATCATTGCAAGATTTGTTAAAGCACATGAACTTTATTTTACAAGGCAGTGCGGTTGTTGTCCTGATTGAAGAATCGTCTGAAAGAGATGCAATTATGAATTATTGTAACATATTACAAAGATGTGGAGTGCCCGTGGATTATACATTTATGGACATCAGTTTTAGAAGTCAAATTCGATATGACACGAAAGTTATTTGGTCCAGCATTTGAACCATATTTGCAAATTAATTAAATTATAGTCACTAACAAATATATTTTACTAGCTGGCCCCGTGGTTTCAGCCGCGCTTCCTGCTTCTTAAAGCTAACTAACCTTCCTTTCTAAATAGTTTAAATTTTTGAGTTGTGTGTAGTGTATTAATATATATGATAACATAAGATTATCTTTTTCAATATATTTTATATGTATCGTTTTAAATGAGCAAAAATATAAGGAAATAAAATTTAACACAAGAATTGCCTACGGTGTTTGATTATTAGAAGTTTGTTTTTTTTTTGTAATGAAACAACTTGCTCGGATTTTATCGCGGCTTATCAACTTTTTTTAAATGCCCGACCTTTCAGACGTGAAATGAAATGAAATGAAAAGCCTTTTATTCCATGCAAAAAGTAAAATACGTACATAGTTTAAGAAAAAAAGAATAAGACAAGAAAAATAATGATGTTATTTACACATATTTCACTTATATTAGAAAACTGTTTAAATCTAGATATAATATAGAAGTTTGTCTTGCATGAACCCCTCCTCATGTGAGGGTGACGGCCTCCTCTAAAGAGCTAAGTCCAATTAAGCGTTCATAAGTTGATAAAGTTCCGACGTTGTAAGTTACTATATGACCAGCTAATCTTTCTTCTTTTTCGTTAAGTATTTCTTGGGTTTGTGTCTCTTTTCTTATTACAGAAGAGGTTTGAGATGGCTTCTTTAGAGGGTTTTGGTCTTAATCTTCCACGGTGACCAGCCGGATTGGAAGATGGTTTACGTTGCTTAGTTGAAATTGATTGAATGTTGGATCTTTGAGGGAGGGGGGGGGGTGTTGGTTGCTATGAATCTAAGCTAATAGTTGTATTGTCGTTGGTTTGTTTGTACGCTTTGTTGATGTTATTTGTTTATTAAGTAGCTTAGAATGCTTGGTTTTAGAACTCCTTCTGAGACACTGTTTGATCTGGGTATAGATAGGTTTGACTGTTTTATTTTGTTTTTCTTGTTAGGTCTGGTTGTACTATTAATTACTAGTGTTTGAGAATTGAAATCTGACTCTGGTGAAGTAATCAGTGTTCTTTTGTTGTTTGATTTGAATATAACAAGTTTATCGTATTTTATCATGACTTTATTTCCTTTCTCGCGCTCTCTATTTGCTTCTTCCTGTAGTTCTTTCCTTTTTTCTAATATGTACTTAGGGTAATCTTCGTTAAAATAATATTGGGTGTCTTTTAATAATCTTTTTTGCTTGAGAATGCTGATCTTTGAACCAAGGGTAGAAAAAGTTACAATTACTGGTCGTGGTTTCTCACCTTTTTTCCCCACTCTCTTTATTTCCTGAATATCTCTACAATCCAATTTTAAGGACAATTTTTCCCTTATGAATTGCAATATATTGTTCTCCAAATTATGGTAGGATGTCTCGTTCTCTTCAATACCGAAGAAAATTATGTTTCTTTGTCTTGCTTGTTTTTCCATAAATTGGATTCTTTTTTCTTGTTGTTCGACATTTTCTTTCAAGGTTTGATGTTTTTCTTCTAATATGGTAAATTTCTCTTCTAATTTGTTAGTTATGTTGAGTGTTACTTGTTCTGTCACCTTTTCGCCACTTTTCTGAATTTATAATTTTTGAACTTTCAATTCTTTTTGAATATTTTGTAAGACTATCATAATTTCCTCCATAGTGTCTGCTTTGTTTTGGTACTCGTTACGCCCTCTAGTAGAATTGGATACTATTGTTTCTTATTGTGCGTAATTCGAAAGTTGTGTGCTTCTTTTGTAATAGATGGCGCTGTTTCACAGTTTATTTTACTATAAAATTGCACTTGTTAAGATGTGAGGTTATGCTTTTCCAAAAAAGGGATAGCTTCGCGATTTTTCATTTATTTGCACTCCGGCACCTTCATAGATTGACACTAGTTCAATTTAAGTTCCTGGATTCGCGAATATAGACTTAAAAAAAAAATTTGTAGATTGTTGTTTGCTTACACTTCACTTATTTACGTTTTTTTTTTTTTTTTTCTTTCAGACGTACTTTACAGCAATCAAGGTCACAAGGCTTGTTTTTTTTTTTATTGTATATAAAGAAATTGGTATTTTTTAAGTGTTGTCTTTTAATATATTTTTACATAAACTTTGTAACTATGTGCTATTGTGATTTTTATTTTTCATCAATTGATAAATAACTTTAATAATAATATTTAATCTTTGTGTTTATGGTTATTAATTATCGATGAGCCGCAAAAATAATTTCAATAGTGCTTAGTTTAAAAATAGCATCTTTAATTTACCTCAAAACTCTTACCATATACCAAACTCCCATTTATTTATTTCAGTATACTAACAATATATAGGGCTGTCCGACTCCTGACTGCGTTCCTTCCAATGGGGTTTCTGTAGGTTTTATAGATCACGTTCCAAGTAAAACAATATCTTATAATATTACTTTGTCTTAATATACGAGCTATATATATATATATATATATATATACGCGGTGATACGTGGTGAGTTAGATAGTCCTGCAGTTCTGGAGGAGTTGAGGCTCTCCACGCCACCTGGCAGTGTCGAGCGTCACCGGCGGCCGCCACTGCTGGCACTGCCGTCCGCGCGCACCGGCCTGCAGCGAGGCGCGCCGCTCGTGCGGTCGTTGCGAGTGCTCAACGAGTACACTGGACGAGTTCACTAAAGTTTGTTAAAAATTGTGTACTTAATTTTTTCGGTAATCTTTTTATTCTTTAAAAATTGATCAAGTACGACATTATTTATTCAATCTGACATATTGAAATTGAATTTAATTATATTAATATAAATGTACTAATTTGTGTTAGATATTATTATTGAATGTTTGTTTTTATGAATTTTATGTTTTTTTTAAATTTTATTATTTCATTAATTAGACGTAAAATTATTATATATTTTTTAGTTGATTTTATTGAATTGTTTAAATTTAATGTTACAGATTGAAATTAATTTTAATTTTATTAATATAAATGTACTAATTTGTGTTAGATATTATTATTGAATGTTTGTTTTTATGAATTTTATGTTTCTTTTTTTAAATTTGATTATTTCATTAATTAGACGTAAAATTATTGTATATTTTTTAATTGATTTTATAGAATTGTTTAAATTAATTGTTTAATTTAATGTTACAGATTGAAATTGATTTTTATTTTATTAATATAAATGTACTAATTTGTGTTATTGTTATTGAATGTTTGATTATAGGAATATTACGAATTTTTTTAATTGTGATTATTCAAGTAGTTAAACTTAAAAAAAATTAATTGATTTATTGAATTTTTTAAATTATTTGTTAAATTTAATATTATTTGTATACAAAAATCTGTAGATAGAGGTGGAATTGGTGATCAACTTAACTAACGCATTGAGTTCGCTGTAATGTTAGTTTTAAGTTTTTTATGCATAAATAAATAAATAAATAAAATTAGAGTGTTCGAGAGCAAGCCATGTGAGTAGTTTGGTAGTTCTATAATCTAATCATATTATATTCATTTTATCAAAATCAAAATCAAAAACAGCTTTATTCAAATAGGCCATGAGCACTTTCAGATAGTCATTTTACAAATTAAAATTTTAAAAATAAATATTATTTTTGTAAAAGTAAAGCTAGCACCGATTCGGAATGTAGATTCTGCAGAGAAGAATCGGCTAGAAACTCCGCAGTTACTCTTTTGAAAAACAATATATACTGTGTTTTAGTACAAAATTAGAAACATGTTGCATAAAATACAGCGTCACAAAGTCCACACATTCTTATCAACCTATGTAATTCTGCACCGAATAATACCCTTTATCTATTTTTTTTAGTAAAAACTTTAAATTGATGTTGAGACAAATCCAAAATTGTTTGTGGGATTTTATTATACCTGCGAATACCATAAACCAGAAAAGAGATCTCAAACTTAAATGAATATAAAAAATATGATATTGATTCAAAGAACTTAAGGTTTCTCAAACATTTATTTCACTATTTTTTATCAATGAATATAAAAAATATGATATTGATTCAAAGAACTTAAGGTTTCTCAAAAATTTATTTCACTATTTTTTCATCATCATCATTTCAGTCTATCGCACTCTACTGTTGGACATAAGCCTCCGCAAGTTCGCGCCAAAAATGGTGTGAACTCATGTCTTTATAGTCACCATGCTGGGCAAGCAGGTTGGTGATCGCAGGTCTGGCTTTGTCGCGTCGAAGACGCTGCTGCCCGTCTTTGGTCGATGTATTTCAAAGCCAGCAGTTAGATGGTTATTCCGCCATCGGTCGGTCTTTTAAGTTCCAAGGTGGTATTGGAACTGTGATATCCCGAAGTCACCTCTTATGACACCCATGGAAAGAGAGGGGGTAGCTATATTCATTGCTGCCGTAACCACACAGCATCTTGCAATAGTTGAGATGTGGCGGAACTCAAAATTATCATTCTAATTGAAATAATCTAATGCACAAGACAGGAAATATCCTGTTAAAATCTTATGCAGGCTAAATGGGGAAGTACCCTACCCATACAGAGGAGTGTATAGAGTACACACAGTGTGTATAAGTATGTAATGTAATGTAATGTAATGTAATGTAATGCATGTGTTAGGTTCTGTCTGTGTGCACGAATGAGTGTTAGTGTGAGTAGAGTATGTATACATAAAAAAAAGTGTGGTGTCAAAACTCAAAATTATCATTCTAATTGAAATAATCTAATGCACAAGACAGGAAATATCCTGTTAAAATCTTATGCAGGCTAAATGGGGAAGTACCCTACCCATACAGAGGAGTGTATAGAGTACACACAGTGTGTATAAGTATGTAATGTAATGTAATGTAATGCATGTGTTAGGTTCTGTCTGTGTGCACGAATGAGTGTTAGTGTGAGTAGAGTATGTATACATAAAAAAAGTGTGGTGTCGTGTGACACCAGATAATAACTAAGTTCCTTATTATAAAATATTCGAGGTGAAATGAAAATAATTATTCGCGCATACATTTTTTATCGCGTATTAGGGTCACCACCACCTTTATCATGATATTTGGCGAGACGCGACGTTGATCACGTTATCACCACCTTTATCAGGTATTTGGCGAGAGTGACTTCCCGCCGTGTTTCCAGCTTGCTGTATCCCACCATGCCTATAACGAACAAGCTGGGATACAGCAAGGGAAGCCTGGATACACTCCATACATTTTAAGGTAGAGGAACCTACTGAATTTATTTTGGATGCGTTTCATCATAAGCTCGACCTCACCCGGAGACCCTACAACCGAGTTACACTCCAGGTGACTCCTCACCAGTGCCTCGTATAATGCACGCAAAGCGGCTATATTGGTAAAGCTTCCCGCTTGCCTCAGTATGAAACCAAGGTTTCGGTATGTCTTTTTGCATACCTCGGCTATATGCCCCCGAAAGTTGAGATCAAAGGTAAATCGAATCGAACGTCTAGATCCCTCACCTCTGTGACCCGTTGCAATAAAATTGTCATTGCTAACGCCCACCCTCGCAATCCTTATTGGGGATGAGTTATCATAAAATCCGCTCATCGATCATTTCTAGATCACATATAGGAGATCCCTACCAAATTTGGAGTCGATGAGAGCTATAGTTTAAAAACGGGAATTTTCTATTGGTAACGCAACGCCCTCTTGTGGGTGGAATTTCTTAAAATCCGTTCTTATCTGACCTCTACTCGGCGAAAGGAATATTCCTACCAAATTTCAAGTCTCTACGCCTTATGGTTCCAGAGATATCGTGATGAGTCAATATATAGGTGGAAATCTCTTATTTATATACGAGTATATGGATGTAATGAATAGGAAATCGATAAATTAGTCAATTTAAAAAAAATAGTAAGAAATTCAATTCAATTCATTGTTTGGCCTCTGTCCTTTAAAATGTCAATTGGATAAAACATTTAGAAGGTAATTAAAAAAATATTCATGTCCACTTTCTCACAATTCCAGCGACGACAACATTCGATGGTAATCGATCATATTTTTAAATAGAAACTAAATTGAAATTAGTATTTAGGAATGTACATAATAAATATATAAGAATTGAAATGAATTAAATTGGTTCCGATTGTTAGTAGACATACATATCTGGAGAACATTGAGCAAAAAGTTTTTTGTAGATTTTGAAAGTTGAATGAAAACGATTTTGAAAACTACCTTCTGAATTACCAAAGAAATAAAAGAAAAAACGGCTTCTTGTTAGAGTACATACCTACATTTAAAATTCAGTTTCACAGATTTGTCAGTTTTTATTATTTTTATTCTATTTTAAATCCGTATTAGTTATTAAGGTAACAAAGTGTTGCTGTTTTAATAAAATGTAATAATGATAAAATGTAACTTATAAGAGTTTTGCATTTTGTTTAATTTTTATATCGGTGTTTTATATATCAATATATCGCACCTTTAATAAAACAAAGATGTAACTCAAAATTTGTGGATTTGGAGATTTTACAAC
This sequence comes from Melitaea cinxia, assembly GCF_905220565.1. NCBI lineage: Eukaryota > Metazoa > Arthropoda > Insecta > Lepidoptera > Nymphalidae > Melitaea > Melitaea cinxia. The sequence continues at coordinate 2,291,015 of NC_059410.1, forward strand.
CAAACGTGTCTTCGTCGCGTAAAGAATAGGTAGACTTCGACTCCGGCGTTTTAACTATAAGATACAGAGAGATACGCGATTGTTGCTCTCTTTTCTATCAACTGGAGCTGACAAGTCAGTTCTTATAAAGTGGCGTGATTCAGAGATGCACCGGCAGTGAGCGTAGCTTGAAGTTCTGTCGTTTTGAATAACATCAAATAATTCGATATTGGATTAAAAGGTAAATATGGAATATTTTATTATTTAAAAATAAAAAGAAAATTTTTGTTATACTTCATTCTCTCAGAAAACGCATTCGATGACGATGTGATGACATTTGGATTTACTTCGTTTTTGTTTTAAAAATTGACAAATTTTACAAAGTTAACGCCTAACACTTCAGTTTTATATTGAAATATATGCCTTAGTTGTTGGAGTAATTGATTAAGTATCACTTTATTGTAATAAATAAGGCTGTTTATAAAAGTTACTTTTGTTTACTTCTTTTTATTATTTAGAATGACGAAAGATAAGTAAAAACTTTCAACATTAATTCCCTTTTCGTGTAAAAGTTAAGAATAACTTGTAACTGTTGTGCTTATTTGTATAGGTTTTGAAAATTGTGTCGTCTTAGAGCTCACAAATTTTTTTAAGTTTAATACCACAATCAGAAACTGAACACCACAATGAAGAGTTACAGCGTATCGAGCGTAAAAGTTATAAGATAAACATAATAGTGTAATAAGTTATAATTGTTTTTTCATCTGATTACTGTAATAAATGTGAAAGTTTATGAGGATGACGTATGGATGGATGTTTGTTACTCTTTCACGGCAAAACGACTGAATAGATCATTGTCATTCAACAAACTTTGAAGTTAAATAATTATGATTATTATTCACCCTTAAAATATACTCAGTATTATCAATTATTGTTATTTTAGACTAAAGAAGTTATGCTGGTTGAAGAGGAAAATCAACAAAATACATATATCTCCAGAGCCCAAAAAGGTAACTGAAGAGCTGACGAAAATGATGACACCGACTCAATATTTTACTGTCACTTATGAGTTGACGAGAAAAATGACACCTAAATAATACTAGCCATTTACAGTCCTCTAGTTCGTCTTCAAGATCATCTTCATCTAGTTCCGATTCATCTAGCTCATCATCGTCAAGCTCTTCTAGCTCATCTTCATCCAGTTTTTCAAGCTCCAATAGTTCAATGCCTACCCAAAACCCTGCCCCACAAAACGTTACAACGGATTGTAAAGAAAAGACGTCTTACACCAATTCACCACAAAATAGTGAGAGGCAGCAAATTCAGCTGAGAGAGCGACGAAATTAAAATAGTGTGGCCAGTTACAATATTTCTCCAGCATACACAGATCTAAGTGACGTCGACCTGAGTGACGACGATCCACTGTAGATTTTAATACGTTGTTTAATAAGCCTATCAACAGAAGAAATTTTATGTTTGAAAATCAAAGTTCTTCTGACTCTGACTGCAATAATAAACCAATTATTTGTCAGTCAGTTCAGCCTATTGCAATGCACTGCTGGACATATGCCTCCCCAAGTTCGCGCTAGACATCCCGGTTTTCCGCAATCCTCATCCAGCTTACATCGGCAATCTTACGTAGGTCGTCGGCCCAACGGGCCAGAGGACGTCACACACTGTGTTTGCCAAGACGCGATCTCTACTTCAGGATGCGTCTGCTCCAACAGCCACCGGTCCTGCGACACAGATGACCAGCCCACTGCCACTTCAACTTGCTAATTCTGTGGGCTATGTCGGTTACTTTCGTTCTCTCGCGGTAGTCTCGTTTCTAATCCTATCTTTGAGGGAAACCCCAAGCATGGCCAGTTCTATTGAACGTTGAGGGACTTTATATTTGTGGACCAGTCCCTTCGTCACTGTCCATGTGTCGGCTCGGTATGTTAACACAGGCAGGACGTATTGCTCGAAGACTTTTGTCTTCAAGCGTTGCGGAATCTTCGAAGTGAAGACTCGACGAAGCCTGCCAAATGCTGCCCAGCCCCACCGAATCCTCCTATCGGCCTCCTTCTCAAAGTTGTTGCAGTCTAGTTGGATAGTATGGCCTAAGTAAATATAATCCTGAACAGCTAAGAGAAGGGTAACATCGACCGACATCTGTCTCGGTATGACTTGGTTGTTAGACATAACTTTCGTTTTGTCCAAGTTCATACAGAGAACGACACGTCGGGAGGACTCGTTTAGACCGGCTAGCATTTGGCCTAACTCATCTAACGTGTCCGCGAAGATGACGATATCGTCGGCGAAACGAAGGTGAGAGATGTATTCACCGTTGACGTTGATGCCTTGTTCCCCCCAATCTAAGGTCTTAAAGATATCCTCCAGCGCAGTGGTAAACAGTTTCGGTGATATTACATCTTGCTGTCTTACCCCACACCGCAGGGAAATAGGTCTTGTTCTCTGGTCCTGGACATGAACGGTCATCGTCGTTTCGTCGTACATACATCTCAGTACCACGATATATCGCCAGTCGATATGACATCTCTGCAGAGAGTCCAGGACAGCCCAGGTCTCGACAGAGTTGAAGGCTTTCTCGCAGTCCACAAATTCCATACACAGCGACTGATTATATGTCTCTGTCTTTTGAATAATCTGCCGAACAGTATGGATGTGGTCTACGGTGTTGTAGCCATTTCGAAACCCAACCTGCTCTGGTGATTGGAATTCGTCGAGTCTTATGGCGAGACGATTCGAAACTACCCTCGAAAACAGCTTACATACGTCACTCAGTCTTTTAGGGCAGGTCGCTCTGCGGCTTTAAGAAGCTCAGTTGTACAAATGTATGGGGGCCGCAAAAGGTCACTAAACGTTGAAAAATGGCATCAAATTAGAGCAAAACGGCTCAGAAACAAAGGCCAATCATATACGTCAGTGTCAAAAGCTCGTAAACAAATCCAGCTCGTTTTATAAAAGATACATGTACCGAAAAATGTAAATTCAAATGTGCAGAAAATATTGATTCCGACGGTATTTAACTTAGGGTTTTAACCAACCAAAAAAAGGTCAGTGTGATCTATGTGTATCATATGATAATTCAAACAATGAGAAAAAACAAGATGATAGACAATATAAGAAAGAAGAGACTGCTGATTTTTATACTATTTACTAGCTGACCCCGCAAACGTTGTTTTGCCATATATGTTATTAACCCCCTTAATCCCCCCTCCTTTTAACTTAGGGGTATGAAAAATAGATGTTGTTCGATTCTCAGACCTACCCGATATGCACACAAAATTTCGTGTGAATCGGTCTAGCCGTTTCGGAGGAGTTTAACTACAAACACCGCGACACGAGAATTTTATATATTAGATTATTTGTGGTTAGTAATTATTTGTGAGTTTAGGAGATATTTACTGGAGACTAATTGTACCTAATTCTTATAATAGTATATAGCTTTTGTTTTGTTTAAAAAACAATATTTGTAGCCATAAAGAAATATATAAATATCAGATGATTCATAAAAATTTGTTTAATTTAAAAAAAAAGGTGATAAATTTCAGTTTTCATTTTATAAAAAAATGATGCATTAGTACATACAACGTCATAATTACACTTAAATAATCATAAAACGAAATATTGTGATTTATTTTTAAAACTTTTTGTTATGTTTTAATACTAAAGAGATTTTTTTTGAAATACTACCTAAAATATTAAGTAATTTTTGGCATAAAGAGATTTAAGTCGGAACTTTTTTTTCATCTCCATTTTACAGCTATTATAGATTTTAACACAGTTGTTTTTCTATTTTTCTATTAATCTCTGTACTTTAAACTACTGATATCAATAGTAAAAGTCATTAAGAGCATTACAAATAATTGGTAATTTTTAATCAAACACAATGCGGAAAAAGTGCTAAACTTCAAACGCCAATTCCCACAAATTGCGATTTTTGAGTTACATCTTTGTTTTATTAAGGGTGCGATATTTGAATGTTTCAGAAACATGTCATCCAGTGATTTACAAATCAATTTTGAAATATTTGAAGTAAGTTGACATAATAATTAAATTATCTTATAACTTTATTTACGTTATTCAAGTATTTAAACCTATTCAGGCTTTCTGATATTATCGTATAATCATAAGATGAACTGTGTTTCAAAATTCGTGAATTTTATTTTAGTGTTACCTACACATGAGGGAATTTTAAACTCATCTATAGTAACCACTATAAACGGTACCGTGGTCGCTTAGAACCCAATATAAAACATCATATCAAAAATTTCGATCTAACGGGTACATCGTTCCATAGCTTAATTGGCTAGAGCGGTGGTCACGGTGAGTCGGAGATGCAGGTTCGATCCCCGCTGGAGCGGTCGATTTATGATATGATATTAAAAATCTGTTTCAAAATTTCCCTTTCAGGGAACTCTTAGTAATCAATGTTCCTAGCAAAGCTTCCCTTGATATTTTAAATATCTCAGGGTTCTGTCGAACAAATGTAATTATAACGGAATTAAAAGAAGAAACTTTCGTAACTCTTTCAAAAAAACTGTTTTGTTTTAAAGTTAGTTAAAATGTATAAATTATGATTTGACTTATTTATAATAACAATGTAATTAAACTTTTAGGAATACACCAACAAAGAATTCCATTCATTAAGCTGTAAAGACAGCGGTGAATTTGAATACGATGCCTGCAACAACAAAATATTTCTATCATCTGTCGAAACTTTGCAGTATCGTTCAAGCAATTTATCAAAAAGTGAATTATCAGCAAAATTCTTGGATTTAGCAGAAGTTATTCTAGAAAATATGAATTTATTATGTCAACTAGATTATCTTCTAAGAGGAACACCGATAGAGGAAACACGGAATGTTGAAATTAAGTTATTGGTACAAAACTTAATCTACCACAGTTCTCTCGAGGAAAGAGACGAATCTGATTGTGAGTATTAATGTATGTACAAATTATTACAACTTGATTTTTTTTTTAGTTTATTGATCCAAAAAGAAAAAACAAAGGTAAAGCTTTAGATTAGGAAAAACCGAATTTCGGGACCGTGGGGGGAAGGGGGCGTGGAGGGTGGGGAACGCTACCCCTGGTACCACTGTCACACTTTGAAACCCCATAGTTATGGAGATATCCATGGTTAAAGTTTTTAGGTTAGAAGAAGAATTTCGTAGCTTTCACACGTTATTTTCACATTTCACACGTTATTTTCACATTTCATAACTTATTTTTAAAATAAAAACGATCTCGACTCCAAGATCAACAAACGATACAACTTACGTTACTCATGCTCCGTTCCGTAGTTTTCACATGTTATTTTCATATTTCGCACAAGATTTTAACATTTCACACGTTAATTTAACGTTTCCACACGGTTTTTTAACAAACGATACAACTAATGTTTAACAACTGAGAAATAAATGTTTTAATAAAAAATGACAGGCCACTTATCGTTTCGCTCCAAAACAATGTAAGGATAAATTCATTGTTTTTGTTTAAATAACTGTAAAGGCAAAGGTCTAAGACCATACAGCCTTGTTTCATGTTATGTTTTTTACTTAAATATATTTTATTTTTATTTATTTACTGTTATATACGAAAAATACTCAATATTTTACTTCATTTTATGTGACAATAAATAAATAAATAAAAAATATAGTAAAGTGAAAAACATGACATGAATAAAAAAAAATACCATAATCTATCTGACTTCAGTAAGGGGCCGGTTATAGGCATAATTCTATTACAAAAAAACCCTAACCTATCTAATTTAAAAATTACACCGTTTATAGACATAGTTTTGTTGCTAAAAAAATAACCCTAACCTACCTAATTTAAAAATTACACCGTTTATAGTAGTTTTGTTACTAAAAAAAAATAACCCTAACCTACCTAATTTAAAAATTACACCGTTTATCGACGTAATTTTATAAGAGTAAATAAAAATAAAATATATTTAATAAAAAAACATAACATGAAACAAGGCTGTATGGTCTTAGACCTTTGCCTTTACAGTTATTTAAACAAAAATAATGAATTTATGTTTACATTGCTTTGGAGCGAAACGATAAGTGGCGCGCCATTTTTTTTTTAAAGCATCTATAACTCAGTCAAACATCAGTTGTATCGTTTGTTAAAAAACCGTGTGAAAACAATAACTTAACGTCTGAAATGTTAATATCAAGTGCAAAATGTGAATATAACATCTGAAAGCTACAGAACTAAGCATGGTTACCGCAAGTTGTATCGTTTGTTGATCTTGGAGTCGAGATCGTTTTTATGTACTCCTGTTCGAAAATGACTTATAAAGTTGCGAAACGGCGCATGGGTGGCACTCCCCATAGCGCCAGAGCTAAGGTGAAATCAGATGTGGAGCTCAAAGGTATTATAACAGCTTTAAATTCTTCCTCTAATCTCAAAACTTTAACCATTGATCTCCATAACCATGGGGTTTCGAAGTATGGCAGTGTTACCTTGTATAGCTTCCCCTACACCCTCTGCCCTCCACCCCCAAAAACCCCATGATTCGGTTTTTACTAGTCTAGAGCATTGCCCAAACAAACAAATTTTATATTACCTCACAACTTTTTACGGGGTGTACCAATTTTGATGATAGTTTTTGTATTTGAAAGTCAATTATTACAGTTGCACATATTTCTGTTAACTTGTGTATAAATTAGGGAATGCAATCTCACGGATCCGCAACCTCGTATAAAATTAACGGGATTACAAATGCGGCATTACACCTGCGGGATTCGCAAGATTTGCAAGATTTTATTTTTTCCAGCTTGAATTCGCATAGCAACATGTACATCACGAATAGTGTTGGATTTCGTAGTGTAATTATACTATTTATACCAATGTTTCATGACTTGTAGTATGCAGTATCGTAAAGCAAGGATACTACGCAAAAATACCGTAATTGTACCTTCAGGTCAATTGACTTCATTTATTGCTCGAATCGTTTTGTTTTTATTGCTAACCCTTCTTATACATTTACGAAATAGGGATATTTGTAGAGCAAAACATATATTTGTTTAAAACTTATGACAGTGTACTTCGGACCAATTCTCGACGTAAAGACAAGCTATATACATATGACAATGCAAAAGTTGGCCATATATAAAAAGAATGCTTACTGTATGTTTATTCGAATATACAGTAAAATACCAGGCTCTTATAAGGATTTACCACTGATAGTATTCAAGAAGGTCTTTTATGAATTTCTGTTAAATAAATTATAATATAATGTTAATGACTACTTAAATGACCATATGTGACATGGATTTTGTTATTAATTAATTCAAATTCATATATGTTTTTTTATTATTGACATAATTTATTTCGTTTTTTAACAATTTATAAATTAAAATGAACTATTTATGTTACATTTAACTAATATTTGCACACCGAAATCCGAGCTCCTTAAAGCCGCAGGGCGACTTGTTCCAAAAACCTTGGCAAGACTCTTTAACGCCGTCATCCACCGAGGTACCACGCCGGAGGCGTGGTCCAGGAGAGTGGTGGTGCTATTCTTTAAGAGAGCCGATAAGTCTCTGTTGAAGAATTACAGACCGATCTCACTTCTGAGCCACGTTGTTTTCGAGGGTTGTTACGAACGAATTCCAACCACCAGAGCAGGCTGGGTTTCAAAATGGTTACAGCATCGTGGACCACATCCATACTGTTCGGCAGATTATCCAAAAGACGGAAGAATATAATCAACCGCTGTGTATGGCATTTGCGGACTACGAGAAAGCCTTCGACTCTGTCGAGACCTGGGCTGTCCTGGACTCTCTGCAGAGATGTCATATCGACTGGCGATATAACGAAAACTGAAATCTATGTACGACACGGCGACGATGAGCGTTCGTGTCCAAGACCAGAGAACAGGACCTATTCCCCTCCGGCGTGGGGTAAGACAGGGATAAGTAATATCATCGAAACTGTTTACCACTGCGCTGGAGGATGTCTTTAAGACCTTATATTGGGGAGAACGTGGCATTAACGTCAACGGTGAATTCATCTCTCACCTTCGTTTCGCCGACGATATTGTCATCTTTGCGGAGACGTTGGATGAGTTAGACAAGATGGTGGCTGGCCAAAACGAGTCCACCCAGCGTGTCGGTCTCTGTATGAACTTGGATAAAACGAAAGTTATGTTTAACAACCAAGTCATACCGTAGACCAGTATTGGTACCCTTCTCGAAGTTGTTCAGGATTATATTTACCTAGGCCATATGATCCAACTAGGACGCAACAACTTCGAGAAGGAGGCCTACAGGAGGATTCGGTTGGACTGGGCGGCGTTTGGCAGACTTCGTCGAGTCTTCACTTCGAAGATTCCGCAATGCTTGAAGACAAAAGTCTTCGAGCAATGCGTCCTGTCTGTGTTAACATGCGGAGCCGAGACGTGGACACTGACGAAGGGACTGGTCCACAAGTTTAATATCGCTCAACGTGCAATGGCACGGGCTATGCTTGGGGTCTCTCTCAAAGATAGAATTAGAAATGAGACTATCCGCGAGAGAACGAAAGTAACCGACATAGCCCGTAGAATTAGCAAGTTGAAGTGGCAGTGGCTGGTCATGTCGTAGGATCAATGGCCAATGGAGTAGACGGGTCCTGGAGTGGAGACCGCGTCTTGGCAAACGCAGCGTGGGACGTCCTCCGGCCCGTGGGACCGATACGTAAGATTGCCGGTGTAGGCTAGATGAGGATTACGGAAAACCAGGATGTCTGGTACGAATTTGGGGAGGCCGACCAGCAGTGAACTGCCATAGACTGAAGTGAATTTGTATACTGCACGTATTATACAAATTTCCTGTATTTTACTATCCCGGTCGTTATGAGTTACAACTTTGTTAAGTCATTCGTCATTCACAACCATTTTCAGCTGCTGGCTAACATGTGCAGTAAAATACGATCAAACGTAAAAGATGAAACCTTAAATTGCAACTGAGGTAGGGCACAGCAGGAATTTCCTGCTCAAAATATGGAGCAGCCCGACTGGGGTAGTACCTCGACCTTACAAAAGATCACAGAAAAATAATACTGTTTTCAAGCAGTATTGTGTTCCTGTTGGTGAGTAAGGTGACCAGAGCTCCTGGGGGGATTGGAGATTGGGTCGGCAACGCGCTTTCGATGCTTCTGGTGTTGCAGGTGTCTATAAGCTACGGAAATCGCCTACCATCAGGTGAGCCGTACGCTTGTTTGCCGACCTAGTGACATAAAAAAATACTTTATGTACACTACGAAAGCAATTTCAGAAGCAAAAGCCCAAATCTTATTAATATTATTTTCAGACTTTAATTTTACATAACATAATTTAGATTGTTGTCATTATTTTTGATCAAAATATAATTATACTAATTGTTTTTTATAAGTAAATTCTATTGTTTCATTTACTGACTTAGAAAATAATTTTGTGGACTAATAATTCTAAAATATTTTACAATCCTAGTCGTTTTAGGTGCTGGATTGCATTCCCTAGTATAGATATTTTAATACTGCTCTACATATTGTTTGTTTGTTGCCTTAACTATGAATTGTTTATATATTGTATTGCGATGTACCCAACATATAAATTTGTTTAATTTGAGTGTTCGTAATTTCTCATGTAAGTGAATTGTATTCTTTTGAGAAATAAATCATCTTTGACCTTAATTATACCAAAGTCAATTAAATAATCATTATTATTCCTAACAATACGAATACACTTTACTTTGAGACGACGATGGTCTCATTTTATTACTTGTAGATTGAAATTGAACAAAGAGTCATTAGTTCATGAAGCTTATTTTTCAGAAAGTATGTTTTAAAATGTGATATGTGTTTCGCTACGTTTCATTATGATTATCATTAATAACTTTACTAAAACATGATGAATTTTGTAAAAAATTGTCAGATACAGACATCAAAATATGCATGTACGATGACATTCCACTTTCGAACCTGGGCCTTATCGCTGCATCAAATCAACTGCCTTTAACAATTACTTCTACAAAGCACACAGCTGTCATATGCTCACTCTTCGTCGTATTCTGCCATTTAGTTGGGTAATTATGGTTTTTAATCTTATTTTATTTTATTTAGAAACTTTTATACACAAATACATGCCAGCCCCGTCGTGACATCATTCTAACTAGACAGTCAAATGAGGCTTATGAGTCTGAATAAGATTGTGGCCTCATTAGATGTTGAATATGGGAGTATACCGCTAAACATTCTAGTACCTATCTAATATATTCAAATTCATAAGTCTCATAATGCCTTATTTGCGAGAATTTAATCATATACATTCAGTTAAGTGGTTATTCAAGTATTACGTAAGCAGAATTTTAGTCATTTGTAACCCCATCTCTTGTCAGCAAAAGTTAGCAAAATCCTACTACCTATGCTTACGACTGTATGTATATTTTAAATTTAGAAATCTTTATAAATAAAAATGAATGTTGCTAAGCGCATAACTCGAGAATGGCTCGACCAATTCGGCTAATTTTTTTTGGGCCCACGGAAGGTAATACTAAAAAAAATTGAATTTTTTTTTACTATTAACTTAACAGAACGAAGTCTGTCCGGGCAGCTTATAATAAGTAAATATTGCTTACGTAACCACCATTAAGACCCCCCCGGGCATCAAAACTAAGCAAAACAAATAGTTTTTCGGTCAGTCAAGGAAATTTCCAAATTGGGCTTGCGTGCAATATATACATTGATTTCGGAACAAATAGGATTAATTGAATATACTAAATATAGCGTTACAACAGCGAAGAGCAGCTGTCTGTATCTTTCTCGCTCGGGTACACTCGGCGGTTCCGAGTTCACCCGATCGAGCCTTTCACTTCAGAGCGTGATAGATCAGCCTAACTTACTACCTGCGAAAATATGAAAAACATAAAAATAAAAAAGAATAAAAATAGAAACACATTACACTCGCATCCATTACACAATTTATATGATATAAAAGATTTGTACATATTATGTATAAATAAATTAATAAATATATGTAACGTACAGATCCGTTTTCCTATTATGTTGTTGTTGATACACTTTTTTTGTTATAATTGTACGTTAAAGCTATAAATAAATATTTCATACACCGAAACTCAGGGCGGGAGTCAAACCTACAATTCTTGTAGCAGAAAGCAGAGTAATAATTTAGCTACTATTAACATAAACAAAATTATTTAAAATGCAGATAGGTTATATTATATCTCTCAATGTTTTTTATTTCATTTTCAGACTCACAGATTACGTTTATTTATTATTTGTTCCAAATGCTGATATAAACAGACATCTCAAATATGAAGCGTTTTTCACTGAAGGTAGATAGTGTTTTTTTTTCTTTATTTAAGGAGCTTTAGTCCATAAGGACTACGGCACTCCATAGGATAATTTTAGTTTTATGTAAGATTAATAATAATTTTGTAATGTTTAATTACGACGACGCATTTGCTGTGTGACTACGGTATTCGAGAATATAGCCACCCCTCTCTTCCCGTGGGTGTCGTAAGAGGCGACTAAGGGATAACAAGGTTCCACTATCACCTTGGTACTTATAAAGCCGACCGATGGCGGCATAACCATCCAACTGCTGGCTTTGAAATACACAGGTCAAAGACGGGCAGCAGCGTCTTCAGTGCGACAAGGGCAGCCCTGCGGTCACCAACTCGCCTGCTCAGCGTGATGACTATGGGCAACACACATAAGTTAACGCCATTTTTGGCTCGAACTTGTGGAGACCTATGTCCAGCAGTGGACTGCAATAGGCTGCTGTGTAGTTGCGGGTTCGATCCTCGCACATGACAAACATTTGTATTGGCCATATAGGTGTTTACCTTGGTCTCGGTGTTTGTGCAGTGCTTGTGGGTCACTCCACCGTGCCTCAGAGAGCACGTTAAGCCGTCGGTCCCAAATGTTATCATGCACACCTGATAGCGATCGTTACTCATAGTAAGGTATATATCCGTCAACCCGCATTGGAGCAGCGTGGTGGATTAAGCTCTGATCCTTCTCCTACATAGGGAAAGAGTCCTATGCCCAGCGGGATATTAAATGCTGAAGCGTAATTGTAATTTTATTGTATAAACTGTTTTGTATAAATTCAATAATATATATGACGCAGAGCCAAGCGGCTAATCGATAACGCCGGATTGGTGGAGTCTCTTCACACTCTAGCTCACCGAAGAAAAGTTGCCAGTCTAACGGTCTTTGACAGATTGTACTTTGGGGAGTGTGCCCTGGAGCTGCACGAGCTCATACCCCCATCTCCTTTCTTCCATCGGACTTACAGACGTACTGCAGGCTTTCATCCCTAACTAGTTGATATACCCTTCATACGTACAAAGCGCTTCTTGTTTATTTCTACTGGCCTTAACACTTCGAGAGTCTTATTTATGGTCATTAGTATTATAATTATGTTCTAAAAATTATATTATACTGTGTAAGTATCAAACTGAAGTTTGTTTATTGTTTGATTCATCGCACTTCTTAAATTCACTTCTTAAATTCTTTTTGTTTTGCATAAGAGGAAGGACATAGGCTTTATAATATTTAAGTACTTTTTTTTTATTAAATGGTTGACGATTTGTTCATTTCAGAGTTACGCTCTGGTTGTGTGGGGATCGTCACAGAGAAAGCAGACATAGACTCTGCCATAGACACCTTCCTACATGCGACACGCCGAGTAAGTTATATTAAGACTGTTACGTGTTAGGGTTCGAAGGATTTGGAGAGAAAAACCTGCTGACTCTTTTCGAGACCTTATTCACTAGCACTAGGTCCAACACAAAGCACTAGGTTCAAACACTAAGCACTAACGATGTCCTAAGTCGTAGCCACTGTCGTAGGTTTCGCTGGTACCACTCTTGATCACTAGTTTTCACTCTTGAAGTCGCCTTGAAGATCGCTCAAACTGAACTGCCTCGCTCGCCTCGCTGCTGCTATTTATATCGGCCGAGACGAGGCCCAGACCATTCTGGAAAGTTCGCGCATGTACCCGGTTTTCGAGACTATACTTCTATATAGTTCCACAATAGTTCCTCTAACGCCATCTAGTATTGAGTAGAGAGTTTCATGCTATCGCTGTCTTTGTGTGGTTTCAATGGTTGCCGCTAGATGGCGCTAGTTTCTTTGTGTGGTCGTAACAATACTATTGCATATCCAGTGATAACTCCATGGTAAAAATGTCCTTTAAGGGGATAATTAAATCAACCTTGAAGTTTGGGGAGGGGGGTGTATCTGGTCCATTTAACATACGCAGTGTGGCTGTGATCTTCTCTAAGGTTGAGGGACTTTCCCAGTCGGGCTGCTCCAGATTTTGAGCAGGATATGTTCTGCTGTGCCCACTGTACCCACCTCTATAGATACACACACTACACTACTGGGCCGACATTTTCTTTCCTTTTTTATAATTATTTAAAATGATTGTTAAAAAATTAAAACTGGCGGTAAGCGGTATATTATAAATAATTGTTTTTTAGCCTAATTTATAATGTTAGTTAACATCGGAGTAAATATAAAAATGAATGTCGCTAAGCGTATAACTCGAGAATGGCTCGACCAATTCAGCTTATTTATTTTTTGTATGTTCCTTAAGGCCCACGGAAGGTTTTAATGCTAAAAACAAATTTTTAAAAACATTAAAATTTGTTTCATTTATTTAGTTTTTACTATTTTCTTTTGACGGAACGAAGTCTGTCCGAGCAGCTAGAAAAATATAAATATTTTTTATTTTCTTTTAGTTTCCATGGAATATTGAAACAATATACGTCCAGGAATGTATCCTTGATCAGTTCAAAGAACGCATCGAATGGAAGACAAAGGAACCGGCTTCCGATGTCGACAAAACAATAATCAAATCCTGCTCCTCAGTCAGTTCATCTTTTCACCGTTTCGAGTTTGCAGGAAACATAAAAAAAATCAGCAACAATTCAATCATAATTGAAGCTTACAGAACAAATAAGGAACTAATATCTTTTATGTCGGAAATTAAAACTCTAGGCGTTTCGCTTTGGTCGAGCGATGTCGCCGAGTCTAACGAAATAGCCTTCAATATAAAAGCAAACATTGTTTGGATAAATGATTTTGGTCGTTTCGATGGTCCTCCAGTAGCGTCCCAAGCGTTCTATTCGTCAGTCTTCAATTATGGAGATGAACCAGACACACTAGAACAGGAAATAGAGGAAATCTTGAAAATAAGAAACAGTTGGAATAAATTGGATGAAACTGACCGATATTTGAAGGTTTGGAAGGCGACCAAAACTATTCGACCAGACATCGAAGGTTCTAAACTGGATATCGTATTCAAATGCTCTAATAACAGCACGACAAATATAGGAAACAAAATATGTACGGTCTTCAGAATTCCAATTATATTATACGTCAAAACAAAATCATTGCAAGATTTGTTAAAGCACATGAACTTTATTTTACAAAGCAGTGCTGTTTTTGTCCTTGTTGAAAAATCGTCTGAAAGTGATGCAATTATGAAATACTGTAAAATATTACAAAGTTGTGGAGCGCCCGTGGGTTTTACATCTATGGACGACGGTTTTAGAAATCAAATTCGATATGACACGAAAGTTATTTGGTCCAGCATTTGAACCATATTTGCAAATTAATTAAATTTACAGTCACTAACAAATATATTTTACTAGCTGGCCCCGTGGTTTCAGCCGCGTTTCCTTCTTCTTAAAGCTAACTAACCTTCTTTTTTAAATAGTTTAAATTTTTGAGTTGTGTGTAGTGTATCAATATACCTATATGATAACATAAGATTATCTTTTTGAATATATTTTATATGTATCGTTTTAAATGAGCGAAAATATAAAGAAATAAAATTTAACACACGAATTGCCTACGGTGTTTGATTATTAGAAGTTTGTTTTTTTTTGCAATGAAACAACTTTGGATTTTATAGCGGCCTATCAACTTTTTTTAAATGCCCGACCTTTCGGACGTACTTTACAGGAACCAAGGTCACTTGAGGGCTTGTTTTTTATTTTTCATTTTATATTAAGAAATTGGCATTTTTTAAGTGTTGTCTTTTAATATATTTTTAAATAAACTTTGTAACTATGTGCTATTGTGATTTTTATTTTTCATCAATTGATAAATAACTTTAATAATAGTATTTAATCTTTGAGATTATGGTTATTAATTATCGATGAGAATTAAGAAATTATTTTAGCTCCGGCTCAGGAGTACGTAACAACGATCTCGACTCTAAGATCAACAAACGATACAACTTGCGGTAACCATGCTTAGTTCCGTAGCTTTCACATGTTATACTCACATTTCGCACTTGATATTAAACATTTCAGACGTTAAGATATTGTTTTCACACGGTTTTTTAACAAACGATACAACTGATGCTTAATGACTGAGATATAGATG
Organism: Melitaea cinxia; assembly: GCF_905220565.1. Lineage (NCBI taxonomy): Eukaryota > Metazoa > Arthropoda > Insecta > Lepidoptera > Nymphalidae > Melitaea > Melitaea cinxia. The sequence goes on from NC_059410.1 coordinate 2,306,399, forward strand.
CTTTAATAATTGTGTTTGCTCGCAAACGAAAAAAAAAACCGACTTCAATTACATCGACGAGTAATACAACGTAGATCGACGAAAATATAGTCAAGTAACTACGCGTTATCAAAGATTACTCAAAAAGTAGTTATCAGATCTCGATAAAATTTATATGTGACCACATGATAAATATCAGCTTTCGATTAAATCAAAAATTATCAAAATCGGTATATCCAGTAAAAAGTTATTGCGAATTTTCGAGAGTTTCCCTCGATTTCTCTGGGATCCCATCATCAGATCCTGGTTTCCTTATCATGGTACCAAATTAAGGATATCCTCTTTCCAACAAAAAAAGAATTATCAAAATCGGTACATCCAGTAACAAGTTATGCGGTATAATACAACGTAGGTCGACGAAAAAGGCGTCAAGTAAAAACGCATTATTAGATATAGCTCGAAAAGTAGTTGTTAGATCTCAAATAAATTTAAATGGGACCGATTGGCATACACCATCTTTCGATTAAGACAAAATTTGTCGAAATCGGTCCACCCGGTCAAAAGTTCTGATGTAACATACATAAAAAAAAATACAGTCGAATTGAGAACCTCCTCCTTTTTTGGAAGTCGGTTAAAAAAATGGCGCGCCACTTATCGTTTCGCTCCAAAGCAATGTAGGCAAAATTCATTGTTTTTGTTTAAATAACTGTAAAGGCAAAGGTCTAAGACCATACAGCCTTGTTTCATGTTATGTTTTTTAATTAAATATATTTTATTTTTATTTATTCGCTGTTATAAAATTACGTCGATAAACGGCGTAATTTTTAAATTAGATAGGTTAGGGTTTTTTTTAATATCAAAACTATGTCTATAAACGGTGTCATTTTTAAATTAGGCTAGGGTTATATTTTTTTTTTAGTAAAAAACTATGTCTATAAACGGTGTAATTTTTAAATTACATAGTGTAGGATTTTTTTTTTTTTTTGTAACGTGCTATGTCTATAAACGGTGTAATTTTTAAATTAGATAGGTTAGGGGTTTTTTTTTGTAACGGAATTATGCCTAATGACGATCCGAAAGTGCTTATTTGAATAAAGCTGTTATTGATTTTCATAAAATGTATATAAAATGTATAGAATATGAATATATTATAAAACTACCAGATTACTTAGATGGTTTGCTTTCGATCACTCTAAAATTGTCATTGTTAACGCCCACCCTCGAAACCCTAATTGGGGATGAGTTATTTTTAAAGGAGGGGCTTTCAAAGTCGACAAATTTAGAAAATTTTAAATTCATAGTTTAACAAATAGTCTTAATTCTAGAAAACTTGGGGCAATTGTGTCATTAATGTTGACTGTGGTTCTAGAAATGTTATTTAAGGTTACGGTTTCAAAGTTTAAATGAACGAAAATAATAAAAATTGACCACAATAACCGATAAATGGTTACAGTTTGACCAAATTTCTAGGTTTTTCTTAAATGCCCATAATTAACTGCATAGGATAGATTTTTTTCTGATTTGTCTCATGATGGTTACAATCAATCCTGTCACCCCGTTTCAGCTTGACGTTGAGTTCTGGGACACCTGTATATGTATGTAATGAATAGGAAATCGATAAATTTGTCAATTAAAAAAAATCGCAAGTAAATCAATTCAATTCGTTGTTTCGCCTCTGGCCTTTAGATGTTTCAATTGGATAAAACATTTAGAAGGTAATTAAAAAATATTCATATCCACTTTTTCACAATTCCAGCGACGACAACATTCGATTCGACAAATCGATCGATCGATCGATCTTATTTAGGAATTTACATAATAAATTTATTAGACTTGAAATGAAATAAATTGGTTCCGATTCTTAGTAGACATATCTGGAGAACAATAAGCAAAAGTTTACAATTGTAGATTTTGAAAGTTGAATGAAAACAATTTTGAGAACTACCTCCTGAATTATCAAAGAAATAAAAGAAAAAACTGCTTCTTATTAAAGTACCTACATTTAAAATTCAGTTTCCTAGATTTGTCTCTTTTTATTCAATTTCAAATCCTCCGTATCAGCTATTAAGTTAACAAAGTTGTTGTTTTAATAAAATGTAATAATGATAAAATGTAACTTATAAGAGTTTTGCATTTTGTTTAATTTTTATATCGGTGTTTTATATATCAATATATTTTAATGTTTCAGAAACATGTCGTGCAGTGATTTACAACTTGATATTGAAATAGTTGAAGTAAGTTGATATAATATAATTAAATTATCTTATAACTTTATTAACGTTATTTAAGTATTATTTATGCTTTGATTTTAACCTATTCAAGCTTTCGGATTTTATTATTATAATCATAAGATGAACTCGATTTCAAAATTCGTACCATTTATTTTAGTGTTACCCACACATGAAGGAATTCTAAACCCACCTATAATAACCACTACAGACGGATCCGCGGTCGCTTAGAACCGAATATAAAATCGTTATATCAAAATTTTCGATCTAATAGGTACGTCGTTCTGGCTTTACTGGCTCTAGCCAGTAAAGCTATGGAACGAGCACCGACACGCTGAGTCGGAGGTGCAGGGTTGAACCCCGCTGGAGCGGTCGATTTTTGATATGATATTAAAAATCTGTTTCCAAATTTCTCTTTCAAGGAACTCTTAGTAATCAATGTTCCTAGCAAAGCTTCCCTTGATATTTTAAATATCTGAAGATTCTGTCGAACAAATGTAATTATAACGAAATTAAAAGAAGAAACAACAAGAAACTTTCGTAACTCTTTCAAAAAAACTTTAAAGTTAGTTATGTATAAATTATGATTTGACTAATTTGTAACAACAATGTGATAAAACTTTTAGGAATATATCAACAAAGAATTCCATTCATTAAGCTGTAAAGACAGCGGTGAATTTGAATACGATGCCTGCAACAACAAAATATTTCTATCATCTGTCGAAACTTTGCAGTGTTGTTCAAGCAATTTATCAAAAAGTGAATTATCAGCAAAATTCTTGGACTTAGCAGAACTTGTTCTAGAAAATATGAATTTATTATGTCAGCTAGATTATCTTCTTAGAAGAACACCGATAGACGAAACACGGGATGTTGAAATTAAGTTATTGGTACAAAACTTAATCTACCATAGTTCTCTTGAGGAAAGAGACGAATCTGGTTGTGAGTATTAATGTATGACTTATTACAACTTGTTTTTTTTTTAAGGTTACACAACCAAAAAGAACAAACACATTTTATGTATTTTGCCTCACAACTTTTTACGTGGTGTACCGATTTTGATGATAGTTTTTGTATTTGAAAGTCAATTATTACAGTTGCGCATATTTCTGTTAACTCGTGTATAGATTAGGGAATGCAATCCCACGGATCCGCAATCCCGTATAAAATTAACGGGATTACAAATGCGGCATTACGCTTGCGGGATTCGCAAGATTTGCAATATTTTATTTTTTCCCGTCTGAATTCGCATAACAACATGTATGGCACGAACAGTGTTGGATTTCGTAGTGTTATTATACTATTTGTACCATTATTTCATGACTTTTAGTATGTAATATCGTAAAGCAAGGATACTACGCGAAAATACCGTAATTGTACCTTCAGGTCAATTGACTTCATTTACCTATTGCTCGAATCGTTTTGTTTTTATAGCTTACCCTTCAATATAAAAAAGTTATTTATCAGACAATAACAAATCAATGTCAAGAAACTCGGGGTATACCCTATGTAATATTTTACCAAGTAATTTGTATATTGCACGTTGTATACTTACAGATAATTTACAGATTTTTGTTATTATTTAAAAAAAAAACATGATGAATTAAAAATTAAAAATTTAAACATGATGAATTTTGTAAAAAATTGTCAGATACAGACATCGAAATATGTATGTACGATGACATTCCACTTTCGCAACTGGGCCTTATCGCTGTATCAAATCAAATACCTTTAATAATTATATCTACAAAGCACACAGCTGTCATATGCTCACTCTTCGTCGAACTCTGCCATAAAGTCGGGTAATTATGGTTTTTTTTTTATCTTATAAGCTATTTGCTGTGAACAATGTGGGTGTAGTTAGTGGCACATATATTGTGCGGCAAGTTTTTTATTTTTATTTTATTTAGAAACTTTAATACACAAACCGTAACCATCATCTAGACCCACCCATCACCACCTGTCATGAGAAATAAGCAAAATCAAAAAGAGTTTCTCGGTCAGTCCAGGGAATTTCCAAACTGGACTTACGTGCAATATATACATTTATTTGTGAAGAAATATAATTAATTGAATATACTAAACACTTTGACTCAACAACGAAGAGCAGCTGACTGTATCTTTCTCGCTCGGGTACGCTCGGCGATTCCGAGTTCACCTGATCGAGGTTTTCGCCTCAGAGCGTGATGGATCAGCTTAACTTACTACCTACAAAAAAATGTATGTGCGATGCGCCAAAAGAAATTTTCACTTCAAAAATAGTCTACCTGTTGATCCATACCATCAAACAACACACACATTACACCCACACTCAGATCCATTACACAATTTATATGATATAAAAGATTTATACATATTATATATAAATAACTACTGTGTGGGTACGGTACTAAAGAATAAAGCTACCCCCTCTCTCCCCGTGGGTGTCGTAAGAGGCGACTAAGGGATAACACAGTTCCGCTACCACCTTGGAACTTAAAAAGCCGATCGGTGGCGGGATAACCATCCAACTGCTGGTTTTGAAATACACAGGCCGAAGACGGGCAGCAGCGTCGTCGGTGCGACAAAGCCAGCCCTGCGGTCACTAACTCGCCTGCCCAGCGTGGTGAATATGGGCAAAACACATGAGTTCGCACTATTTTTTGGCGTGAACTTGTGAAGGCCTATGTCCAGCTGTGGACTGTATAGGCTGTAGTGATATGTATAAATAAATTAATAAATATATGTAATGTATAGATCCGTTTACCTGTTTTGTTGTTGTTGATACACTTTTTTTTAATATAAGTGTACGTATAAATTAAGGCTATAAATAAATATTTCGTACACCGAAACTCGGGGCGGTAATCAAACCCACAATTCTTGTAGCAGAAAGCACAGTAATAATTTAGCTACTATAATTACAGACAAAATTATTCAAAACGCAGATAGGCTATATTATATCTCACAATGTTTTTTTTTTTTTCATTTTCAGACTCACAGATTATGTTTATTTAGTATTTGTTACAATTGCTGATATAAACAAATATATCAAATATGGAGCGTTCTTCACTGAAGGTAGATAGTGTTTGTTTTATTTATTTAAGGAGCTTTAGTCCATAAGGAGTTTTAGTCCATAAGGATTACGGCACGCTATTGGATAATTTTAGTTTTATATAAGATTAATAATAATTTTGTAAGGTTTAATTACGACGACGGGTTTGCGCAACGGTCACAGCACTAGTTTGTGGCTGTTGTGTTGGCTGGCTATAGATGTTTGCCGTGGTATGGGTTTTTGTACCTTGTGGGTCTCCCCACCGTGCCTCGGAGAGCACGTTAAGCCGTCGGTCCCAATTGTTATCATGTACACCTGATAGCGATCGTTACTCGTAGTAAGGTACATATCCGTCAACCCGCATTGGAGCAGCGTGGTGGATTAAGCTCTGATCCTTCTCCTACATGGGGAAAGGGCCTATGCCCTATAAATGTATTGTATAAACTGTTTTGAATAAATGAAATAATATATATTTGAGAATAAGCATAAAAATTATTTTTAATATCAATGGTTCTTGTAGAGAGATTATATTACATATACAAAATGCATAACTTATACTGAACTGAACTTATTCAGCCTACAAGCGTAAACGGACCACTGTTGTGCAAAATCTTTTCTCTATATATTTTTTAACCGACTTCAAAAAAGGAGGAGGTTACACAATTTAGCCGTTTATATATATATATATATATATATATATATATATTTGTGTGTATTTTATGTATGTTCGGGGATAACTTCGTCGCTTGTGAACCGATTTTGATCATTTGGAGATAATCCCAGTGTGGTACCATGATAAGGAAACCAAGATCTGATCATGGAATCTCAGAGAAATCGAGGGAAACCCTCGAAAATCTTAGTGAAGATAAGTGCGTTTGTTAATTTTTTTTTGTCTACGTAATTGAAGTCGGTTTAGACAAAGACAATGAGTATAGTATAGCTACTTGAACAACACAAGATATATATATGTGATTATACAAATGAGACAAATGATATAATATTATGTACTTTTTTAGAATGTATTACTATTGTAATCTTTTCTTTTCCCAATTTACATAATCTGTTACAGAAACTAAAATAAGATTTTTTAAAATTAATATTTACGAATTTTTATTAAGTATATAAGCGAAGTGAGAGTAAGTGCTAGCCTGTTGTTGTGTGTGTATCTCTGTGTGCGTGTATCTGTGTGTGTGTATCTGTGGATGTGTATGTGTGTGTGTGTGTGTCTGTGTGTGTGTGTGTGTGTGTGTGTGTGTACACTCTTTTGTCTTCTGGATAGCTGATTGTGCAAGTTTTTCACTGTAATGATTAGTTTTACTTTAGTAAGTTTAAGTGCAGATAATATTTTCCGTATCATCATAAGATTAGCTCAAAAAATATCTAAAAAATTTTTGTTTCACATATTTTTACTAAGTATTTTTAGAAGAAACTTTCAAACTTTTATTAGTTTTGTTATAGATAAAAACTCCTAACAATAAAATTTACGAATAAACGCAGTACAACACAACACACATCACAATTATTTATACTATAAAGGTGACAAACAAGCGTACGGCCCACTTGATGGTAAGTGTTTACCGTAGCCTATAGACGCCTGCAACACTAGGAGCATCGCAAATGTGTTGCCGACCCTACCCTCGACTCTCCCCAGCAGCTCTGGTCACCTTAGTCACATGAGGAACACAACACCGCTTGAAAGCAGTAGTATTTACCATTTTTCTGAGTCCTCTTTAAGGTCGAGGTACTACCCTAGTCGGGCTGCTCCATATTTTGAGCAGGAAATTTCCTTCTGTGCCCTACCTCAATTGAGTAATTGTTTATATCTACAGGCCTTAACACTTCGAGAGTTTCATTTATGGTAATTAGTATTATTTATGTCCAAAAATTATATAATATAATACTAGCTTTACCCAAGGCTTCGCTCGCATTGAATTTTTTAAATAAAAAGTCCTATGTTACTTCTAATACTTCCAAGAATATGTGTACAAAGTTTCATGATGATCGGTTAAGTAGTTTTCGCGTGAAAGCGTAACAAACAAACTTACAATCACATTTGTAATATTATTAGGAATTAAGGATAAGGATTAAGGATTGTGTAAGTATCAAACTGAAGTTTGTTTATTGTTTGACTGATCGCACTAACTTGATAAATTCTTTTTGTTTTGCATAGAAGAAGGACATAGGCTATATAATGTTTAAGTACTTTTTTTTTGTTAAATTAAATGGTTGACGATTTGTTTGTTTCAGAGTTACGCTCTGGTTGTGTGGTAATCGTCACAGAGAAAGCAGACATAGACTCTGCCATAGACACCTTCCTCACGACACGCCGAGTAAGTAATAATAATGCTATTGCATATCCAGTGATAACTACATGGTAAACAATGTCCTTTAAGGGGATAATTAAATCAACCTTGTTTGAGGAGGGGGATGCATCCAGTCCATTTAACATACGCAGTGTGGCTGTGATCTTCTCTAAGGTTGAGGGACTTCCCCAGTCGGGCTGCTCCAGATTTTGAGCAGGATATGTTCTACTGTGCCCCACCTCTATAGATACACATTACACTACCGGGCCGATATTTTGTTTCCTTTTTTATAATTGTTTAATTGATTGTTAAAAAATTAAAACTGGCGGTAAGCGGTATATTATAAATAATTGTTTTTTAGCCTAATTTATAATGTTAGTTAACATCGGAGTAAATATATATATAAATAATGCTAAGCGTATAACTCGAGAATGGCTCGACCAATTCAGCTTATTTATTTTTTGTGTGTTCCTTAAGACCCACGGAAGGTTTTAATGCTAAAAACAAATTTAAAAAAAATTAAAATTAGTTACATTTATTTAGAATAAATTCTGTCAGGGCAGCTAGTAAAATATAAACATTTTTTATTTTCTTTTAGTTTCCATGGAATATTGAAACAATATACGTCCAGGAACATATCCTTGATCAGTTCAAGGAACGCGTCGAATGGAAGACAAAGGAACCGGCTTCCGATGTCGATAAGACGATAATCAAATCCTGCTCCTCAGTCAGTTCACCTTTTCACCGTTTCGAGTTTTCAAAAAACATTAACAAAATCAGCAACAGTTCAATTAAAATAGAAGTTTACAGAACAAACAAGGAACTAATATCTTTAATGTCGGAAATTAAAACTCTAGGCGTTTCGCTTTGGTCGAGCGCTGTCGCCGAGTCTAACGAAATAGCCTTCAATATAAAAGCAAACATTGTTTGGATAAATGATTTTGGTCGTTTCGATGGTCCTCCAGTAGCTTCCCAGGCGTTCTATTCATCAGTTTTCAATTATGGAGACGAACCAGACATACTAGAAGAGGAAATAGAGGAAATCTTGGAAATAAGAAACAGTTGGAATAAATTGGATGAAACTGATCGATATTTGAACGTTTGGAAAGCGAACAGAACTATTCGAGCAGACATCGAAGGTTCTAAACTGGATATCGTATTCAAATGCTCTAATAACAGCACAACACATATTGGAAACAAGATATGTACGGTCTTCAGAAGTCCAGTTTTATTGTACGTCAAAACAAAATCTTTGCAAGATTTGTTAAAGCACATGAACTTTATTTTACAAGGCAGTGCGGTTGTTGTCCTGATTGAAGAATCGTCTGAAAGAGATGCAATTATAAAATACTGTAAAGAATTACAAAGTTGTGGAGCGCCCGTGGGTTTTACATTTATAGACAACGATTTTAGAAATCAAATTCGATATGACACGAAAGTTATTTGGTCCAGCATTGGAACCGTTTTGAAAATTAATTAAATTACAGTTACTAACAAATATATTTTATGAAAAAAGAGATTATCTTTTTGAATATATTTTGTACGTATTATATATATCATTTGAAATGAGGGAATATATAAATAAAGCTTTGAAAGTTTTGTTAATAATTATTGAAACGACTTTTTCGGATTTTATAACTATTTATAAAGTTTTTTAAATGCCGGACGTTTCCGATACTTTACAGCAAACATGGTCATTTGAGAAAATTTTAATTTTGTATTTTATATTAAGAAGATAATATTTTTTAGGTATTGTATTTTAATATGTTTTCAAATAAACTTTTTAATTATTTACCTTTGTGATTTTTATTTTTCATTCATTGATAATTAAGTTTAATAACAATATTTAATCTTTGAGATTAAGGTTATTTATTATCGATGATCCGCAAAAATAATTTCAATAGTGCTTAGTTTAGAAATAGCATCTTTAATTTACCTCAAAACTCTTACCATATACCAAATCTCCCATTTATTTATTTAAGTATACTAACAATATATAGGGCTCTCCGACTCCTGACTGCGTTCCTTCAAATTAAGGTTCTGTAGGTGTTATAGATCACGTTGCAAGCAACAAAAAATCTCCTAGTCCTTTATAAATTTTACTTTGTCATAATATACGAGCTATATAATATATCTGATAACGTACTTAATAATAATAATAATCGTTTATTCTCACTAACATACATGCGTCGATATACAGACAACTTAAAGACTAGACAAAAAAATCCACATTACTAGATAACTACTCCATTGAACTATAACCGAATAGTTGTTACAAATAGTTAAATTGGAAACAATGTATCATATATATTAATATGCTAAGGTTTAAGATGTTTACCTCCCTTTTTAGAAAAAAACTCACAAGTACTCTATAGAAATTATATATCATCTTAAAGATAATTGCTTGCTCTACCGGCAACAACAACAATAATATTTTTTATCGCTTTTGTAAAAAAAAAACTTAATTTTGTAAAGTGATAATTATTATACTTATTAAGTGTGAATTATTCGCACAGGTATTGCTAGTCATAACATATATAAATATTAATACCCACGACACGCGATTGTACATCATGAATTCTAATGCGGTAATTCCGAAATCTTAAAAGAAATATACCTTATATCACATCAACATCCTATTATATAAAAAAAACTATCAAACATACACCAAGGTCAAACTCATGAGATGAGCTCAGTTCGTCGCCTGTCACGGTTAGTGTCAGTTGATTGTGTGTAATGATCGTTAGCCGCATTATATTATCGATTTTGTTAGCATCATGCGACGGTCAGTTGACCGCATTCACCTCGCTGTTCATAGACGCGTGGAAGAACCAACCCATAGTTCAGTTCACAGCTCGGGCAACGGGTGAAGTCATAACTAACACTGTTGATACTATCACGAAGTTTCCAATCGCCATCGCCAGTATATTACGCCATGGGTACAAGTTTCCCACTCTCATAAGTCAAACTAATGTCATAGATATAACAGACAATTTCATCGCTGAATTCAATTCTGAATTAAACAATGAAGACGCTAACCTGAATATTGAAGATCTCATAGCTAAGTATGGATATCCTGTGGAGGAGCATACGGTTCGAACAGAGGATGGCTACATTCTCAATATGTATAGAATACCAAACAACGGTTCCGTAGTGTTTTTGATGCATGGTTTATTAGGCAGTGCTGACGATTACGTGATCGCAGGCCCCGAGAGCGGACTTGCTTATTTATTATCAAGGGAAGGTTACGATGTTTGGATGGGTAATGCCCGCGGGAACAAGCATTCGAGACGTCATGTCGACTATCACGCATCCGAATCTGTTTTCTGGGATTTCACTTGGCACGAAATAGGCTATTACGACCTGCCTGCAATGATAGACTACGCTCTTGAGGTTAGTAATTCGGAAACCCTGAAATTTATCGGTCATTCTCAAGGAACGACGGCCTTTTTTGTGATGGCTTCAGAGAAAACACACTATAACAGCAAAATCAGTTTAATGATTGCTTTGTCACCGGTTGCATTTATGGGAAACGCTAAATCTCCTATAGTCAGGCTTTTAGCACCAGGAGGCCCTCTTATACATAGTTTCACTAAAGCTTTAGGTATCTACGAATTACTACCAGATAATACAATGATGAGGATTTTAAAACGTTTAATGTGCGGTAAGGGAGCGGTGGCAGAAATTTTGTGTAACAATATTATATTTTTAATCGCTGGTTTCGATTTGGGGCAACTCAATGTAACGAATCTACCGGTTATGTTCGGGCACTCGCCTTCCGGTGCGTCGGTTAAGCAAATAGCCCATTATGGACAGAGCGTAATTTCGAATGATTTCAAGAAATTCGATTACGGTTCATTGGAAAATATGCGACGTTATGGTAATTCAGAGCCTTCGAGTTACCGGCTTGACCTGATAAGCGCTCCAGTATCGTTGTTCTACAGTGAAGCGGATTGGCTGGCTCATCCCGATGACGTCAGTAAGTTGTACGACAAGTTAGGCAACGCTGTTGACGTCCATAAGATACCCTACGAACAATTTAATCATTTAGACTTCTTGTTCGCGAAAGATTTTAAAAAGTTAATTTATAAGAGATTACGAAAATTACTGTCATTATTTTAAATATTGTCAGATTTGTTATTATCATAAATTTTTAATGTGTAATAAAAAGAAAATCTTATTTTTAGTTTTAATTTTGTAATCTATTCATATAAATATAATCGTGTTCTTTATCAAACAACTTCATTTTAAATCTACGAGCTACTAGTAATAAAATCATCAAGTAAAGAACATCATCAAAATATGTGATTTAAAAAACTTAATTAAATACGCATTATTAGGGATAATTCAGAATGTATTCGTCAAATCTCGATCAGATTTAAATAGGACCACACAACAAACGCTGTCTTTTGATTAACAACAGTAATCATTAAAATCGCTAAACCCAATAAAATTTTCTGAGGTAAGTAAGTTCTGAGTAAGGACACATAAAAAATACAGTCGAATTGGGAACCATCTTCTTTTTTTGAATACGATTAAAAATACAGACGACTTAAGAACCTCCTACTTTTATTTGCGGTCGGTTAAAATGATACAGTTCAGTTGTTCACGTACACGGCATAAACTACTCTTTATAGTCATTAGTATTCCAAATTGTACTACATTGACCCTTAAGCCTAACCCAAGAAACTTATAATAAGCTTCTTGGCCTAACCCTTGTTTACATTTGTTGGTGTTTTTAAACATTACTATTTTTATCTATTTTTTATTATTTTTATTTTTTATTATTATTTTATATAATAAAAAATATATATTTTTATTTTTTATTATTATTTTATATAATAAAAAATATATATAATTTTTTTATTATTTATTATTTTATATATTATAAAGAGGCAAAGTTTCTAGCTTTATTTGTTTGTAGGGGGTAATCTTCGCAAATACTGATCCGAACTCGAAAATTCTTTTACTAACAGAAAACTACACTATTCAGGCGTGACATAGGCTATATTTTATTGTGATTGAACAAAAAATTCAGTGAAAATATTATATATAAACTTCTCGTGTCACAATGTTAGTTACAATACTCCTCCGAAACGGGTAGGTCTGAGAATCGGCCAACATCTATTTTTCATACAGCTAAGTTATAGTGCTAAGGGGGGTTAATAACATACGAGTATATGGCAAAACAACGTTTGCAGGGTCAGCTAGTAAGTTATAAAGTAGTAAGCCTTCCGTGATATGTGTTTTCTTGCGGCAAAATATTTTTGATTTAATTCTTGAAGGTTAGGTATAGATGATTTATTTAGTATTAATATTATTGATAATTATTGATAATTATTATTGATAATTATTTATTATTATTTATTATATAATATATGTTTGTAATCTCATTATCTCTTTATAAAATAAGCAATATAATAACTTTTTAAGCTTTCATGATCACAAGCTCGCTAAGACTTTGTTATGTAAAACGGGCTATTAGGTTTTTTATTATCTATACAAATAAGTAAAATTGGAGTGTCTGTTTGTAATATTAAATAACCGCTTTAACATGACATAACATGACATACATGATGTAAATTATGCATAAAAATAAATTAGATCAATAAAAACATTACACACACTACCATGTATTTGACACACAGAGGTATAAAATTATAAAGGTACTCTTTTGATTTTATTGTTAATGTCTGTGGTCAAATTGAGAATACATTATAGATTAATTTGATTGTCTTTACTGAATGTCAAACATAACTTTTTACATAACTAACAAATATTACATGAAAAGTCAGGGCTAGAATCGAACCCACAATCACCGGAGCGGTAAATAAGGTCACTGCAATCTGAGCCTACGGACTAACTAACGTAATAAAAAAGTATGGTCATACATATAAATATGTAGCGTAGATGCAATGCGCATTCTAATATCGCTTACAGCAACAAAATACCTGTAACAATACCTACTAATTGAACAAAGAGTGTTATGTATTTGACTGCAATGCGTGTAAATATAAATGATCATTTGAAAATATTTGACGAGTTAATTGATTAATTTATTCGGTCTGTATTCCTCCCTTTACCATCTCCCTGGTAGATAAAAACTTTTTTCTCCTCATACGAGAATGGTTGTAGATACTAGTTTTTAGAAAAAAAAAAGAAGTATATTTATTTATTAACTTGTAAGATTTAAAAAAAAAGTTAAGAATTCAAAAACGAGTTAGTATTAAATTATATTTTTATTGGACGAATGCATAATAAATCAATTCGCTATTAAAGCCTTACGAAAAGAAGCCTACTAAAGAAGCCTTATGAAATTAAAATTAGATAGTACAAAAAAATATTAAATTAAATACTCTTACACTAGGATGGTTAATTAATATTATTTATTTCACGATATTGTTTCCCTAACAATAGAATCAAACGTTTGTAGATCAACTCGGGCGCTTTCTCGGAGAACTGGAATTCCATGTGGCTGAAATGCTTCTCTGGCACCTTGTAGGTGTCGATCACGTTCGGAAGCTCCTTCTGCAGCCTCTCGACGTCCTTGGGGTGTGCTAACCAATCCTCTTCGCTGTAGTACAGCGCTACTGGCACTTCGACATTGGCCATGTTATATTTCGGAGGCTCGCTCTGGCCGTATATCATGCTGTTGACGTTAGATCCGTAGTCGTACTTTCTGAACTCGTGAGACGCCACTCCTTGTCCGATGTGTCTTATGCTCCTCGTCGACGCGCCAGCTGGCAAGTGGCTCACAATACTTGGAAGCATAGCGAACTCAATACCGGTTGTATCAGCACCAGTTATGACGAAGTTTAAGTTCGAGCATATGTGTCTACAGCCGACTTCCTTTTGGCACATATTGCCCCCGACTGTGGCCAGGAGATCCTTGCCGATTTTGAATTCTCCGTTACCGAGCTGCTCGTGAAGGCTCTCATAAAAGGCGCTAGTAGGTGAAATCATTTTGAAGAAAGGACTGCGTACGTTTTTCATGTAAACCATGGGTGAAAGAGCGAACATCATAGCAACCTTTTCTTTATAATGGGGAAGAGCAGCCATAAAAGCGAAGAAAGCGGTACTTCCTTGAGAGTGGCCAACGTAGAAAAGCTTTTCTTTTCCTGAAGTTTTAAGAATGTAGTCGGTCATGGCAGGTACATCATTGGTAGCGATTTCATCGATACTGTACTGCCAGAAATCTGGGTTAGATTCGTGCTTGCTGGCATGACGACGAGCGTACTTGTTGCCACGGGTATTGCCGAGCCAGACGTCGCATCCTAAGTCAGCGAGCATATAGGCGAGAGACATTTTAGGCCCCAAGAGTAACCAGTCATCGGCGCTTCCAACAATTCCATGCATGAGTAATGCGACGGGACGCTTTATCTCTTCACTGCTGAGTGGTTCTTGTTCCTTGGGCGGAATGCGGAACACAGTCAAGAAGTAACCGTCATTAGTCTTGACGACATGTTCTTCTACTTCATACTGGTTACTCCTAAGTAGTTCCGTTGCATTAGCGCGGACAGATGGTGCTTGAGCTACATCCTCGGGGCCAAAGGCTGCATGTATCATTCTCTTTTCCTCCTCGCTCAAGTGCTCCAAGGTTTTGTAAGCGTCATTGAAAATGTTTTCGATTTCTTTCACGTTCTTGACGGGTGACTTCGGTCCCGCTGCATATTGAATGCCCTGCCAGTCGATGACATCGCCGTAAGGTGTCTTTTCGACCTCCTTGTAGACTGAGAACCAGGGCGAAAACCAGTTCCTGTTTTCTGAAAGATACGCGACATTATCGTAGCTGCGCTTTTTCTTGCTTTCCTTGCTCTCCTCGCTTTCTTGAGACTGTGAGGTAGATTCTGATTGCCTCTGTTCTGGCTCCTCGTAACCTGGCCCGGGGGGTTGGATGAGGAATTTATCCAACCTCGGTTGGAACTGGTGACGCACGATGTTAGCCGTGCAGTGGTAGGCCAGGGCGAGGCAGAAGAGGAAGTAGACAGCCTTCATTGTGCTGGTTGACTGTGCCGAATCGTACTTCAGTGGCTATTTTATAATGATACATGTGCGTATTCAGCATATTATTCAGCATTTCGTTTGTCGTACAGCATTCAGTTTAAAAGTGTTGTTTAATTTAAAATTTAAAAGGTAAACATCATCTATATTATATAGAGTATAGATTTATTTTTTGTTAATTTGTTTGTAACAGGTAAATTATTATATAACCAGTAGGATGATAACAAAATAGTGTACATTCTTCACGCAGGCAAAACTGCAATGAAAAACTATTAATAGACATATTTCAATATTATGATGTTATTATAAAAGCGTCACAATAAATTACTTTTATATGTATATCTAATATAAATAAAAATTAATCGCCATTGTGTTTATCTATACTAATGTTATAAGGCTGAAAAGTTTGTTTGTTTGTATTTACTTATTAAATAAAAAAGGAAATTAAATACTATTATTAATTTTTTAAATTATTAAAATAAGTAAATACTTAATCTCACGAAGAGCTTGTATCTCCTTTATTTATGTCAAATCGTTATACTATTGACTTATGACGAATTCTCGAAAAGCGCAATTAAACGATGAAATTTGGCAGGCATGTAGTTTGCACTAGTAGTAAACAGTAAACGTCCGCTAACAATGGATTTTTCAATAGGGCCAGATTAAAGGAGTCTTATGGGTTCTTTCTAAAGTTTCTATGAAAGTCCTTCATTTCTCATAAAATAGTGAGTAATTAGGTATAGGTAGTAAGTAGACTTCAACTAAAAAAGGCTTTTGCGACTATGACCGCATTAAAGAGATCGGGCTTTAACAAGTTTTTACAAAAGTCTTTCATTTTTTGTGGTGAGGTAGTTAATAATTAGTAGAAGTCCATCAAGAACGGAAGGGCTCTAAAAGATTTTATAAGTCGCGGGCAACTGCTAGTATCGTATAAATTATTTAATGACGTCATATGTTATTAGGAAAAGTTTTAAACGAAAAGAAAAATATCTTAATCTATTTCGCACATTTAAAATAAAATCTGGTTAAAAATATTTTTTAGATTTATGTTTTCTCCAATTAAAGCGTGTAAGCCGCGGGGCACAGCTAGTAATCTCATAAGTAACTTATTTTCCTTTTTTTTGTTTCATATGGGTGAATAACATTGCCGTATATTAATTTAATATAAGTTGACCCGTTTGTTCGTGTCGTTTATAGAATAATTGTGTTTGCCCGCAAACGAAAAAAAACCGACTTCAACATCGGAACAACAACAACGGAAGGCGATGGTCATCTTCTGCGAGGCAGTAATGTCCCAGAAGGAGAATGATGAGCGGATGAGAGAGGCCGACCGACGAGCCCTCCGTCCGCAGGCGACGAACGGGGGTGCGTAGAAGGGAGCGCTACTTAATGCGCCTCCAGTAACGCCCCTGTACCTACCCGTGTCGGGCCGGGATGGGAATCCGGTCCTGCTAGACACGGCGTCGTCGGGATTGTTCAGAGGTGGGCCGGACAGTCCCCATGGAGGAGAAGTCTGGTCTTTTCGCCGAGGCCAGCCTGTCGCTGGAGGGATCCTGTTGCCTGCTGATCCGGGACCCTCCAATTGAAACGGCTGAAGGCTCCCGCAGGAGTTTTGGTCGGTATTGCACCCCCAAGTGCTGAAG
Source organism: Melitaea cinxia (assembly GCF_905220565.1). Classification (NCBI taxonomy): domain Eukaryota; kingdom Metazoa; phylum Arthropoda; class Insecta; order Lepidoptera; family Nymphalidae; genus Melitaea; species Melitaea cinxia. The sequence continues at coordinate 2,323,584 of NC_059410.1, forward strand.
CCGACATACGGTCTAGGAATGGCTACCCGGGCATCCTGGATATCACCCGTAAATGGGTTCCCCTACGATAACAAAAAAAAAAAAGTTTTTACTAATATATTGTGGCAAGCTTAGCTTAACATTTTGTGTTTGTTTCATGACAATCGACTCAAGTTATGCCAATTTAAAGAATCAAGTTAAACATGTAAAGTCACTATTCCACGCGGACGAACTCACAAGCACAGCTATTGTGTAAGTATATTGCTTAAGATAGGCTGAAAGAGATCGCCGTTTGAGCGATGGAGTCGCCACTTGTACATCTTTCTTGTATTACTGGGTTAATCCTATTTGGTGTAGAATAAAGAATATACATAAGATTGTGTATGTTTCCCAAAGCAAGATTCACTGCTAGTGAGAGAGACACGTATACTATTGGGTATTCATTAATTACTTAGTTATGTATAAGTAGGTACTTAATTCCCAAAAGAGTTCAGACTTCATAACTCAGTAACGCTAAGGCGATTGCGACACAAGTGAACATGTAACGCATTTAATATTAGTGTAATACAATATGTACTTATTATGCGTTTAGATTATTATTTAGTTCTCGAGTTTAGTTTTTCTCACTATGACTAACAATTTATAAAAAAAATATTGTTACTAATAGGACAGCCGCGCGGTCCACAAGACCGATAATATAATCTACGTAAGATTGGCAATTAACGGTGGGTGAGGGTTGCAGTAAGCCGTATGTTTGGCGCGAACTTGGGGAGGCCTATGTCCAGCAGCGGACTGGCTGAAATAATAGGGTGAAGTGAATAAAAAAATAGTGACTACAGCACTAATGGTCTATGAATGTAAAAATGTAAAATTAAATTAAATTTATTTTTTATCTTAACTTTACATTGCACAACTTCGAGACGTTATTAGGGATGTCATGGATATTAAGTTTCAGATATGGACTATATGAATATGGAAATGAATATCTGAATATTTGTTTTTTATTTACAGAAAAAATATTTATTTTTCAGTTTCGATTACGATTACGGATATTAAATTATTTCGGATTATCCGTTACTTTAGGATTGTTTCAACAACTATCCGTTAGTCATTAAATATCAGATAGTTGTGTCCTATGATGGAATGGTGCCAAGAAAGCAATTCTTTAAATTTCCACAATTTTTTAAGGCTTAAAACTCTAATATTCGTATCCGAAACTATCGTAAACTAACGAATAATCCTCACTAATATAATATTTTTTTTTTCTTAGTTGTGAATTGTAGTTATAATATTGTTACAGCAAAAGTAAAAATACTTACAAATACGCGAGAATTTGACATTTTTGTATAAGTTTGATAAATGAACCGTAGCCATGAGACCCATTTACAATTATCCTGATAGAAAGTTTTAGTTATATATTATATGTCCCAACAACGGTATCATGTTATGTAATGTGTGTTATTTTTATTTATTTTTTATTTATTTTTCAATATAAGAGGGTAATTTTTGTATTATTCTTAAATAATTTTTAACAAAACAATAAAGGACGCACACGGCTTTTGTTTAGATTTTGAGCGGGAAAACATAACAACATATTCCTCTATCCGAAGTTATCCGAAACATTTCTTCGGTTTGCTTCGTTTACAGATAGATTTTTATATTTATCGTCAGATAGTTTGGGTTAAAATTGTTTTTTATATATATGACGATGGTGGCAAATGTTAAAGTCTTAAAGTTAGTTTAAACTTTCAAACAATAATCATCAGAATCGGTACTTAGTAAAATGTTCTGAGGTAAACACACAAAAAAATTACAGTCAAATTAAGAGCCTCCTTCTTTTTTGAAGTCGTTTAAAATGTAAGAATATTTCAATATTTTTTTTTGTTATCAAACAAGTGAAAACGATTTAAATTTACATCGACAAGCGATAAAACGAGAACAAATGAAAAATAGTCAATTAAATACACGTTATTAGGCATAAATAAAAAAATTGTTAGTCAAATCTTGCTCAAATTTTAATGGGAATACAAAAAAAAACATCAGCTGTCGAATACAAAGCACGAACGACGAAAAAATTGTCAAGTAAATACGCGTCAATCAATGATTATTCCAAAAGTTGTAATCAAATCTCGATGAAATTTAAATGTGACCACATGATAAACATCGGATTCCGATTAAATTAAAAATCATTAAAATCGGTACACCCAGTAAAAAGCTATGCGGATTTTCGAGAGTTTCCCTCGATTTCTCTGGGATCACATCATCATATCATGGTTTCCTTATCATGGTACCAAACTAGGGATATCTCCTTTCCAACAAAAAAAGAATTACCAAAATCGGTTCATAAACGACGGAGTTATCCCCGAACACACATAAAAAAAAATTAAAAAATATATATATACGGTCGAATTGAGTAGCCTTCTCCTTTTTTGAAGTCGGTTAAAAATATTTTTAGACTATTATAATAAAAAAGAATTACTTAAGAATAAAATGCAGCGTAATTACAATATACAATTCAGGCGTCAAATGTCAGGTTCAATGTATTAATTGACGTCAGCGCTACCTTACCATGTCAGCTAATACCGATTTCAAAAAATGGAGGAGATTCTCAATTCGACTGAATTGTTTTGAATGTATTATCTCATAGCTTTTTACTAGTTGTTCTGATTTTGATAATTCGTCATGTCTGACTAATACTTCTTGTGTTATCGTTAATATATAATATCTTATAAGAATTATAATATCTTTTAGAATATTTTTTCGTCTACGTCCATTGTAACTGAGGTAGGGCCCAGCAGGAAATTTCCTGCTCAAAATATGAAGCAGCCCGACTGGGGTAGTACCTCGACCTTACAAAAGACCACTACTGTTTTCAAGCAGTATTGTGTTCCTGTTGGTGAGTAAGGTGACCAGAGTTCTTAAGAGATTGGGGATAGGGTCGGCAACGCAATTGCGATGCTTCTGGTGATGCAGACGTCTATAAGCTACGGTAATCGCTCACCATCAGATGAGCCGTACACTTATTAGCCGACCTAATTGGATAAAAAAAAATTATTACTTGTCCGTGTCAATTGAAGTCTATTTTTTTTTTTAATTAATCAATTTATATTTAGGTCAAAAACAATCTTTTTAATAAAATTTAATTTAAGAATTGTTTCACTTTCGATGTTAGTTGAAAGGTCGTTTTTATTTGTTTGATAACAAACAAAACTATTGATATATTGTTATCTTTTAAACGTTTTCAAAAAAGCAGGAGGTTCAATTTGACGGTAATTTTTTTTTAATATTAAAAAACTGATTTAGAATCACCACAAATTAAAAAAAAAAATGTTTCAGCTTGAGTTATATTTTGAATTTATTTTTATTAGCTATTTTGAAGAAGGATTTAAGTATACGTATAGAAAAAACGTTAACTAGTAGGATTTGAAAAAATAATGTCTGAAAACTATCTTAGTTCGAGATTTTCATTATTCTAGTATCATATAATTTATGGGAAACTTTCGTTTTTAATTTAAAACAATATTTTCAATTAATTTACATTTTGCATGTATTTTAAATCTCAAATTTAAGGTTACAATTATTCTAATGACATCTACAACAACGAAGAACCAGAACAAAAACAAACATTTAAATATATACCGACTCGTTATAAAAAAAGTCGGAACAAGAATCGAAACCGAAACCATAGGAATTAATGGAATGTTTGTTACCACTATACCGTTAGATCGCATTCGTCGCATCACATTCAGCCTGTAATATCTGTTGGGCATAGGCCTCTTTCTCAATGTAGGAGAAGGATTGGAAATTAATCCATCACGCTGCTATATTGCGGGTCGTCAGATACGTTCCCTACGATTAATGATCACTATCAGGTATTTATGATAACAACCGGGACCGATGGCTTAATGTGCTCTCCGAGACGTGGTAGTGAGACCAACAAGGACTGCACAAAACACCCAGACCACGGCAAACATCTGTATGGCCAATACAAATATTTGTCATGTGCGGGGCTCGAACCCGCAACTGCCAGCGCAATGTTATTTATTATAAATAATTTTTTTTTTGGCCTAATTTATAATCTTAATAAACATCAGAGTAATAAAATATAAATATACATACCGAAAAGTAATATTGGCACAAATACAAATATCCTTACCAAGCGGGTATCGAACCTGCAATCCACCGGTGTTTTAGGCGACTACTCGCACCACCAGAGCGGTTGTACTTGTAGGTATTAGGTTTTATTTAGTTTTTAATTTTTTTTTAAATAGACCTTGGAATCGTATGCACATTCCATAAAATAATAAAAGTATCAGAACGCTGAACAAGTTTTTTTTTTATATCAGTCATTCCATAATCCCATAAAAAACAAAGTCACGGAACAATAAGGGGTAAATGTTTCGACTGAAGATGGTGGGTATGACCACCGTGCCCACAACGATGGATCTGCCCTTGAAGCAGCATGGTAGATTAAGCTAACCTCTAACTTATACTTCTCCTTTACGGGGAAAAAGGCCCATCCACAGCAGTAGGATAGAGACTGCAGTGATACAGACTGTTACAAGCGCACTTACTACCAGCGTTTTTTTCTTGGGATAAGACCGATTTTTTTAAATTATCCTATAAACGAACCTTATCTTGACAATATTGAACACAAAACGAATTATTTAATTCGGTGATTAAACGAACGGAAACGTACGGAAGTTATGTGCGTACATACATTTCACGGATTTTTTTGTATACATAGATTATTTTTATTTTTTTTTATATACATCCACGGGCGTTTGAACCCATGTCGTTTCTTATTTCTAAAACAGGCTTTTTTTTTAATCAAAGGAGGCGTTACCCGGCAACATCATTGTTTAAGTTGGACTAACTTAATATCTCCAATAGAGTCCACCGACCAGTTCTTATTCTAACGTATGATACTTTTTTTTTTTGTTAACTATTCTATTATTTATTCTAGATGTATAAATTTATCTATGATTTTTTTTTATAATTTTTTTTCTTAATTTTTTTTTTCTTTTTGTTAAGATAAATTATATTCGAACAGCCACAAGAAAAAAACAGTTAAATAATTTATTGATAGATATACATAGCATTGAACTATAAATAAACAGACGAAACCGCGGCAAGTGACATGTATAAAAGTAGGTAAAGCCTATAATTTAATAAAAGCTTAGTAAAACATTTACTTTACGCTTATTCAGTATTTGCTCAATAGTTGAAAATGATACTGTGATTTGAAACTTGCGACATTAACGAAGTACTGTTAAAGTATGAATTCGGTCTCTTACTAATTTACCTATTATACAGTCTACCAATATTATAAAGAAAAAAGGGTTTTTTAACCGAACTCCAAAAAGAAAGTATGTTCTCCATTCGATTTATGAAATTTACTCATTAAGAATCGATATTCAATTAGGCCACGGGATTTAAAAAAATATGAGTAGTAAAATCTACTGAACGAATGACCTCGTTACGTTTTCGCTACCCAATATTGATTTATTTGATTTGTTTATTTATTTATTTATTACTTCTTCATACATATAATCAAACACTTTTACGAAAAAAAAGGGAAAAAAAACAATAGTACAGAAATAAAATTAAACAAAAAGTGGTTACAATGATAGCATGCAAAGGTGGTCTTATTGCTTTAAGCAATCTCTTCCAGACAACCTCAGGTAAAAGGAGATTATAAGTAACAAGTTTACTTACCATTTAATATGGTATTAATCTTTTTCTTAGACTAGTAAGCCTTTTTTGTGCCTATTTAGACAGTCGATCTGATGGAGTAAACTCCAGTCGTGCGCCGGAGCTGACACACACACTTTTTTTTTTTTGAAGTAAAACTTCTTTACGCTTAACTTGGAGAGTAAGCTAGTAAATGCGTGACGAGAGCGTTACGAAAAGTGTAATCGAGCGAGGCAAATGGAAATTGAGATGGAGATATAAGTTAGTGAAGATAGAAAGAAAGAGAGAGTTACGTTTCGTAAGTCTTACTTCAGTCGTGTGGTCTAAAGCACTCTTGTTTTTTTTATGTATGGTACCTCAGAACTTTTGACTGGGTGTACCGATTTCTTGTCACGTTGGTACTAGTCACGTGGTCCAGTTTAAATTTGATCGAGATCTGATGACTACTTTTTGAGTAGCCTTTGATAATGCATATTTACTTGATTATTTCTTCGTCTACCTACGTTGTATTACTTGTCGAAATTGAAGTCGGTTATTTTTTCGTTTGCAAGCATATGGTTTATGTTTGTTTGCAGAGGGTAGACACAAAAACTTCTGAATCTATTTTAATTTTTTTTCAAAAATAGAATTGCTAAGTTCTTACTGAGACAACAACAGCTCTAACCGACATAAGTAATGTTTTAACGAGAAAAATGACACAGTCAAAAAGTAGTATCTACAATAAAACTATTATAAGTCTATATTTTAATTAGGTAGTTGAGAAACGCGGTACACACAGTAGATAGAATATACTTTACCTACTACTAGACTACTACTAGATTCTACATAAATAACCAAAATTTTCTTATTAGTTGTAACATGGATAAAGTCAATACACTGTGTTAAGTAATATGAATATTCATAAAATCGCAGACAACTTTGTCTGTTTATTGAGTATCTATACATTTATTATTTTTATTCTTAATAGATATTAAAAAAAATTATAGGCAACAGCCGACTGACGTAGATAAATATATTTTTATATTTTTATATATAAATAAATATAAATAATATACCAGAGACAGAGACTCGGGCTGGAATCGAACGTACAAACCTAACCTAATATTTCGACGATTTAAACCTAACGTAATAATCGACATTTTAAAAATAATTATTATACTTGGTAGCTATTACAGCCATTACATATTATACCCAGCAAAAGTAGATACCATTTTTTTAATTTTCGATCATTAAAACCTATTCCTGCCAATAACGAAAGTAAAAAAAAATCAAATTTGGAGAAGTCGGTAGTTATGCGCGATATGTACATTTCATTTTTATTTTTATAGATTAATCGTAAATAAATTATTTATTAAACAAAGTCGTGTGCTAGTATTAAAGAATGAAAATAAGACGATCTAGCAAATAATACGCATCAATAACATTGTCATACGCTATTACAAAACTAACCCAAATTTTAAACAAAATACTGTCGTAAACAATAAATATATCATATACAGGAGGATATGTGAAAAAAAATACGATTTTTTTAATAGTGAAGAAAAAAAAAATATCTCTTTTACATAATATTATTTATGTTAGGTACTTTATCTAGGCGACGCTTTCAATAAATAAATTTTGATTTGATGCTTTTATTTAATAGCTTACTTATAAATCATATGTAGATATTTTGTAATGATGAAATAGTTATAATTATAATAATAATAAATTTGACTAGCCCGTTGGCGCATTTTGTAGTGACCCTGCTTTCTGCTCCGAGGGTTGTGGGTTCGACTCCCACCGCGTGTCTGGGTGTAATATAAATATTTATTTATATATTTATATATGTATTATTTATAAGTATGTTTATCGAAAAAAAAATATGTAGCTATATACCAGTCGGCTGTTACCTATAACACAAGCATTAAGTTGCTTACTTTAGGAACAGACGACCGTGTGTATTGTGTAAATATTTATTGATTTATTTATTAATAATAATTGTTTATTTGCAAGAACATGATGTTGAAGTTGTACAAGATTAACATAAGTATAGTCCAAACATGTTCTACCTTACGGTGTGCAAATATTAAATATTAATGTGGTTCGGTACAATATTTTTAACATTAACTGTAGATTATTTATCACTGAATTATTTATACATTATTTAATTATTTATATATTATTAATATATTATATTAATATACGAATACACAAACTTCAAAGATGTACAGCGAAGGTAATGTTAGTATTTGCAGTTGCTACTTGATATATGCGCTTCAAAACATAGACAAAACATCCATTAGTTTCTAATCAGACAAAAAAGTGTAATATAGTACAAAATTAAACTTTTTATTAAATTAAACTATTTCTATTAATTTAGGTTTCTAATTAAAGGAAAAATTTGAATGTTACACTATTTATTATTTATTAGAAATATTTTAAGAGTACTGAAAGCCTACATTTTTTATTCTTATCTATTAAAAATATCGTCAATACAGATTTGGAACTGGACAATTTTATCAAAAGTGTACAGTAGCAAAAGTGTTAATATTTTTATATGGGTTCATATTAACACAAACACATAATACAAAAAGAGTAATTTATTTTTATATGTTTAATATTAACACAAATTCAGGCACTATATCAAAATTTTAATAATAATGTCTATTGTTTTATTATGATGTTTATATCTGTTAAATTATTAATTAAACAACGCTTTTTAAACGCGCCGTATATACGATATGCTGAATATACAAATATATCAATATAAAATGGCCAGAGGAGTACGATTCGGCACAGTCAACCAGCACAATGAAGGCTGTCTACTTCCTCTTCTGCCTCGCCCTGGCCTACCACTGCACGGCTAACATCGTGCGTCACCAGTTCCAACCGAGGTTGGATAAATTCCTCATCCAACCCCCCGGACCCGGCTACGAGAGGCCAGAACAGAGGCAATCAGAATCTACCTCACAGTCTCAAGAAAGCGAGGAGAGCAAGGAAAGCAAGAAAAAGCGCAGCTACGATAATGTCGATTTTCTTTCAGAAAACAGGAACTGGTTTTCGTCCTGGTTCTCAGTCAACAAGCAGGTCGAAAAGACACCTTACGGCGATGTCATCGACTGGCAGGGCATTCAATATGCAGCGGGACCGAAATCGCCCGTCAAGAACGAGAAAGAAATTGAAAAGATTTTCAAAGACGCTTACAAAACCTTGGAGCACTTGAGCGAGGAGGAAAAGAGAATGATACATGCAGCCTTTGGCCCCGAGGGTGTAGCTCAAGCACCATCTGTCCGCGCTAATGCAACGGAACTACTTAGGAGTAACCAGTATGAAGTAGAGGAACATGTCGTCAAGACTAATGACGGTTACTTCTTGACTGTGTTCCGCATTCAGCCCAAGGAACAAGAACAACGCAGCAGTGAAGAGATGAAGCGACCTGTCGTGTTGCTCATGCATGGAATTGTTGGAAGCGCCGATGACTGGTTACTCTTGGGGCCTAAAATGTCTCTCGCTTACATGCTCGCTGACTTAGGATACGAAGTATGGCTCGGCAATACCCGTGGCAACAAGTACGCTCGTCGTCATGCCAGCAAGCACGAATCTAACCCAGATTTCTGGCAGTACAGTATCGATGAAATCGCTACCAATGATGTACCTGCCATAATCGATTATACTCTCAAAACTTCAGAACAAGAAAAGCTTTACTACGTCGGTCACTCTCAAGGAAATACCGCTTTCTTCGCTTTCATGGCTGCTCTTCCCCATTATAAAGAAAAGGTTGCTATGATGTTCGCTCTTTCACCCATGGTTTACATGACCAACGTGCGCAGTCCCTTCTTCAAAATGATTTCACCTACTAGCGCCTTTTTTGAGAGTCTTCACGAGCAGCTCGGTAACGGAGAATTCAAAATCGGCAAGGATCTCCTAGCCACAGTCGGGGGCAATATGTGCCAAAAGGAAGTCGGCTGTAGACACATATGCTCGAACTTAAACTTCGTCATAACTGGTGCTGATACAACCGGTATTGAGTTCGCTATGCTTCCAAGTATTGTGAGCCACTTGCCAGCTGGTGCGTCGACGAGGAACATCAGACATATCGGACAAGGAGTAGCGTCCCACGAGTTCAGAAAGTACGACTACGGATCTAATGTCAACAGCATGATATATGGCCAGAGCGAGCCTCCGAAATACAACTTGACCAAGGTCGAAGTGCCTGTAGTGCTGTACTACAGCGAAGAGGATTGGTTAGCACACCCCAAAGACGTAGAGAGGCTGCAAAAGGAACTTCCTAACGTAGTCGACACCTTCAAGGTACCAGAGAAGCATTTCAGCCACATGGAATTCCAGTTCTCCGAGAAAGCGCCTGAGTTGATTTACAATCGTGTGATCGAAGCTATCGCCGCTGACACCACATCGTCAAAAACTAATTAATTTCTAGAATAATGTGTATTTATCTAAATAGTTTTCATTACGTAGGGCTTATCTTATATTTCATGGTTGCATAATATGTCCGTCCAATAAAAATTATCATTCAATTAAAATTTGATTTTTTTTAATCCTAAACATTTTGTAATTAGGTTTAAAGAATTATTTGTTTTAAAAAAAAACATAAAGTTCACTTAGAATGAGATACAATCAATATACTGGTAATACAATAAACTGTATAAAGAATGTCATATTTTTAACCGACTTCCAAAAAAGGAGGAGGTTCTCAATTCGACTGTATTTTTTTTTATGTATGTTACATCAGAACTTTTGACCAGGTGGACCGATTTCGACAATTTTTTTTTAATCGAAAGGTGGTGTGTGTCAATTGGTCCCATTTAAATTTATTTGAGATCTAACAACTACTTTTCGAGTTATATCTAATAATGCGTTTTTACTTGATGCTTTTTTCGTCGACCTACGTTGTATTATACCGCATAACTTTCTACTGGATGTACCGATTTTGATAATTCTCTTTTTTGTTGGAAAGGGGATATCCCTAGTTTGGTACCATGATAAGGAAACCAGGATATGATGATGGGATCCCAGAGAAATCGAGGGAAACTCTCGAAAATCCTCCGAAACTGGACTGGGTGTATCGATTTTGATAATTTTTAATTTAATCGAAAGCTGATGTTTATCATGTGGTCACATATAAATTTTATCGAGATCTGATAACTACTTTTTGAGTAATCTTTGATAACGCGTAGTTACTTAACTATTTTTTCGTCGATCTACGTTGTATTACTCTTCGATGTAATTGAAGTCGGTTTTTTTTTTTTTCGTTTGCGAGCAAACATAATTATGTGTGTATTGAATTATTGATAATGTTTTTTTATTAGTATGCAGGTATAATAAACGTATAATTGGTTAATATTTAGTAATTTTGTTTCTTCTTTTGTAAAATAGGAAGATCGAAATAGTATTTTAATAACTTTATTTTGGATTATTTGTAACGGCATTAGGTTTGTCTTAGCGGACATTTCCAGACTTCTATAAAATATTCAATTTTATATTTAACTACGGTGTTATAAATTATTATTCGTATTTTATTTGGAAAGGAGTTTGAACCCTTCTTAATGCACCCAGTACAGATAATAGTTTGGATCTAACGTATTCTGTGTAATTTCCAAGTCAGTTTATCATCTATCCATAAACCTAGATTTTTCGCTTTTGTTGAGCGTTGTATGATCTTATTGTTAACTGTACTTGGGTTATAAAATTAGGTATATTTTCAATTTTTGACAAAAAGTCATGAAAATTAATTAAATATTTTCATAAATGTTTACAATAATTTGTATTTATCCTCTAGATAAATGCGTAACACTTTAATAAAATTTGAATAAAATTAAATTCATATTCAAGTTTATACCTAGGGCTACATAGTATGTACCAACAAACATACATTCAGATGAAAAGACACATATATAATTTAATATCCAAACAGTTGCTTTGTGCTAAAATAATCTATTAGTAGATTTAATGAAAATTTATTATATTAACGAATTGAAAGCAGGTGAGAAGCTTACTTTGGTTTTTTTATTTCATTTTTTTAAACAGCGGTAGCTTCACATTAGTTATAATTAGGTTAAAAAGTTATTGTAACATAATTTAAAAACAAATAAAATTATAATTTGCAAATTACAATTGAAAAGTGGTTTTACTTGAATAAAAATAAAATTATTAATAAAATTATTGATTTTTAACCATGATTATCACAATAAACTCATGGCAAAGCGATCTACGGAACACTTTATTTAAAGAGTGATATTTAACTATTATACAAAAATTAGTCCTTCTGTATTAAAAAAAAAATCAATATTTATTAATCAAATTTTGTATTAAAAAAAATTATTAATCAAAAATACCGATTGCACAGAAAATTACTATCTGTCTCAAAACATTATTATTTCAGCAACAATTTACATCCGTGATGTATATATAACTATTTATTTAAAAGTTATGTGTAATGTATGTGTCATGTTTTTTTTTTTTTTTTCTTTAATAGAATTAATCACAATTTTATTAAATGCGACGACGCTGATTGCATTTACACATCGTACCGCGAAGTGACAGATATGAGGCTTATCGACCAATGCCAAGTTTGCAAGTCAGTCTGACAGGCCGAAATACCCACCAAACCCATCAATATCAGCGGCAACATAATGAGACGCTGTGTGATCGCTTGCAAACCACGACGCTCCGGTGTTTGACTTTGTTTGACCTTTGGCCCGTCGGAAGGACCGTTTAACAGGTCGCCTCCACCGAGGCAGACGAATACCAGATGCGACCTGCTGCCACGAGAATGAGCCTTTCACCAGTTCTTATACGGAAAGAAGTAAGAACTGCAAATAGCTCGGCTCGACTACGATTTGACGACCCATTTTGTGGGATGGACGAGTCGTAATTCTGCCTAATGAAGGGAGAGAGCCTGAACTCAATCTCTTCTCTTTCCATTTTATAGCCGTGTAATCAACAGCGCCCCACCCCGAATGGACTGGGTACCAACCAGGCCTAATCCTACCACCGAGTGGGGACAAAAGTATCTCTATCTCTCTTTTTTCCGCACCTTCTCAAAGCCACGCCCCCACTGGCCGTACATTCCCTCTGCGCTACACACCCACGGCCCACGCGCATTCGCGCCCCGGGATTCCATTACTGGAACTGGACCCAGCTACCTAAAGCGACAGGTAAGAACGTCACGACAATCATCTGTGTTTTTACGATCTGTGTCACCAAACAGTTGTCATGAGATAGGGTCAAACCTGCAAACGTATCATAATAATGTATTGTGACCTACGTGCCAACCTGTCATCACACAAAAAAAATATATTTAGGTAGTTCATAAAGTTCATATACAACTAAGTATAGTTATATACAACTGTGATAAACTATGATAATCTAATCGCTTAGTGTCAACAACCTTTAAAATGTTTAAACTGTTACATTAATAAATTCCTTACGATTACGATAAAAATTTTATTATAATTATTTTTAGGTTAAATAAGTTAACTCTAAAAGTTTTAAGTAGTTACAATAACTACAATAATTCAAAATAGATTCGACGCTATTTTGTATCTTAATTTAAGACATGTTTATACTTAGGACTTCGTTTGTGTTGCTTTTTAACCGACTTCAAAAAGGGAGGAGGTTACTCAATTCGATAATAATAATACAATTTATATACAATATATTGTATATATATATTGTATTTTTTTCCCTTTAAGCTTTATTCTTATGTAATTGTTATATGTTACAATGTTGTGTGTGCAATAACGTAATCATATATATATATATATATATATATATTGATCATTTTTAATTTAATCGAAAGCCGATGTTTATCATGTGGTCAAATTTAAATTTCGTCGAGGTCTGGTTAAATAAATAAATAAATAAATAATGCGTATTTACTTGACTAGTTTTTCGTCTACCTACGTTGTATTACTTGTCGAAGTAATTAAAGGCGGTTTTTTTCGTTTGCCAGCAAACACAATTATATATTAACGATATATTTCTTGTGCAAAAGGAAAAAAATCAAAAGCCGGGAAGAAAAATAAACCTTGCTTACAAAACGTCTTTGTACAAAAACACGTGTTTAAATAATAAACCGGCCAAGTGCGACGCGGACTTGCGCACCAAGGGTTCCGTACCAGTATCTATAAAAACGGCAAAAATTCACGTTTGTGTATGAGACAACCCCTAAAAATACCCTTGTTTGTCATAACCCCCTGGTTTTATTTTAATTTTATTATTTATTTTCAAAGTATAGGAATATACAAAAATAAATTTTCTGCGAATATTTCAAGCAATTACCTGTTGCCGTTATCAGTATCCAGCAAAAACGAGCAAAAAAATCACGTTTGTTGTATGAGCGGCCCTTTAATCATTTATTTTATTCTGTTTTATAATATTTGATGCTATAGCGGCAAAAATAAAAATGATAAATTTCAATTGTCTAACTATCACGGTTCATGAGATACAACCTGGTGACAGACAGACGGACAGTGGGGTTTTAATAATAGGGTCGTTTTACCCTTGGGTAATATTTTCACATATTACAATATATGCAGTAACTTTTCCGTAATGCCTATATAAAAGTCTTACCATTTTTATTATTTATTTATTTTATTTTATACTTTATTGTATACTACAAATATATTACAAACAAAGCATAAAGATAGTTACAGACAGTGAAGTACAATGGGCGGAGGTATGGTTAGCCATTTCTTCCAGACAACCCATTTTTATTTATATAGGTACAGTATTATCGTGTGAAGCATAAAAATGTAAGAAATGTAAGCTACAAAGTTTATATTCATCGTTTCCTCCTTAGAAAATATCGTTGTGGTCTAACTAGATTGTAAATAGACTTGCCCCAATTTCTACAATAATTACATAAAAACAAACTAGATGGCACTCTATATTTGTAAACGTTGATTGTTTGACATTTGAATAATATTTCCGTGCCAAACCCACGCTTTGTTTTGACAGTATTCGCATTTTGACATCGAAGCGTTGTGCGCAAAAAAGAGATACATATATACGTATTACATGAGCGAGACAAAGAAAGCAGCGCGACGGCGCTGTAGCGTATCTTCCCGCCGTCCCCCCAAACGATCGTCGGTCGACAGTCGCGTTTTCGTTCGCTTTGCCGTACGTAGTTAGCTTATGTTTAATTGTTTTTTTATTTAAATTGTTGTTTACAGTATTGATAGTGGGACCGAAAACTGTGTAATAGTTACGTTTATTATCAATGACTCGGTGAAATTCTATTCTACGAATGGATTAAGTGACGATGTTACCACCTACGGCCGGGATAGCGCAAATACGTGACCGGACCGAAATGGCATATCAGCAACGACGTGACGTGCGAGAAATAACTAGAGACATTATCAGAGAAGCTCGCATTTCAAACAGACAATCCATGTCGCCTGGAGGTAAGCAAGCCGGCCTTAAACGACGCCACGTTTCCGCCATGCTTGTCACATTGACATACGTCAAGGTGACATTTATATAAAAACAACGATTTTTTCACGTTAAATTACTCAAAAATCCAAACTAATAACATCCCAGGTCGATCGGGAATCGTTCAGGATGGAAACTAGGTCCGTTACGTCATCTAGAAACTCGATCGCGCGAAAGTAAAATGGCGCCAATGCGCCACATTGAGCGCTCCATTCCGCTTATCATTATCTAAACAGTCGTTCTAACAAAGAAAAACTAAGTTTTATGTGCTCAGGTTTGTGGTATTATCGAACATTACGCTTGGATTTAACATGTATCAAAGCAAAGGTAAGATTTTCCTAGTTTTGGCACGTGCTTTGGTTATTTTTAGATCACTCGCATAATGTCGTCTTGTAAGCGGCAAGGTTACGACTGCACATAGGGCGTATACATTGCATTGACTCGTTCACTGTAATAAATCGCGGTACGGTAATCATTCTCATAAAGTTGTTGTAGATGTTTCGAGTGTTTATTTTTATTATTGCTACCTATTTGACTTTGTCGTATTGACAGTAAAATGACAGCGGACATACAACACAAGATGGCGGCGATAATTCGAGTGCTAGCAATCACGCGGCAAGCTAGACGGCGCTGTTGTAGCTTTGTTGATGTACTATCACTGTTGTTATTGATTGTAATTATCGTACATTGTATATTTGTTATTAAATTTAAGAGTTAGTCGGCTATCATAAGTTTGTCAGCTATAAATCACATTTAAAACTGAGATAAGGCTTTATCTCTTAAATTGGGTTATAGATATGAGATTCATTATTTCAACATAGCTATTAGACTCCTTTTAAGTCATGTTAGCATAAGTCTTTAATTCTTGCATAATTTATACACTAAACACTATAAATTATATTCCAATTATAAAAAAAAAGTACTATCACAATACTTAAGACAAATAGTAAATGTACATTAATTAAACATTAAAAAAGGTTTTTTAGACTGAAACCAATTTTTTTTTAACTATTGTCTTAAATAAACATACAGAATGTCCATTTTAATATGTAAAATAAATCTATACAAATAAATAAAATTGGTGTCTGTTTGTAATATTAAAATTCATATATATTTATATATACATCATATGAATTTAGTAAAAAGCGGTATTGTATACATATACCAAAATAACATTTTATTTTTTATTTTTATAATTTTTGTCTATCTGTCTGTTTGTTCCGGCTAATCTCTGAAACGGCTGGACCAATTTTGACGGGACTTTCACTGTCAGGTAGCTGATATAATAAGGAGTAACTTAGGCTAATTTTATTTTAGAAATTTATTTTATAACTGTGAGCTGCACAATAACTATTTTGTTAAATTCCATGCAGACGAAGCTGCGGGCACAGCTAGTTTTGGAAATATATTTTCATATAATCTATAAAATTTAAGTAATTCTAATATGTACATAACTCTTACTTATTAAATCACAGAAAAGAAAGAACTATGGAAGTGTTAAATAATCAGGGCATTTGCTTCAAAAATAAGCAAAGCTACCCTTTTTTGACTAGTTGCTTAGAAACATTGTGTAAAGTCGACGACGACATTTGTAACACTACTTTTCATAAATGTACTAGCTGTACCCTGTGTGTTGCTACGTTTTTTTTATTTATTTATTTATTTTTTATTTGGTCGTACCAACTCAAAAACCTTTGTGGGTTCATGCACAACACTTTGCTGAAGATCATAACATGATCAAATGCATAGTTTACGATTCTATTAAGGACATACAGACAAACCTTCATTGTATATAAATTATATTTCAAGGACAATAAATAATGAAACTTTTACAGATTTTATCGTAGTTTATTAGGTTTTTAGATCCCTGACGTTTCAGATACTTTACAGCAACCATTTTCAAGGGAGGACTCAAAAAAAAAGAAAAAGTTCTCTCATTATAATGAGTAAAATTCAAAATGTCAAATTTTCATCTCTATTTATTACCCTTCATATAACAAAAATTAAAAATAGAGATAATTCATAATTTCTTTAAATAAACCCCTACATTTTGTAATGTGTACAAAATAAGTCATGTCAGCGATACAATATTAAGAAATATAATAATCTGTACATTTTCTTAACGTTTTGTTTACAATATTATTTTAGTTTTGAATAAAGACAATTGTAAATTATGCATTTTTACATAATTAACATACTTACATATTAAATTAAGCCATACATAATATTACATACAATGATAATTGAAATACCAATATTGTACTTGATATTTAAATTTCAACAATGTAAAATAATATCGATGAAAAAAATATTTTTTATCACTCATCACTTCACTACCAAGTATCGCTAAATTTTTGGGTTAAGGCAATGTCAACTCTATGCTTGGTATTATTAGGTGAAGTCACTTTCTTCTTCTTAAAGTGCCATCTTCTTACGAAGTTCGCCGATCATTTTGGTAACTTGTACCCTTGATACCGCAGCTCTGAATAACAAACGGGTGCTTTTCCCAAACCATTGGTGTAGATTTTTTTGCCAAGATGTTCTTCTACGACCCACACTGCGCTTGCCTTGGATCTTGCCCTGGATAATAAGTCGAAGCAGCTGGTATTTAGAACTTCTCATGATGTGGCCTGAAGTTACTTTAATTTGTTAAAAACAACATCTGTTAGAGAATAATAATAATAATAATAATATTCTGTATTGCACACCATTAAAAGATACAAATAAAAGTAGTACAATTAGAGAAAGATGTACAAAGGGGGTCTTATCGCTAAAAGAGCGATTTCTTCCAGACAACCTTTGGGTATAGGACAACACATAGAATAGCTGAAAACATCACGAATACTTCTGTACCAAAGCAAAGTAAGTTCTGTCTCAACTTGCATAGGTTTATTTTCGCTCCATCATTTAAGACTCAATTACGTCCAGCCACTCATCATAATTGATTTCTTATAATGCAATATATTATTATTGAATGTTTGCATGTGTGAGTTTGGTGACACCAGTTTCGATAATAAATTAGACAAATCATACTTTCTCTAGTTTTCTTATTCTGTGATTTAAATAATTCATTATTTTTAAACTGAATTTAGTTATTGTTTCTAAAAAAAAAATATATTTTTTCCTATAAAAATTTATTAATATCTTATAATTTTTTTACTTTATTGAATGTGTAAGAATAATTTGTTTGTTTTTTATTTCAAAAATGTACATATGTGATTATGTGGTGTACTTTGTTGTACATTTGATTTTTTTTAATATGTTTTGGAGTTACTTGTTAAGAATCGATTTTCATATAAGGCCCCGGTATGAAAAAATATGAGGAGTAAAATCTACTGAATGAATAACTTCGTTACGTTATTCATAACGCCATCAATTAGAACCCAATACGGTTCTGATAGATGGCGTTATTTGATTCCTTTATTTACTATTTTATAAGCGGTTGAAGCATTAAAGAATATAGCCACCCCCTCTCTTCCCGTGGCTGTCGTAAGAGGTGACTAAGGGATAACACAGGTCCACTAAAACCTTGGAACTTGAAACCGATCGATGGCGGGATAACCATACAGGTCCACTACCACCTTGGAACATAAAAAGCCGACCAATGGCGGGATAACCAACTACTGGCTTTGAAATACACAGGCCGAAGACGGGCAGCAGCGTCTTCGGTGCGACAAAGCCAGCCCTGCGGTCACTAACCCGCCTGCCCAGCGTGGTGACTATAGGCAAAACACACGAGTTCACGCCATTTCTGGCTCTAACTTGTGGAAGCCTATCTCCAGTAGTGGACTGCGAAAGGCTGCTGTGATGATGAATCACCAACTGATGTGATGTGATGATTTACTATTTGATATAGTATTAATCTCACAGTCGATCTGAAGGAGAAAACACCAGTCGTGCGTCGGTGGTGCTGACACATAGACTTTTTTTTTCTTAATATTGTAGCATTTGCCTTTTTAGTTTTTTTTTTTTTTTTTTTTTGTTTTAAATAATATTAATACTTTTTGACAGTAATACCTTAGGGACCAGGCATAAATTACGTCAAACCTTAAGGGGGGGATAGGATTTTGTGATATATCATTTCAAAATGTAATATATACACAACAACACAATGACTGGGGAGGAGTTAACGAATTGTGAAAATCTTGTGACGTAATTTATGAATGGCATTGTACATTATTGGTATTGTACTTTAAATACCAATACAATAGACAAGTATATTTGTGTTAACATGATATGTGTTGTTACAAAGGAAACCAAGGGTCAAGATGTCATAAACAATAGAATTGTTTTTAATGAAATCTTAACTGTCACTTACAACAACTACAACATCTATGGTTCTCAACCTTTTAGCTATTAAGGATCATTTGCCAAAATATCTTTTTTCCCAAAGACTATCAACTAAACTCTTAAAAAAGCTAATTAACCTATTAGTAATGAAATGACATGTAACGAAACCGAAAGGGACGCCTATTAGCGCCTATTTTTATTTTACTTTTAAGAAACTGCGAAAATTTGCATTTATTCTGTTACTCCTTAAACGCAAGAAAGGTTTCTATTCGTAAAATCTCGTTCAGTTTAATCAATCGTATCTCTGTGGAGATAGGTCAAGGCTACCTTTGATCCCGGAAAAAGGTACCATTTCCGTTGGATGCATATCGATCTGTAAGATATTTTAGTTCGTGAAGTTTTTTTTTTTTTTTAATGAAGTCGGTAAACAGGTTTACGGCTCATCAGATGGTAAGTGATTGCCGTAGCTTATAGTGAAAAGTGTTATCTGTGAAAGTAAAAATCTTAAATGAAAAAACGTAAAAAAAAATAATGAAAAAAAGAACATGTCAAGAGTAAGAGAATAAGGTCACGCAAGCTTCCGAGTGTCCTTGGAAAGTTGCGTCACTGCGGTCGTTCAACTCGATCGATTGCCCGCCTGCCACTCATCGCACCCCACGCGTAGGGGCTGAACTTTTGACGTCTAACGATGTGTTGATGATATTAAGATTTTTTTGTTATTTGCGATATTTCTATACTTCTTTTAAAAATAACTGTTTATTTTCTTTTAAAAATAGGTGTTATCATTTTTATGACGGTTGAAGGGAATTGGGGTTAAGGCGGGAAAAGCATTTGGCAGGTACAGATAGCAAATTATACTTCTTCTTACTTCGACAGTTAAATATTTTTTTACGAATATAAAAACAATTTTTTTTATTTAAGTAATATTTAACAGTTGTTGTAGCTTGTTTTTATTTAATACTGATAAATATTATAGTTTAAAAGAACTTCCTACAAGCTTCCACTCGTGTTTATGATTACAGCATGAAAACTAAGGAATTTTATATTATAGAAAATTAGATGTATATTATAAAAACAAATATGTAACTTGCACGATTAACTATAACTACTTGTGTTAGTATAACTTTAAAGTTAACACATGACCCGTGTTATTGTCGTTTATTGTTGTTTACTTGGACATCTATTATTTTTGAAGTTATACTTCATTTAGCGCGTTAGGGAAAAATGATGAGAGTAAATTTTTAGGAGGTACTGTGTAGCTACGGTACTAAAGAATATAGCCACCCCCTCTCTTCCCGTGGGTGTCGTAAGAGGCGACTAAGGGATAACACAGTTCCGCTACCACCTTGGAACTTAAAAAGCCGACTGGTGGCGGGATAACCATCCAACTGCTGGCTTTGAAATACACAGGCCGAAGACGGGCAGCAGCGTCTTCGGTGCGACAAAGCCAGCCCTGCGGTCACCAACCCGCTTGCCAAGCGTGGTGACTATGGGCAAAACACATGAGTTCACGCTATTTTTGACGTAAACTTGTGGAGGCCTTTGTCCAGTAGTGGACTGTAAAGGCTGTAATGATGATGAATTTTTAGGATGCGCGCGCACACCGCCACGAAAAAACCGACACCCTGATGTTAGCTAGTCAACAAAGGAGTTAGCAACGTGAATTTAGCTAGCCAATGAAGTATAACTTTCTTACGTGCGTACACACACACTTTTGAAGTTGTTTTCGTCTGTGATGAGTTAGCCGCTACAGGTTCATTCGGCTTGCGTATTTAATTAGCTATTTTTTTTTATTTTTTTTTTTTATATAAGTGGGGAAGGGTTTTTTATTTCACATTTTACATGGATTACGTTGTATCACAGGCGTAACTTTCGCATCCAATTTTGCTCAACATATTGCCGGAACTAGACCATCTAACAGACAATAATTGTCTTTACTTCTTTTACTCTACTTAAACCCCCCTCCCCCTCCCATCATATAACTCCTTTTATTTCTACATAATATACATAACATATGAAAGGTATATCGTGAAAATTCTATATAATATGTAAGATAAAAAATAGTGTATTGAAAGTTTTAAATTTAATTTTAAGCCGTCGATAAGCAAACGTATGTAAGCTCTCGACGCGACCGACGTCTTGATTGTTGACGTGTGAGTTATGTCCGTGTTGTAATCGTAGAATAACAATAAGCTTAGAAATATTTACAGCCACAGTTATCTTCAAGGATTGTATGATGTATCTAATAGGCAAAACATTCTATGTTAGTAATGTGGCAACGATGCGTTGGCATAGTATATAGTAAAATATTCGATTATCGAATACAAGCTGTTACTAGTGACTTCCTTCGTAAGGAAGTTAGATATTTTTCAATTTTTTAATTTTATTGAATTAAAGCTTCTTTACGCACGCTTGACTTGTGGAGTATGCTGGAAAATGCGTGACGAGATCGTTACGAACAGTGTGATTGGGTGAGGCGAACGGCAGTTAAGAGGAAGATATGAGTTAGATCGAGCTAAAGAACTTTTACTTAAGTCGTGTAGTCTAAAGCACACTCATTTTTTATCGACTTTAAAAAAGGAGGTTCTCAATTCAATTGTATTTTTTGTGTGTTGTTCCTCTACACCTTTTTACTGGATTTACAGATTTTGATGATTCCTTTTTTAAAGCTCTGCACCCAAATAGTAAAATAGGGTCCCGCCCTATTACTAAGACTCCGCTGTCCGTCCGTCTATCACCAGGCTGTATCTCCTGAACCGCGGAAGTTAGAAAATGTTGAAATTTTCACAGATGATTTATTTATTTTTGCCGCTATAACATTAAATACTAAAAAAGCGTGGTAAAAAAAAGCAATAAAATAAATATTTAGAGGGCCTCTCATACAACAAACGTGATTTTTTTGCTTAATATTGATAACGGTCACAAATAGAAATATTCACAGAATATTTAGTTATATATTCACCTTAAAAATAAATAATTAATTTAAAATAAAACAAATATTTAAGGGGAGCTGACATACATCAGACATGTTTTTTTTTTGCAGTTTTTATAAATAATGGTACGGAACTTTTCGTGCGCGAGTCCGACTCGCAATTGGCCGTTTTTTTTTTTCTTTAATCAAAAGCTGGCGCTTGTCATAACTGTTGTCAAATTAAATCTCGATCGAAATCTGACGAGTACTTTTTGAGATATCCCAAATAGTGTAATTTCATTGACTGTTTTATCGTCTTCCTACGTTGTATTATTTGTTCATGTATTTGAAGTCGGTTTCTTTTCATTCCGTTTGCGAGCAAACACAACTATTTATTAATATGCTTAATGCTTTAATGTATGTAATATTTGCTACAATATAAATCCACCATCTGGAATCGTCGTTGGCACCTATAATTGAGGTGACACTTAGCAAGATTATAATGTACAAGCTCTAAATGGTTGTTAATTTTGTTGATGTAACTTTGATTTTTTTTATTTTTTTTTTTTATTGATAATAATAAAGATCGCATTTATTTATTTATATATATGCAAATTTATCTATTTCCAGCTCGCGACAGATTCCCATCGACTTCTTCAACAGATGACAACGAGTCTGGCACGGACGGTGAGGCTGACCGGTCCAGAGGCCGCGCCAGTCTCTCCCACGTTCACCCCGGACCACCACCGGTAACGATCAACATTACCTACACTTATTGTTTTAAATAAATAATTGTTACGTTCGATAAAATTTTATTATATAACTAACTATAAAAAACGAAAATAAATATTTTTGTAATATACGTTGGCAAGCGCTTATTCCGCCGATTAAAACTGTCACGTCGTCGTGTGACGGGCAGGATCTTATACTCAAGGGCTTGCAACTGAGCCCAATTTCAATGGTGAGAGATTAGTACGATAGTGTCATAACCTTCCGTTCGCGTCAACGCCGCTGTACGCCACTGCTATCGATAGGTGCGGTCACGTGGTACGGTGCGTAGACTACGGGCGCGTTCAACTAAAAGGCCCACAACGCCATTGACCGCGACTGCTGAAATTGGCGTTCCTTTAACGTAAAAAACGCCGAGAACGCTGTAATAATAATAATAAAGACGTTTATTCACCAAGCATAAAAAAACAGAAGATTTCTTAGTCTAATTTACAGAGATTTATATTTAAAAACTAAATATAGTAACATATATAGCATTAACAAAGTATATGAAAATAGTATTTAATAAAAAAAGACGTAGGTATTGTAGGCGAATTTATAAGTAAAACGCATATTTGAGCGCTGTCAGGTGTCAGCTGTGTGCTCTCAATATGGCGGCATGTTGAAAACATGCAGGTGTGGAGGATTGTGAGTAAATATTTCACATGGATTGGAGTAAAACTTAATTCAATATAGATTCCCGGGAATTTATCGTTGCGTTTTTGTCGAATCGAATGAGAGATAACATTCACAATTTGACATCGACAGTTGCTTTTTAAAATTCCCGCCACGTCACTGTTCGCGACCACATCGCACCAACCTTGCCCACTTCATACGTCGTATATTGTTTCTTTTTCAATACAAATTACTACTTTACAGCAAGACTCCCAACCACACCTCACAGAAAATATATGGTTATAGGAAAGCCTATATGTATTGATTGATTGATTTATTGATTCAGACCGTAATGTCCCACTGTTGGGCAAAAGCCTTTTTCTCTTTAAAAAAAAAAATTTTTTTCTTTTACAGTGGTGGAGTAAACGACAAATAGATAGAAAAAATTATCTTTAATTGATGAACTTTATTAGCCCAAATTTAAACTCAAATTACGTTTAAAGGTCGACAACACGCTTGCGATGCTACTTATGCCGCAAGCATCCATAGGCTATGGTTATCGCTTAACATCATGGGGACAATACGTTTGCTTGCTACGCTCAATCATCATTACTTTGGCTATAAAACAGCACACTGTGACTAAAACAATTGACGCCATACCTACTAGTTCCTAAGTGAATCAATATTTGTATTTTTCTATTTATTTATTTGTTTGTTTGTTACCAGGGCGGGATAATAGTCCGCAAACGACGCGGGAACCTACCCAAACATTCTGTCAAAATACTCAAACGCTGGCTATATGAACATCGGTACAATGCGTACCCCAGCGACGCCGAGAAACTAACGCTTAGTCAAGAGGCTAATTTGACTGTATTGCAGGTAAATATTGTATACATACACGTAAATGCACTGTAAGCAGTGTATGTTAAACTAATTTTAATGTAGTTAGTTAGTATGTAATCTTAGACGGGTAAAACTGAGGTTACAACTATATAATTATTGGATTTTTTACGGTATTACTGCAGTCAAATAGTGTCGAATATTGTCATAAAATATATTTTTCTTATTTGTTAACTGACTAAGTGTGTCATTGTCAAATAAAAATAAATGTGTATATTCATAAAAATTGACTACATATTTATTGTACACATATGCTGCCATTAGACCATGTATTCTAGTCCGAGCTGGCCTGGAAAGAGATCGCTTTTTAGCGAATAAGGCTGCTCTTTCTTTTTACCTTGTGATTAGGGGTTTGCGAATAATCCGAATTTACGATGTATTCGTTCCGAATCGAATATTATATACGATTTGATTCTCGAATCGAATTATTCGAAACATCCCAAATTGTGGAAAAATTTTCCAAATAATTCGAAAAAAGTTCGAATAATTCGAGTTGTTCGATTCGAATTTCGTATCCAATATTTATATTCGTTCGATTCTATTCTATTCAAACGATATTCACACACCCTTACTTGTGATACTTAACTATGATTCTATTCTATGTAATATTTTTAACGGTCTTCAAAAATAGGTTGAGGTTCTCTCATTTTGATCACTTTTTTATGTGTTACCTACTTCATAACTTCGTACTAGGTGTATAACTCGCGTCATGTAAAAAGGACGTTGAAAGAAACTGGAGGGGGTGTAAAGTACTACTGTTTTATTTTTTAATTAGGCTCTCACTCGCGGCTTCGTATAATGGTTATTCGTACATTAAAAAATACTAGAAATACCAGTGCGAATAATTCGGACTAAATAAGTATGATCATTATCACTTTACAATTATCACATCACTTAAACAAAAATAATAATAAATTTTTTTGTTATTGAAATGTCGTATTCAAAAATATTAATTAACTAATCTCTCGATATTTGTATTTTAATAGTTTTTTATAATGAATGTTTAAAATGATAAATTGATATTTGTTTTTTAGTGAAATAAATAATAAATGGAGTTTTACAAGTGTCCGTATGATAATGTGTTGTGAAAATGAGTGATAAATGCGGAAAAAACGTGAATTACGATTGACAGTGGTTTGTTTACCAAATAAGACTTCCAAAAATGGACAGTAGAAAAACGTTTTTTCAAGAGTTGGCAACACTGTAAATCGCCTTTGCGCATTTTGACAGCCAGCTTTCTTTTAACATGACGCGAATTATACTTTATAAATGATTTTTCTTACTTCTCTATGTAAAACTATTTTGTAATTTAAAACTTTTGTGCGCGATAGTATTTTGAGTCGACGTCGAACTGTCCAACCAATAGCACACCGGCAAGCCTACGAAGCGTGATAAACACCACCTACCTCATACCACCAAATAGACCGATAAATCGCCTCTACGCAGCTTTAAGGCCAGCGTTCTTTTTACGTGACGCGAACTATACTTTTTATTTTACTTTTTTTTATTCGGAAGCTGATGCTTGCCATGTGGTCCCATTTAAATGTGAGGTCCATCTGACGAGTAATTCCTAAAAATGTATGTAATGTGTAATCGGGTGAGGCGAACGGAGCAAGAGAAAGGTACGAGCATACATTCTCTATTTCTCATAGCCCGTTACGTTTCGTATATCTAAGACACAGTACAAGACTATTGTGCAGAAGTTTTACTTCAGTCGTGTGGTCTAAAAGACACTTGTTTTTTTATAAAATTTGGTGTCTTACAGGTATGCAACTGGTTCATAAACGCGCGTCGTCGCATCCTACCCGAGATGATACGTCGGGAAGGCCACGACCCCCTTCACTATACGATATCTCGTCGAGGTAGAAAGCAACTGGGCGCTGCG